>NC_141759.1:99009162-99334412 GCF_982258835.1 Parasteatoda tepidariorum | reverse complement strand
GCATTTGAAATATATAAACGATGAGTAATTGAAAAATGCTAGAAATTAATGAAATAAATGATTCATAGTTCAGAAACAGGGGTAAAGGGGTTTCATTTAAAAATAAAAAATCGATGAATGTGTCGCATTTGCCCAACCACCCTTTAGGACGATTTGGGACTTTACGACGAAACTGAATGGGGCATTTTAGATAATACGAAAAAGGTTTTCATATTTTTGCATGTATTTATTATGTTATTTATAGTTAAAAAGTGTACAGTGCGCGAATTAAAAAATATACCAATTTAAATAACTTTTGTCCTAACTGGGGTAATTGTGACACAAAATGAAAAACCCTAAAAAGATTTTGTGCAAGATATCAATTTATATTCAACGCATATTTCGTATAACATAGTTTTCTGAAATATACTTTATAATTAAATTACTTAAAAAAATATCACACAACAACGAATATTACAACAAAGAATATCACGCCTTATTTATAGTAACTAATTTAAGAAAATTCTTAGTTCTTACACGAATCGCAATATTGCATTTTGAAATCGCGTGAATATGAATATCGCGATATTGGATTTTAAAATTGCGTTTTATGACTTATAGACTGCGTGAATTCGAATTACATTGCGCAGCTTTTAAATCCCGTATAAATACGAAAATCGATGCTCGATATTGCAAACGCGGGAATATAATTCGCAATATTGAATTTTAAAAACGCGTGAATACGAATCGCGATACTGGATTTTTCCAACCGCATGAATACGAATAGAGAAATTGATTTTAAAAACTCGTAAATTTAAATCGCGATATTGTATATTTAAATCACGCGAATCGTAACATGTAACTTTTAAATTAGGTAAATACGGAAATCAACGTTTGTTAGTTAAAAATCAGGTGAATAAGAATAGCGATAATAGCGGAATCCGGCGTAGTTCCAAAAATTCAAAATGATGAAGATCCATGAAACTGCCTAAATCACACGTAAACGTCTAGTTAACAGAATTAGCGAAAGTTTCAAAATTTAAATTTTAGATAGTGGAATTTTGTGAAAATTTCATCGGATTGTGTTTTTGATAATCCAAATTCTGAAAACTAATGGTCTTGAGATACGTGGAATTTCACGATATTCCCATAAAAAAATTTTTTTCGAATTTTTAGACCGGGAAGAATGATACTAAAACACCGGAATTCCGGTGTACACCCGGATTACAATCACCCCTGTAAATGATTGTCACGAGCTAGATGCCAATCTTAATAATTCAAAGGGGGGGGGGTCTCAAATATGCTAATAATTTTGTCATAACTATTAAATTAATTTAGTCACGGAATGAAGCACAAAAACTGAATAAATCATATAGTCCCCCCCCCCCGATCGATTTGCCTTTTTGGCTATCAAAATGTAGGTGGCAGGGTTGGGGTTTTGGACTGAGCACTTGGGACTTAGACTGTCCTAAACTGTCTAAAAGTGTTCAAAACCTTGAACATTGGTAAAAGGTAAAAATTATATAGCTGTAACCATTGTACACATAAAAATTATATATATTAATAAATATTTGATACTTTTTTCTTCAACTTGTTAAAGGAAAATAATATAATGATGGCGTCACATTTTCCCAGTGTTGTCAGTACATTTTTATTGACTGGAAAGTCACGTGGTTGGATCCAGTTTTTCCTCATTATTTTTCATATGGGTTTAGTTGCCATCAGCATAAAATTGATATAAGTCATTAAGTTAATGTTTTCCTATAAATATTTTTTGTTTTCCTAATTAAAGGTAAAAATTATCTGTACAGTAGTAATTACGTCTTTGCTTTTGTTAGAGTTTAGGGGGATTGTTTTTATTGTTATTATTATAAAAATAATGTATTTCTACGTCACATTTCAAGATAAAGCTATTTAAAACGGTCTCTGATCTTATTATAACCGTTTTACGATTATTATTCTTTGGTGCAAATTACATTAATATACTATTATGAATCACGATATAAGAGATTCGTTGAATGATTTAGGACTTAATTTTCAGCTTCATGCACAAAGTGATGAATGCAAAAATTGTATTTAAAATACATCCGTCCGTTTGTGAAGCAAAAATATTAAATTACAGTTACACCATAATTATTTCAACAATATACTTTTAATTTGAAATGTTATTTCAAAAAATGATCACTTAGAAAAATGATTTATGTTCACTAATAGTTCTCAATAGTATCATAAGGGAAATGTTTGGACGCAGGAAGTGGAGGCATAAGTCTTCTTTTTTGTACACATATTTTTAGATGAATAATTTCAACTGTTTTATGTCAAGAAGCTGCAAATATAGAAAAACAGTCATTGGGTTTGATGAGCGTCAGCAAGCAGGGGGCTTAACCTCCTAGTGTAACTCAATTAACATATCGACTGTAATAACTGAAGATTCATAATGAAAACAAGGTATATTTTTATCAAATTGAGTATTTTTTTTCTGCTTTAGTTGTTTACTGGGTCATCCAAAGTCTGACCGCATAATTTTAAAAAATATTTCCGCATAATATTTTTTGGAAAAAATTATCACTAAGTTTTCAAATAAAATATAAAAAAAATTCTGCATTTTTGTTGCATAAGTTTAAAAATATTTCCGAATAATTTATATGGCCCTGGAGCAGGAATATTTTTATAACATTTGCATGACAATTTGTTGAAAATAACATTTACTAAGTCCAAAAGAGGACATGCTGCGCCAAACAATCTAATCTATATAATTCTCTTACGTGGCTACCAAATTTTGACTGTATTTCTTTTCTGCCGGTGGCAACGTTTGCTTCGTTTTGTTTACGTTACTATTTCTCTTACACGGCGAATCGACCAATGATTGCCGCTAAAAATGACACATGCTAAATCTAGCTGAGGTGGCTCAACATATAGCGCTTTTTAAAGCGGAAACTGAAATAACCAGAGAGCATCAGCTGCGGCAATCTCATACTATTAATCTAGGCAGAAGTGAGTAGTCTTTGTCGATAGATCTCTATTTTAGTATTTTATCGAAAGCGCTTTTTTTTACGAATTTATATATTACGAGCTTATTTGACGATTTTTGATTTATATCAAGAACTATACTATAGCACATTTCTAATAGGTTTAACGAATTACATGTCATTTATTTGAATTCAAATTTATTTTAATGACTTAGTATTTACTAAAAAGATGCAATTTTTTTTAAAAAAAAGTTTTTATATGGATTTGAATGATTGTTTTGAATTCTTAGAATTTTGTGCAATTGCAATGTACGTAAGTTAGTAGCGAGCGAAGCGAACCATATAAGATTGCGTAGCAATTTTCGGGGGTTGGCGAGCGTTAGCGAGAAGGAGGGGCAGCCCACTAGTATAATAAAATAGATCAAAACTAAAATGTATGTTATACTTAAATTATCGCGAGATCAAATTTGATAAAATGGTATAAGTAAGTAAGTGAATAAAATCAGATAAATGTATGGACATAATATATAATAAACAAAATATGTAAAACGGTACGAATACTGTGAAATATTTGTAAAAATGAATAAAATTGGGATGCGTTAAAACTTTTATATGCAGTTAAAAATACCAGCAGAAAACGCAAAAACAAAAACTTACCAAAAGAATGCTCTTCTTTCAAAATTAAAAACTTGTTTAATGAAGCACTAATTCAACTATAATATGAATGCTGTAAGAACACCTTTGGACAAACACATCTATTATAATCATAAAAATTAATACGCGTTAATTTTAACGAGAGTTCTAAGTTCGCTTTTCATGCAACAATTTTCTAATCACAAAAGAACATTAGATAAACACCGCGAGTTATCGAACACTTTAAAGAATTTCGTGTTTGTTTAAAAGCGTAAGAAATTTTTTTAAACTAATTGTCAGGTGCGCGATTTCGGTGCAAGCTTGCCATAGAGATAAAAATCGCGAAATTTATCTTTGTTATTTAATATATGATAAAAATGTTTATTTTAAAAATAGTTTTGAGTGCATTAGGTTTTAACAAAGCAGACCTTGGATAACCCTTCTTGCTTGAATAATAATCAGGAAAGAATATTTCATAGTAATAGTGAAAAAATATGTTAAACTAGTGGGCTGCGCCGCCTGCTTGCTGACGCTCGCCAACCCCCGAAAATTGCTACGCAATCTTATATGGTTTGCTTCGCTCGCTATTAACTTAGGTACATTGCAAATACACAAAATTCTAAGAATTCAAAACAATCATTCAAATCCATATAAAAACTTTTTTTTAAAAGAAAAATTACATATTTTTAGTAAATACTAAGTCATTAAAATAAATTTGAATTCAAATAAATGACATGTAATTCGTTAAACCTATTAAAAATGTGCTATAGTATAAAATTTTAGATAAAATTTCTAAAACTGATATCTCTTTAAAAAGGTTAAAAGTTTGGCTATAATTAAGTCTATTAAAAATTGAAATAAGTGAATTGCAATGGAAAAACCAGCATAAACAAATAAATTCTAGTAAAACAAATAAATTCGTGATATAAATCAAAAATCGTCAAATAAATTCGTATTATATAAATTCGTGAAAAAAAGCGCTTTCGACAAAATACTAAAATAGAGATCTATAGACAAAGACTACTCACTTCTGCCTAGCTTATGCGCTCTCTGGTTATTTCCGTTTTTAAAAGAGCTATATGTTGAGCCATCTCAACTAGATTTGGCATGTGACATTTTTAGCGGCAATCATTGGTCGATTTTCTAGTGTTGCCATTCGGGGAGTTGTAATGAGGCTTTTTTTGTCACCGTATAAGAGAAATATATATATATAGATAGTAAATTAAAGTTCAGATTTAAAACGAATACAATAAAGCTTATCTCTTAACAGAAAAAAAAAAAAGATCAGTGCAGTACGTAAAAATTTCGATTTCGTATTATTTATGCGTTCAGCTTATAATATATTCAAGTTCAGATTTCAAATTATAAATAGCTTATATCATAAAACATCAGAATAATTCAACATTAAGATTTTCAATGTACATAAAACGTACTATAACTTATAGTTGTAAACGTCCTGATGGCAGAATTTTTCCGGGTTTTCTGCAACAAAACTCTCCAGCACTAATATCTTTCTGCAATTTACCGGCGATGGCTGGTTGATACGAATTCCGCATCCGGCTTGCCCCGACCACAGTGCTGATGTAAAATATCCTTAGTGGTAGACGGATCATGGGTTAGAGTCCCCTTGCCGTCAGGCTAACCGTGGGAGGTTCTCGTGATCTTCTTCTCCATGTAATAAAGCAAATGCGGGCTATAGTTCCATCAAAAAGTCCTCCACGAAGGCAAATTTCTCCCAATACTTGATCCAGGAGTTCCCTTGTCTTCTGGATTGGGTTCAAAATGACAAGGCTACTGAGTTGAACATTAGTAGTCGTAAACCCAAAAATTGGGTCGGTTGTTCAACGACGGTTATAAAATAAAATATCTTTCTGCAAGATAATTTCAATTATAACAAAGATGTATGTTACTAATTTAAGGTAACATAATCGCTGTTTACAAAAAACATAATTTTTTTAAAAATTGAATATGCAATATTTTTGTGATTCTAATATTATGAGCGATATTCTCGCATTTTGCGGGAGGGGGGGAGCACGCACTAATTATTTCCTTCATCGCATTTTTCAAATCATCATCACATTAAAAAAATAATTAAAAATCAAGAAATCTGTGTGCTGTAGTAATAACTGAAAAACAGCTTGACGACGAAATCACGCAAATCGGACTCTTCAGAAAGGGGTAAACTCAAATGCATGTTTTGTTTCAAGATTTGATTGTTGCAATAAATAATATCGTATAAAAAATATCGGGTTTTAAAAACTATGTGGGAATCAAAAGCAATAACTGCCACACACACAAAAAAAAGTCGATAGAATTATTGTCTTAAAAGAAATGATCAAATGCGCAATTCGAATTTCTCATATCGCCTGAAATATATCGAGATATCTAAAAGCCGTGTGAAAATCAATGTCCACAACTGCCGAAAATACAATCAAAATGGATTTACGATATCGGCAATAAATTGAGCGAATAGAGGTTCCTTTGCTGTCAGGCTAATCGTGAGAAGTTTTCGTAGTTCTCCTCTCCATGAAACACAAATGCGGGTTAGTTCCATCAAAAAGTCCTCCAAGGAGGCAAATTGATCCAGAAGTTTTCTTGTTTTCTGGATATGGTTCGAAATTACAAGGCTACGAAGTTGAACATTAGTAGTAGTAAACCCAAAATAGAGTCTGCTGTTCAACAACGGTAATGAAATAAAATATTTTTACCCAAACCCTGTCAGTATCTGTCGATTTTTATGCATTTTGTGAAAAAAATATTTTTTATAAATTTAAAGCGGAAGTAAAATTAATGCTTTCTTTCTACTTTATTTAATTTTAAGATTATTTTACGCATAGTAAAGAAATGTTTTCACATTTTTGTCAAACCTATTTTACGTTTACGGTCTTTATCCGTAACATGTAAATATTGGACACAAAATCCTGAACCATTCAAAGACCTTCAGATCAGCCAACTTCTACAAATATCAAATAATTTAGATGATCGATATCTAATAGCAGGATGTTTTGTCGTATAATTAATGATGTTCTACAAACTAATTATGTTAAAATAATGAAGCCATTAGAATTTAAGTAGGTTACGCGATAGGCATTTTTAATTTCTTTTACTTTCAAAATTGCTATGCTTAGTTTAATATTGAGAGATTTATATTTTAAATCACACATACTTAACTTTTTTTGTGAAAGGCACGTTTTTGTAAAATAGTGTGAATTCCCATAATTTTGTGAATTTGTGAAAATAAGGTTTCCTTTTTTTGCTATAAAATCGAAATTGCGCTGTAAAAATGGCAATCTAAAATCTTTTTGTTGTCATTCCCTGGGAAGGATAGCTACGAAGTCTTTTTCTTTTTATACCGCCAGATGGCGTTCTTTTTAAATTTGTATGTATTTGTTTGCTTTTTGTTAATAAACTTTTACTTTCTGTCTGAATCTCGATCCACGGACTACAGTTGGCAGCACGGCTGTGGTTTTGAAAATTATGACGCAGTAAAAAGTTTCACTTAGTTTCGCCGTGATTTACATCGTTTGAATTCCAAAATCAAAATGAACAGGGATCTGCCGAGTATCCCACTGCTGAACAGTGATAACTTCTATCAGTGGAGTATTAAAGTCAAGGCTTTGCTGACACTTAAGAAAATAGCTAATGTGCTAACTGAAGAAACCCCCGTTGATCCAAAGTTGCGAGAACAATGGACTCTAAACAATGATGACGCAGTTGCATACATACAACTATCGCTTTCTGATGACCAAAGTCTTCAGTTCGCAAACGAAACTAACGCAAAAATTCTATGGGAAAAAATTCAAAGCACATTTACTGGTAAAACAGAAGATCGAAAAATCGATGCAAGTAATGAAGTAAAAAATCTTGAAATGAAGGAAAATGAAAATGTGTCAGACTATATTGCAAGATCACGAGGACTTAAAACGAAATGTTCGTCACTGGGTCTGGAAATTTCTGAAAGAGAACTTGTATTTTATACTGTTAGAGGGTTACGAGGAAAGTTTTCCAAAATTAGAGAAATCCTGAAAACCCAACGTGAAAAGCCAATGGATGAGATTTTAGAAATACTGCGTGAAGAAGAAAACATCTTATCAAAATTAAAAAATGAAATTCCTAAACGAACAGAAGCATTCGGAGTAAAATATAAATATGAAAATAGAAGCAGGAAGAAATGTTTCATCTGCCATAAAACGAATCACCTAGCTAAAGACTGCTATTTCCGAAACAAGAACGAGGGAAATCAAAACCAAACATCTCAAGAAAAAAGAACATTTTCGAACTATAAATCGGGCATGAACAAAATCAAAAACAATAACGCTCATTGTGCATTTGAAAATCAAGATAAACATTCTAGTGAAAATTTTGCACTTACCGCAGAACAAGAACAACTCCAAATAAATTCAAGTGCTACCGGTAAAAACAAAACTGTTTTTATTTTGGATTCTGGTGCTACTTCACACATGGTAAAAGATTTAAACTTTTTTGAAAACTTAAATCATGTTAATGGAATAATACAATTAGCAGGTAAGAAGTCAAATTTAATTTCAAAAGGAATCGGTATTGTAAAAGCTACAACAACAGTTGATAATTGCAGTAAAAATCTAACAATATACGATGTAATATATGTACCAGACTTACGAAACAATTTAATTTCAGTATCTAAACTAATTGATAAAGGTTATAAAATAGAATCTAATGGTAATGATATTTTGATTTTAACTAATGATAATCGCAGTGTTTTAAAAGCTGTAAAAGTAAACAATCGTTTTGAAATTTTAATGGAACCGTGTAATAACATTTCACCTAAATTTTTTGATTATAATGATGTAAATAATTCTGAGTTAGAATGTAATGAAGTAAGTAATCTGGATACTTATAATATTTGGCATAAAAGACTATGTCATTTAAATCCACAATACATGGTTAAAATGCAAAATGTTATTGGCATAAATTTTAAAGATTTTGAAAATTATCATTGTGAATCTTGTGATATAAGCAAAGTAACTCATAAAAGTCATCCAACAATTAATATTGCACAAAGTAATTCTGTATTAGAGTTAATTCATGCGGACCTTGCAGGCCCTATAAATTGTGATTCATTAGGAAATTCAAAATATTTTTTAGTACTAGTGGATGATTTTTCTGGGATGTACTTTTCTTATTTTTTGAAGCATAAAAATGAAGTATTTGAAATGTTTTGTATGTTTAAAGAAAGGTATGAAAATTTAATGAATAAGAAAATCAAAAGATTTAGAACAGATAACGGTCTAGAATTTGTTAATAACGAGATTGATAGTTTTCTAGAAAAATACGGGATCATACATGAAAAAACAGTACCGTATAATCCTTCGTCAAATGGGCGTGCTGAGCGAGCCATAAGAGTATTAGTAGAAAGGGCTAGAACATTATTGTATGAAAGTGAATTACCATTAAAATTTTGGGCTGAAGCAATAAATTTTAGCACACACATTTCTAATCTTACACCGCGTAAAAATAAACAGAATCTTCCGATTGAAATATGGTCAGGAAAAGAACCTAAACTTAACTACTTAAAAGTATTTGGATGCGTCGTTTATTTTCATATACCTAAACAATTCCGAAATAAATTTGATGTTCCGGGAAAACGTGGGATTTTCGTCGGTTATTCTAGAGAAAGGCGCGCATATAGAATATATGATGTCGATAAAAATATTGTAATTGAAGAGCGATCTGTTAAATTTAACGAATCATTAAGAGGAAGTAAATTTCTAACAAACAAAAATGAATGTAGCATATGGAACATAGAGGATTTGACCCAGTTTAATATAACTCTACCACAGATCGAAACTGAAACCCAAAACTCCCCTCCAACTGAATCAAGCAGTGAACATTCTTTTTCTCATAAATCTTCTCAAGAAAGTGCTGATTCACAAAATGAAAATAATCAAAATACTCCTGCATTAAGACGTTCTGAAAGAATTAAAAATAAAATATCCGCAAACGCGAACTTAGCCTTGAAAGGATCATCTATTCCTCAAAATTATGACCAGGCGATAAATAGTAATAAATATTCCGAGTGGAAAACCGCAATGGAAAACGAACTTCTTTCGATGGAGAAACATAAGGTTTTTGAATTAATTGAGAGGCCTAAGAAGGATAAAATAATAAAAAGTAAATGGGTGTATACAATTAAAAATGACAATAATAACAAAACTTACAAAGCGCGACTGGTTGCAGCTGGAT
Organism: Parasteatoda tepidariorum; assembly: GCF_982258835.1. Classification (NCBI taxonomy): domain Eukaryota; kingdom Metazoa; phylum Arthropoda; class Arachnida; order Araneae; family Theridiidae; genus Parasteatoda; species Parasteatoda tepidariorum. The sequence continues at coordinate 99,324,609 of NC_141759.1, read as the reverse complement.
TTAATCAAATTAAAAATGTTGATTATTCTGAATCATATTCACCTGTGGTAAATATTGAATCATTCAGGTTATTGATTGCTTTGGCAGCAAAATTGGATTTATTTGTTAAATTTTTTGATATTAAAACTGCTTATTTATATGGTGATATTGATGAAACTGTATACATGGAAATACCTCCAGGTTTTGAAGATAAATATGGTAAAAATAAAGTGTGTAAATTAAATAAAAGTATTTATGGTCTACCTCAATCTGGTAGAAATTGGCATATAAAGTTAAAAAATGAACTTAAAAAGATTGGTCTCACTCAACTTGCATCTGACAATTGCGTATTTACTAAAATTAATGATAAAGACTTTTTCGCAATTTGTGTATACGTAGATGATTTAGCAATATTTTCTAATAATTCGAAATTATACAAGGATATCATTTCAAAACTTAATCAAACATTTGAATTAAAAGAAACAACTAACGATTCAAAATTTTTAGGCATTGAGATTTCACAAAAGGAAAACGGAATTGGTTTATCTCAAACTCATTACATTGAAACTTTAATGAAAAAATATGGTTTGGAAAATTGTAAGAAAACAAATATTCCCATAACTAAAGGTGAAGATAGATGTTTTAATCCTACTGATGATTTAGTAGATCAGACTGATTATCAGGAAATCATCGGTGAACTTTTATATTTAGCAAATAGAACCCGACCAGATATTGCTTTTGTAACTAGTTATTTATCACAATTTAATAAACGTCCTGAAAAAAGGCATTATGTTTTGGCCAAGAGAGTTTTGAAATATTTGAACGGTTCAAAAGATAGAGTCTTGTTTTATAGTAAAGAATTTGGTTTTTTAAGCTGTAGTGCGGATGCAAGTTGGGGCAATGCAGAAGGAGGAAAATCTTTTTCAGGTTGTGTAATTATGATAGGTAATTCTCTTATAACATGGAAAAGTAGAAAACAAAGATGTGTAGGACTTTCAACATGTGAAGCTGAATTATTTGCTGCAGCTGACACAGCTCGAGAACTTACTTGGATAATAAATATGTTAAATGAACTGAACTGTAAAAAATTTATTGATGCTCCTGTTACTATGTTTTCTGATAGCCAAGCAGCTATTGACTGGTTGAATAATGGTAAATCTTCTAATAAAACCAGGCATGTAAATCTTAAATTTCATTTTGTGAGAGATATGATTGAAGATAAAATTTTAAAAACTGTTTATAAGAATACTAATGATAATATTTCTGATTTTTTAACTAAAGCTGTAACTTTTAAGAAGTTAATTTTCTCTTTGGAAAAAATAAGTTTAATTTGAAATTTATGTTAAGAGAATTAATATTTTTTTATGTGTATATTGTTATATGTGTTAAAAAGTAAAATCCTTCTCGCAGGGGGAGATTGTTGTCATTCCCTGGGAAGGATAGCTACGAAGTCTTTTTCTTTTTATACCGCCAGATGGCGTTCTTTTTAAATTTGTATGTATTTGTTTGCTTTTTGTTAATAAACTTTTACTTTCTGTCTGAATCTCGATCCACGGACTACACTTTTTATGCTGTATTATGATGGTTTAATATTAGATGATACAAAAATTGCAATATTGAAATAAAATGCGGTTTTGAAGATTGTGTTTTAAAATTTGCTTTCGGTAAGTTTTTTTTTGGGAAATGATTCATATCCAATAACTATACTTTTAATAGCTGCATAAATGTTTTTGTTCTTAATTTGCTTTCTAAAATATTCAAAATTGTTTTCAAGATTTTTAAAATGTCATTTTATAAGCGCCGTGATTTGTTACTTTATTACACACTAAGTACTTTTTTACGTCGCACTAGAGCTGCACAATGGGCTATTGGCGACGGTAAACATACCTGAGGATGATCCGAAGATATACCATCGCAATTTTGATCCCCTGGATGGCTCCCCTGCTTTGATAGCCTGACGATTTGAGCACAAAGTCGAGCACTTTACGGTAGAACAGTTTAAAGCAGAACAATACCGTACACCCTCGGACCCTAAGCAAGCGTATCAAAGTGGTGTCCCACCCGCTTACTGACCGCAGCCAGTCATGTTTGAGAACTGGTACCCGTGTTTTTACGATTAGTCCACTACGGCACTTATTACACACTAAGTACAAATATAAGTTTGCTAATTGAAATTTATTAGCATAGCAATTATAACATAATATGAGGTTTTAAATTTTTGAAAATCCATTAAATCTTTAAACAATCATTGTAAAATGGATGATTCTTCTTTTTTTTTCAATTACTTGATACTTATCAATGTTATTAAAAAAACACTACTTGATTTAAATTTTTTAAAAAAAACCGTTACAAACTTTTTTTAAAAAACAGATACGACTCTATAACAGATATAAAATATCTGCTACAGAAAATATTGGCCATTTCTACAGGGCAGGCAACTAACATAAAGATTAAGGAGAATGGTTTAGAAAATTCACTGCCATCCTTTTTCCTTGCTTAATCAATTTATTTTGTTTTAAAAACTGATCATATAATTTCGTACATTGAAACTGGAAATATTAGACAAATCTTAAAACATATAATTTTCAGTGTTAAAAAAAAATTCATATTCTGTGACGTCATTTAACCTACTCTGGAACAATCGAGTTTCTAAAGGATTAATAATTTATCATTAAAATGAATGATAATTTTCCTTTTTTATCATTTTTGATCTTTGATTATAATCTTTAACCCTTTGTATGAGTCTCGTGAAATAATAGTGAAATGTTAGATTAATAATCAAGATAAAAAATATATATTCATGCATATATATATATATATATATATATATATATATATATATATATATATATATATATATATATATATATATATCTATAGACATTACACATCATTCGAATTTTCTCATTTTATATGATAAAGCATGTTTTTTTATTATACCGTAAACCGGGGCTAGTCTACCCATTTTTTCAGTTTGTCAACTTTCAAGTGGTCAAACTTTTGTAAATATTAAAGAAAAAAGGCTTTTAATAGGTGTTTCGGAATCGCTATTTATCCCTCTTTAAAGCTGTGAAATCGATTTTAGAAAATATAACTGCTTTATAGAACTGCTGACAAATCTCTCGTATGGGGCGAGTCTACCTATTCTATTAAAATGAATGTTAACATTGTAAATAATCAAATTTTACTATTAAATTGTTCTTTTAGTAACTATATAGGATATTTACGAAGTAAAATTCATAACTTTATTATATATTCCATTTTTTTATCCATAAAATAACACAAATTGAGTATTTGATCGATTATCACATTTTGATCACAGTTTTGTTTTTATAATCATTAACATTATAAAATAACATTTTTTTCTGATTATTGTTGATAAAAATAAATTAAAATTAATATAAATTTACAATTAAATAATTAATAAATAATAATAATTAAAGATTATTAACAAAATCGAAATTCAAACATTGGGAATCATGAAAAATCCTTTCCCCATTCTTTTGGGAGGTAATAATAATTTATAAATAATAATTTATTTAACTTGCATTAAATAAAAAAAGTTAATTTTGTAATATAAAAATTGAAACAATAGGTAAAATAAACATATTTTATATTTACATTTATATTTAACCTATAAATTTTCTTCTCAATGATAAATTTATCAATGCAGAATTAAAATAATATACTCAAATTCATTTAAAATGACTTAATTTTAATATAAACAAAGTTCTAAATTATATTATTATGCTTTATTAAAACTAAATACGAATGGGTAGACTCGCCCCGCGAATTCTGGTTTTTTGTTTACAACAGCAAAACTTACATTCTTTTTGGTTTTTTTCATATAAAAGTAATGTAATCTTAGTCTTAGATAAGCTTATCACTTAACCAAAGTGAAAATAGTAGTAATAATAATATACTTACGGAGCACCAACTAAAAGTTTGCTGATTTTCAATACAAAACTCTCAAAAGACGTTTGAACAGACGTTAAAAAGGCACCAAACAAATAAAAACGGATCAAACTACTACAGCGCCATCTTTCTTAGAGTCTGAACTAAGTCCTCCGTCGGTAAAAAATTCAAGTATAAAAAAAAATGTATTTGAAGTTGAGTGTATGAATAAATAATATTTTATGCATGATTGAAAATTTGAACAAGATACTGGGAGACTGTAAACCAGGGTTGGCCAAACTTTTTTGATCATCGACCCCTACATAATCTTTCGAAATCTCCATCGACCCCCACAAAAGTAATTTTCTGTTAATTAAGATAAAACTCTATTAGATACTGTGTTTGTGCATTTATTTTATGATTTTAAACATTTATTAAAGTACTAGTACATTGTGTAACAACAGTTTTATGAAAAATATATTAATATTGAAATTTAAATACTTTATTATTAAATAATAAGTAATTATGCATAAGTAGATATAATAAGTAAAGTATCTAAAGATTTACTGCTTCTTGATCAATGAGATGGGTGTGCCTGGTGTTTTTTTGCGAGGTTCGCTACATTGGGTTCAAAATTGGTCAATTTTAATTTTCGTCAAAATTGGTCAATTTTGTAATTTTCGTAAAAAAATACAAACTGTGCTATAGTTTTGTCGCGGGCTGTACTAATCCATATTAATAATGCTTACCTTCTTTTTTGTGCATTGATAATTAAAATTGATATCTGAACCAAACGAATGGTTTTATCGAAACAATAACTATCCAAATCCAATATCCAATCTAATATCCAAAACTATAAAAGTTTTAACAATGACACTGCAAATATTCAACACAGTTTGCAAAGATAGCTGAAACTGCGTATGATATTTGCATTTGTAACGTCAATGCTCGTCACACGTGACATTTGGACAAGCGCACATATGCATATGACTTATAAACTGTGCAGAGTTCGTGCCACTGCGCGGTGGTACATAAATACTTGTTTAACCCCAATAAATATGCGTTTATTAATTTATGTTTTATAAAGAAACTGATGTTGAGTCAATTATAAAAAAAATTCACAAATTTTACATACTTAATGAGGTATGTGTGATTTGCGTATTGAGAACTGTTTTTTTTTTCGACCCACAATCGACCCTTCCGATTCGAATCGACCCCCTGCATTTGTTAAATAGACCCCTGGGGGACTATATAGACCCAGGTCTAAAGAGAATAGAAGGGCTGGTTCACTCCTTTGAAGTATCTCTCGCCGCGCCGATCCTCCGACGTCACTCTAGTGACGTCACTTTGGCGCAAAGCTCGCACTTTTACTTCAAGAACGGAGCGTTTGGCCTTACTAGCTCTAACTAATATTGGATCATTTCTTTTTGCGAGATATTATAAGACATTTGTTATTTTCTATAATGACTTTTCTCAGTTTTTGCAGTGAATTTACAAGAATTTAAAACTATTATCGAAATGCCAGTTTGCGCGATTGCAACTTGCAAAAATTCTGATACAAAAGCAAAAGAAAAAAGTATAATTTTTCGCGTGTTCCCTAAAGTAAATGAATAAAGTAATAAAGTAAATGAAATGTAAAGAATGGATTCCGAAATGACACAGTTAATATAAAACAGCAATACGTTTATTCTGTCGTAAAGAACTTTTATAAAAATTCATTATCTAAATAGGAACCGCCCCGTTACTTCATAAAGAAAGGCAAGTGAAAAGAATTAAAAAATGGATAAAGTCAAGGAAAATTAAAATGTAAATAAAAAGTATAAATAAAATATAAAGTATATAGTTGAAATTCTCCTAATTTCATAACATAATTTTTAATGTAGTTATTCTAAATATTTATGATTTTTTTTAAAAATTATATTCTTTTCAATTTAAATATCTATAAATTATATCATCGTAAATTTAAATGTCTATAAACAATTGTAAAATTTCTAATGTCATTATGAACCTAAATTATTATTTTGTTTCAGTAATTAGCGTTTAAGGTTGATGTTTCCTAATGATTAAGTATGAACAAATTGCTATTAACGACATATTTTAAAATCAGGGATTCTAAATTCAACTTAACTTATCGTTATAAAAAAATATGTAGATAAAAAAAGTGTTGATATATGCCTTCATTTTTCTTAATAGTTAAAGTTAAAACTGAACTTTTCAAAATAAAGTATTTATCGTGTCATTTTCACCAACTAGCAAAACATTTTTATAAGTTTAAAATGGTATTTTTGTTTAATATAATAACCAAGAAAGTTTTTTTTTGAACTATGTTTATGAACGGAAATAATGTGTTAATTACGTAAAGTTTGAAGGCTAATAACCAGAAAAAGTCTAACTTATTTTTACAAAGAGAAAGATGCAAAGTTATCATATCCTTGCTTGCGATCTCCGAGATCTGTGGACACAGTGACATCATGAGGAGGGAAATCGTAGCTTCAGCTCTAAGAGCGGAGTGAACTAGCCCTTCTATTCTCTTTAGCCCTGATATAGACCACTTTGGCAACCTTTAGTGCAAACTAATAACAGGAATTGAATAAAATCATGTCAGCAAAAATGGTTAATCAGAGCTGTGGAGTCGATAGTCGAAATATTCCTGTAGACAGTATGAAAATTGCTACGGAATCTCAAGAAAATATTAAAGTTAATGCTATAACCAACATCATATATTTCTATTTTTTATGCACGGCAAGAGAAAATGGTACTTTATTTAAAATTGCATTTCCTGTTAGAACATAACAGCTGAAGAAAGAAATTTTTAAGACAATTTTGTACAAAATATTGAAAATCGTGCAAAACCATTATAAGAGAAGAATTAGATATCAATATCTCACAAATACATATACTTAAACACCTTATGAAAAAAATGAATAAAGAATAATGTTCATGAACCATTACAAAAAAACACATTAAATTCACTCACAAATTTTTTCTAATTAATTTAGCAACTTAGTTTACTAATCTTGGTTTTGGAATTTATCCAGTTTTAATTAACGCAATTTAGATAGCTCATAAATAGTTCATTTATTAATATCGATTTTTCATTGATTTCAATAAGAGTTCAATGAAGCATAGGCTCAAGCAAGCATACGCATAGGTTACTGTGAATGACGGAAATCGGTGATTGTTGACAATCACATAATCACTGTGGTCAAGATCTGAAAAATATACTAGATCCAGTTAAGTGCCATTGCCCGGTATGCCCCACATCAATGTTTTTTTAAGGTTCAGTACCAATGCCCAGTATACATTTAACCGGCACTGATGTTTCTCCTAATCTATCATCAGGAGATGCTTAAATATCGAGTAAATATAATAATATAAACGAATAAATTAAGCCGAGATGGTTCAGGGGACAGAGCGTTCACCTTCCAATGAGATGAACCGGGTTCGAACCATTGCGATGGTTAGTCGATACGAAGCCGCATCATCAATCACATCAACCACAGCGCTAACATGAAATATTTGCAGTGGTAGACGGGTCACGGGTTAGCAGGGGTCTGTTTAGAAGAAATTTGGGTCCGTTAACGGACCCTTCACAAAATATCTTTTCATAAAAACGGACCCTTCACAAAATATTTTAACTTAAAAACGGACCCTTCACAAAATGATTTTTCTTTTAATCGGACCCTTCACAAATTTGTTTATCTTCATTATTATTTTGTTAATCGAATAAACCCTTTCCAGGGCAGAAAACAAGAAAGATGGATGCAAACGAATTAAGTTTTGTCTTCGGCAGACGATTCTTCCATTATTCGTCCGAAATGAATATTCTGCGTTCAGCAGTATAGGCTAAATACCAAATATTTGTATGTTGCATCTCTAATTTAGAAGCAGCAATTGTTGTTTATTTTTTAAAATTTAATTTTTTAAATTATAATTTTACAGTGTTGAGCATTATCTTGTATGTCTTTACAATTTAAAAACTCCTTGAAAAAGTTTTTTTTTTTTTTTGCAATAACGGACCCTATTTGCACAAATTCATAAAAGCGGACCCTGGTTGAAAGAATGTGAGTAATTTTTTCACAATTTCACGAAAAACGGACCTTTCACAAAATGTCTGGACAGACCCCTGGTTAGAGTCCCTTTTTAGTCAAACTAACCGTTGGGAGGTTCTCGTGGTCCTCCTCTCCATGTAACACAAACGCGCGTTGGTTACATCAAAAAGTCCTCCAAATTTCTCCCAATACTTGATTCAGGAGTTCCCTCGTCTTCTGGATTGGGTTTAAAACTACTAGGCTACGGAGTTGAACATTAGCAGTTGTAAAGCCAAGATTGGGTTGGCAGTGCAACGACGGTTATAAAATAAAATATCAAATTGCGTATAGCAAACATTTCGGACATTCACCAAAGCGACTAAATGATTGTTGACATTCACCGATTGAAAATCGATATTCTCACGATTTCGGGCTTTCACGGTAGTACACAAAATGCTCTGTATAAAAGGCATTAAACAGGGTGCGTAGCCAAATTATTCAACAAAAAATAAGCACCTTTTAAGCACTTTTCAAGCACTCAAAAAATATTTTTAAGCACTTTTCAAGCACTCAAAAAATATTTTTAAGCACTTTCAAAAAATATCATAACTAGGCAGGGTTGGAAAGTTTTTGACAATTGACGGTTTTAGCTTGTTTCCACCGTCATGTCAACAAATAAAAAAAAAACCTTATGGCATTGTTTTTGACATTTGTCAAAAATCACGAAATTTTAAATCATGTAAAACGAATATCGTTTTCATACGCTGTGGACTGACACACGCCGAAATAGAGAACAGATTCAGTAATAACTTTAATTCAAAACACAATTGACCCTCTGAGAAATTACGGTTAATTAAAACATTAAGTAAGATAATATTATCATAAGAGATACATAATTAAAAAGTATATATGAATTTTTAAATCGGTTGTGAAATTTACACAATGTTTGAAGCAAACACTTTAATAATTTGTGGGCCATTATTATCTAACAAAGAATCTTTTTTCCGATATTTATTTTCCCAGTTTTTTTTTCTTCTTCAGTTTACTTATTTCAAATAAATTTTTTGCTACTCTTTTTGTTACCATGTTGATTTTGTTTTTTTGAAAATTATACCATACAAAATACATAATGCTATACGAATGCTATATAAATATATAATGCTATACAAATAAAAATCAGGTAAACAAGGGGTTTGCATTGTGTTCAGATTGTTAAATAAAACGCTATCGTGAATGGCCGAAATCAAGACAATGTCGACTTTCACCGGTGAATGTCAAACAATCACATGGTCACTTTTGTAAATATCCGAAATATTTGTTATATCCGATTTGATATTAATTTATTCGATATTTATATTCCATATTTTATTCGATATTTTAATATCTTCTGAGGATAGATTAGGAGAAACATCAGTGTTTGGAGTACCGGTTAAATGTATACCAGGCAGTGGCACGGAATCTTAAAAATACATTAGTGTCAGGTATGCCAGGCAATTGTATACCGGGTAGTGGCACTTACCTAGACCTGGTATAAATTTCGGACATTTACCAAAGCGACTATGTGATTGTCAACATTCATTGGTGGAGGTCAACAAATATATATCAATATATATATATACAATATATATATTGTATAATACAATATATATACAATTTATATATTAACAAAGATAAAAAGTCATTAACAGTAACATATATACATATACATTTCAGGGGTCTGTTTAGAAGAAATTTGGGTCCGTTAACGGACCCTTCACAAAATATCTTTTCATAAAAACGGACCCTTCACAAAATATTTTAACTTAAAAACGGACCCTTCACAAAATGATTTTTCTTTTAATCGGACCCTTCACAAATTTGTTTATCTTCATTATTATTTTGTTAATCGAATAAACCCTTTCCAGGGCAGAAAACAAGAAAGATGGATGTAAACGAATTAAGTTTTGTCTTCGGCAGACGATTCTTCCATTATTCGTCCGAAATTAATATTCTGCGTTCAGCAGTATAGGCTAAATACCAAATATTTGTATGTTGCATCTCTAATTTAGAAGTAGCAATTGTTGCTTATTTTTTAAAATTTAATTTTTTAATTATAATTTTACAGTGTTGAGCATAATCTTGTATATCTTTACAATTTAAAAACTCCTTGAAAAATTTTTTTTGCAATAACGGACCCTATTTGCACAAATTCATAAAAGCGGACCCTGGTTGAAAGAATGTGAGTAATTTTTTCACAATTTCACGAAAAACGGACCCTTCACAAAATGTCTGGACAGACCTCTGCATTTGTGCGCTTGAGGGCTTTTTTTTAAAAAAATTTTTTTTTTTTTTGGGGGGGGGGATGTTTTGGTGTTGTACCCTAATATAAAATATTGTTAAAAAAATTGGGTTAACCATTTATAAATAACTGATATTCATATTTTCTATGTAATATGATTCATATAACGAGCATACGTCCTTGAACTTGCATTCATAACAGCCATCAGCTGATGCGCTAAACAAAGATCTGTTTTCGATTCCAATCACGTGAAAATGTGTTGTTACCTCATAATTCTGCGCAACTCTATTGGAGAAGGATATAAATAATAAGTAAAGCTGAGTGTTGTTTTATGTTTTTTTTTTTTTTTGACGAAATGGATACGCTGCATCAATAGAATTTTTCCTACAAGAAATTGATTTGACTCATTATTCATCAGAAATATGATACAGGGTGCGTAGCCAAATCTTTCAACAAAAAATAAGCACCTTTTAAGCACTCAAAAATATTTTTAAGCACTCTATACTTTAACAAAATGCAAAATAATTTTCAAAGACTTTACATGATCGTAATAAAATAACTAGTTTCTGACAAAGAACTCTTTTCTTGACTATATTAGCCGTTAAAAAATGATCGAGAGATTTTTCTTTTCGATTCCAGAGGGTGGGAAATGAAACTTGAATTTGAGAATAGCTTGCAAAATACGGCAGAATATCACACGAGAGTGCAATATTCTCACCGAACCCAGCTCAGTAGACGCACATGCGGATTTGCAAGTATTTCATGAAATCTGTAAAATGACTGGCGATTTCATACGCCATGGACCGACGGTACGCTGAAATAGATTGTGGTTGAATGAATTGTGAAAACATTGAATAAAACAATGTGAATAGCACGCTTTTGCATATTACGTGGCGAAAATTGACACGGTAAAGAAAAAAATTTCATTTTCGAAAAGGGAAAAATGAAGCACTTTTTAAAAACGGCTCATGAAAAAAGCACCTTTAAGGGCTTTTAAAAAACGAAAATAAACACCTTTAAGCATTTTTTAAAAAACGATACGCACCATGCGACAGTAGCTTTTTTTTAACGTTAATAAAAATATTCGTAATATTATAGTTAAACTAAAATTTACAAAGTAGCACTTGAAAGTTGGCGCTACAAATTTAAACAAAAAATTATCCTAATGTATTTTGAGACTCATCATTAAAAAGTGAATTAATAGTTAGATTAATCAGAAGCCGAATTATGATTTTAGCTTTTTAAAATTTTTGGCAAACTAAAATTACACTATCAAACGAATTAATAATTAAGGAGCGACAAAATCAAACCCTTTTTGTAAGCGAATTAAAACTAACCGAACTTTCTTTTCTTCTAAAACAGGGGTTTCCAACTTACATGAGGCCGCGGGCCACATTTAGAAACACAAATCAAATGGCGGGCCACAACTTTATCAAAATTTTATGAAGGACTTTTTTATGTTTGAAAGAACATTAAATATTACTGTCAGATTTTTAATAAGTTGTGCAAAGCAAAAGTATTGAATTACAAATTAAAATAAGAAGTAGATTTTTGAAAAATATTTAATTGTTATTAATAATATTTTTAAAAATATTAAATAAATAATAAAAATTCGCTATAATAACTTTAATGTGCACCTATGTATTAAACAAATAATGTGCAACAGATATCTAATTGCAAAGATATAAAACTTTAAAAAGGTTGGTATTAAAACTTGCATAGTAGCACACAAAATATTCAATGAGAAAATTGAGATTTGTCTGCTACAACCACCAGAGAATACATATATACACTTAAAATTTACAAATGTGTGGGTAAATATTTTCGTCCAAAATGAGTGGGTAGTTTCAAAAAGTTAAATCGGAGAATTTCTTCGAGAAAATTTCTGATACGCACATGCTAAATTATATTCACAAAAAACAAAAAAATGAAATAAAATAGAGCTACATACACGATTATTTTTGCATTTGAATAAATATTTTCCTGGGAGCAAAACCTGAGAAATTAACTTTTTTTGCACCGTTGGTATGCTAAATTTCCCAGATACGAAGAAATTAGGTTTTTATTAACGTGAAAAGTGTTTTAAACCAATATTGATTCTTTACGAAAATTGTCCGCAAAAAAATGACAACTAATATAGTTTAGTTCGCGGGCCACAAAAAAAAGATTCGCGGGCCGGATGCGGCCCCCGGGCCGCCAGTTGGAAACCCCTGTTCTAAAAGAACATTTCGATTGTTCCAAATTGCATGGAGAGAAAGTTAAAAATGGATACCATATCGATATAAAAAAAAAAGTGACTGACCTTGGTGACTAATACACGAGATACGGGACATACGGCCATGTGCACGAATTCTTTTTTAAGCAAAACTAAACAATAGAGGAAATAAGGTTTATTGCTCATAGTCAACCTTCAATACGACTTTCTCTTCATTACCGAAGGATTGGGGAAAGAAACAAAAAAGATCCACATAGTTACAAAAAGTGTAACGCTCCAGCAATTTACCAATGCTGAGTATTTTTGTTCTTTCCTTTACTTCTCTATGATATATTAGATTTTGAAATAGCATAAAAAGAGAAAGCATCTTCTGTTATAACGTCATTGGTATTTTGAAGTTGAGAGAACAGTAAGTTCATGTTAACCTAAAGTAAACCATGAAGTACCAAATGCTGGAAGAAGAAAAAACAATCAAAATGCAAATAAATTTATGCCAGGATTCACTTCCCAAATGCTCGCATTTTGGGAGGTATTTTATTTACATCGCACTAGAGCTGCACAACGGGCTTTTTTATATTTTATTTTATAACCGTTGTTGAACTGCCGACCCAACAGTTTAAGACTACTAATGTTCAATTCCGTAGCGTCGTAATTCTGAAACCAATCCAGAAGACAAGGGAACTCCTGGATTAGGAGAAATTTGCCTTTGGAGGATACTTTGATGGAGTTAACCCGCATTTGCATTACACGAAGAGGAAAACCACGAAAACTTCTCACGGTGAGCCTGAGGGAAAGTGGACTCTAACCCATGATCCGTCTACCACTGCGGATATTTTACGTCAGCACTGTGGCCGGTGCAAGACAGATGTGGAATTCGTATCAACCAGCCATCGCTGAGATTCAAAGCCGGTTCACCACATTTGAAGGCGAATGCTCTATCCCCTGAGCCATCACAGCTCTAAATGAATAAATGTTTAGAAAATTAGGTAACTCTTGGATCAAGTATAGAGAGAAATTAGCCTTTGTGGAGGACTTTTTGATGGAACTAATTCACACTTGTGTTACATGGAGAGGAAAACCTCAAAAACCTCCCACGGTTAACCTGACGGGAAGAGGACTCTAACCCATGAACCTTCTATCACTGAAGATATTTTACGTAAGAACTGAGCGAGCTGGGGGCGGAATGAGTATCGTCCAGCCATCGCTGGGAATCGAACCCTGTTCACCTCAGTAAAAGGCGAACGCTCTATCCCCTGAGCCACCACATCTCTACAATGGGCTATTGGCGACGGTCTGCGGAAAATCCCTGAGGATGATTCAAAGATATGTCATCCCAATTTTGATCCTCTGCAGAGGGGATGGCTCCTACACTTTGTTAACCCGACGACCAGGGAGCGAAGTCGAGCACTTTACGGAAGAACAGTTTCACGTGGTTCAATACCGCGCACCTTCGATCCCTACACAGGCTGATCAAAGTGGTCACCCACTCGTTCACCGACCGCTGACTGACCGTGATGCGTGACTTCGGTGTTCTAATGGGAAACGTATCTTTACGATCTAAGGGACTGTTTGCATTTTAAAAATAAAAATTTCCCTTCACTTTTCTATTAATTATGTAAAGGAAAGAAAAATTGCCATGAAGGAGGTATTAGCGCCTTCTTTAAGACCTCTCGGTGGTCCGCATATACATAATTATATAAGGATTGACATTATTTGAGCTAACCTGTTATCACATCGCGACCTTCAATTGATCCGTTGATCCGGGACCACTAAAGTTTGATTGAAACCACCATAAAATAGTAATTACTAGTCGTCCCCCCAGGCAGCCAAACAATGTAAAGGTATTGCGTGCTTTTCAGTTTCGTGTTTTGATATGTGTTACTGTCACAAAATAGCATATTTCTTTATAATTATGAATATTACACATCTTTTGTATAGTAATTTTTAATTTAAATTCACTTGACTATTTTTTTCAAAATTGTATTCAATATTGTATTATATAGTATTGTATTCAATATTGTATTATATAGTATTGTATTGAATAATATAAATATTTTACTCAATAATCATCGTTATAAATAACGTTCGCAAAGTTATGCTTTTGATTAAAAAAGCGTTAAATTTTTTCCAATATTAATCGCAATATCGTATTCAATAACTATATTTATTAATAATTCTAATTATCAATAATGATATCGCAAATTAGTATTCATTATTGTGTATAGTGTTATCATTATTGTTTCCGATATTGGGGATATTTCAGTATCGTGATCTGTCGCGCCAACTACTATCGCCAAGGGGACAAATAGATTTTAAACTTGCAATTTAAGAAGGAAAAAAAAACAAATAAAATAAAATGTAAAAAATTAAAAATTAATTAATTAAAAATATAATTAAATTAACAAAATTAAATAAAAGAAAAGAAATAGTTGAATTTATTTGCACACGGCTAACCGAAAAGTATACACAATAGGTTTGAGATGATTTTCTATTACGAAATTTTGTGTAATAAGGAAAATAATAACTTATATGAATTGATAAAGAAAAGACAATATGGAAAATAAAAAATATTAATTTTCCTTAGGGTCTTTTCTTTATCTTACTATTAAAGAAAAATAATTCATACGAGTTGATAAAGAAATACACTAAGAAAAATAATATTAATTTTCCTTAGTGTATTGTCTTTATCTTATTACACAAAATTTCGTAATAGAAAATCATCTCAAACCTATTATAGATACTTTTCAGCTAGCCGGACGCTTTCAATAATTATTTATTTTATCATTTTTATTTCAACAGGTGTATAAAATGTTTTTCTAAAAATACTCGTAGTAAGAAATGTTGGTGCGATTGTTACAATTATTGCATTAATTTTTAGAAATATGATTTTTTCCCCCTTCAGAAAGCAAGAAATGAAATTAAACTAGAGCCACAAAATTTGACAATGACATACATGGATTTGATCAAAATAATACGAACACTCCCACACTATCTCTCTGTAAATAATCTTCCTCTAAGCAGAGAATGATTTTACAATAAAAGCGGTTTAAAATAAAGCTCTAAGCAGCGGAAGATTTTACATGGCATCATTTGAAAGATCATGCTTTTAGAAATGATGTTCTTTTTACCCGTGCGAAATTAGCATATGAGCTCTGTAAGTTAATAACTTCCTTTTGGCTTTAATACCAGCGATTTTGTAACAGGATTATTATTAGAATGATTTTATAATTATGGTCGTATAGAAAAAAGGATATCAGCTTTTAACTTCCTGAGCTCATTTCAGTCGATCTGAATATTGCATGAGTTAAAAGAACATAATTTCTGAAAGATGATCTTCCAAAACTGTGCAAAATAAAAAATTATTTACATAGAGATCCATTATTTGGATCAAGCCCTGTAATAACAGCTTTGAAATGAAGGGCTCTCAAAATACTTTAAGTGGTAGATCATCAGTTTTCTTAATTTCTTTATCACTTCTATTAAGACTTCCTCTATAAGTTTCGAAATCTCAGTGGTGATGAAGGAAATATTTAATGTTCAATTTTTAAAAGCAAAGAATGTATCTAACTATATATAAAAATCTAATAACGGTGTTGCAGTTAAACATTGCTGTCAAGGCATTTTTTTTTTTTTGGTCAGAAAAAAAAAGATATACAAGTTTTAATTTAAATATTTAACTAGGAGGCTCCGCCCCCTGCTCGCTAACGCTCGCCAACCCCCGAGAATTGCTACGCAATCCTATGTGGTTCGCGCCGTGAACCATGGCTCGCTGCGCTCGCTCGCCAATGAACACAATGTTCTAGCACAAAGACATAATATATTATCATCAAAGACATAGTATTTTATCATCAAAGACATAGTATTGTACTTATGTAGAAGAATTCTACCAATGTTCTTATTGGCTTTTAAAAAAGTATATTAGCTATTTAGATTGTACATGGTGAAAAAATCAAAACATTAGCTAAATAAGAAACATATTAGCAAAATAAATTATCAAATATTGCTTCACTAATATTCTGCATTTTAAAGCGTGAAAATTCAATGCATAAATAAACGCGAAATATAAAAAAATTCAATGCATTCAATACAAACACTTAAACGTTTTTTAGACGTTTAGGTAGCTCCCAGTAGAAAAATATCAATTCAACAGCGGCCTTTTAAAGCATTCTCACTTCAATTGGGTATACTATAGCTTACGTCACAGGTTGTGTTATTCCTACTAAATTTAACCCATGAACGGCATTTTCTGCGAGCCTAACTTCAAGCCACAAATAAGCAAACGAAGTGTTTGATCGTTTAAATAGCTGCTCGCCAGATTTTATTGCATTATAAAGAAAAGTAATTGATATTCGATTTTTGATTAATAATTGATTTATGTGGATAGTGGCATTTATGTGGATAGTGGCATAGAATTTAGCATTGCGTCATGGTAAATGTTATTCCTACTAAGTGGAAGTAGTTGTGTTTTTTTTATATTATACCCAATTAATTAATTAATTCCTAATTGAATTTAAATTAAATATTGTCATGTTTTTAGTGCATGAATCTGAATTGAACAACCTGATAATGCTCACTCTGGTTATTGTTATCTGGTTGCTCACTACGTGCTCTTGCGCGCCGAATACAATCAATTAAAAATGAAAACTGTTGCCAGCGCGAGAAAAGAAATATCATCGGTTTTATTGATACATACATACATACGTACGTATTAGCGTTTTATATAATACTAGGAGGCTCCGCCCCCTGCTCGCTAACGCTCGCCAACCCCCGAGAATTGCTACGCAATCCTATGTGGTTCACGTCGTGAACCATGGCTCGCTGCGCTCGCTCGCCTATGAACACAATGTTCTAGCATAAAGACATAGTATATTATCATCAAAGACATAGTATTTTATCATCAAAGACATAGTATTGTACTTATGTAGAAGAATTCTATCAATGTTCTTATTGGCCTTTAAAAAAGTATATTAGCTATTTGGATTGTACATGGTGAAAAAATCAAAACATTAGCTAAATGAGAAACATATTAGCAAAATAAATTATCAAATATTGCAGTTACTCACCTAAGTTCAACTAAATATGTATAATAAATTAGTTAATGTTAGAAATTTTGAAATTTTTAGAAAAAAATTTATTATTTAAAAATATAAACTTTAAACCCTAACTTTTCCTTGTGAGATAATAACCCTTAAAAAGTCTTTCGTTTTCAAGAACACAAAAATTTGTTTTATCGCCAAATGAAATATTTTTCGGTGATCAACATTATTGAAATCAATTTCTATATTAATTAACATTTGTGATAAAGTACATTACATTTTAGAACAAAATAAGGATGTTTTCCATACAATAAATTAAAATGCATGGCCGTTAGCATTACTCGAGAAATATCACGTGGAGGTCGCCATGCTGCATTTCTAATCGGGGAGTTTTGATTTTGGCAGTTCCCCTTGCCTACTGTCAATAGAAGTTTCAATAAAAAAATTTCCAAAATTTTTTTTTTCTGCAAAGCTCTAAGAAATTAACACTAAGCATTTAGAATTTCTTTGAAAACACAATTATAAATTTGGCATCTTGGAGCAATTACTGAAAGGCTGTCAAATGACTTAACTCTTGACAGGCTAACATAAAGTTGTCCATGACTAAAAGCTTGTTTAGTAAATACTAAGCTGATTTTCTCAAAAGTCTGACCTTGTGACTTATTTATAGTCATGGAGAAGGCCAGCCTGATTAATTCCTAATTGAGTTTAAATTAAATATTATCATGTTT
Source organism: Parasteatoda tepidariorum (assembly GCF_982258835.1). NCBI lineage: Eukaryota > Metazoa > Arthropoda > Arachnida > Araneae > Theridiidae > Parasteatoda > Parasteatoda tepidariorum. Next base: position 99,306,445 of record NC_141759.1, on the reverse strand, counting down.
TTAGAGCATGAATTTGAATTGAACAACCTGATAATGCTCACTCTGGTTATTGTTTCCGTTTTTAAAAGCGCTATATGTTGAGCCAGTTTAAATTAAATATTATCATGTTTTTAGGGCATGAATCTGAATTGAACAACCTGATAATGCTCACTTTGGTTATTGTTTCCATTTTTTAAAGCGCTATATGTTGAGCCACCTCATGTGACATTTGCCATGTGACATTTTTAGCAGCAATCATTGGTAGATTTTCTAACGTTGCCATTCGGGGAGTTGTAATGAGGCTTTTTTTTGGTGCCGTGTAAGAGAAATATATATATATAGATAGATGAGATGAATGAAATTGCGATTTCATTTTTAAAAGTTCCTTATATTGAGGTTCGAAGTGAAATGTACTTATTTAAGGAACGAGACTAAATGCTTATCTGTTAGTCTACTTCTGAAATTATTTTTCCTAAGGTCCATAATTGAAAACACTTGTTCACATATATAAGATGAAGCAAACATAGTACTGGTTTTCTATACATGAGATATTAAATTTAGGAAAATAGCTTTTGGTAATGATTTGTAAAACTCCAAACTTTGGCTTATTTATAAAACAACTGCTTCAGACGATTGTTAGATTCCAACTGAATTAATTCAAGCTGCAAATCCGACCTCACTGCTTCACAATTTACGTTGAAAGGCATGGTAAAAATATCTTATTCTGTTTGAATGGCACTGAAATCTTGAAATATGTGAAGTACAATTCACCTATATTAGATTCCGTATGTCTGCTCCTCGAGAAAGATAAACGCTCGTTGGCGTAAAACCTACGGCTATTCTATAAAGAACTTTTGCTTTCAACATTTTACCAATTGAAGCTGTCTGTGCTAGTAGCTATTTCCATCAATTTATGTTTTGTAGTAGAAAAATAGAGAAAGTAAAAAGGTCATCAGTACTTTGTTATAAAAGAAAGAACAAAAATAGCTTTTAACAAAGCAGACAAGAAAATGGGTGTATTATATAAATTGTTTATAATCGCAATGCATCGGCAAGTTAAAATTCTATCCAAGGGCCGGATAAAACCTTCCGGGGGGCCATAGTTGGCCCGCGGGCCGTAGATGGCCCATCTCTGATTTTAAGCTTTTTACTTGTACTGTGTTTATTACGTTTTTGATTTTGTTTGTTTTCTAAATTAAAAGTTTAAGAGAATTGTTTTTATTTATTTATTTTTTATTATAACATAATTCTACGTTACATTTTAAGGTAGTTATTTAAATCAGTGTCTGATCTTATTAATCGTTTTACAATTTTTATTTTTTGGTGCAAATGACATTAATATACTATTATGAATTACGGTTTAAGTGATTCGTTAAATGATTTAGAACAGGGATGGGCAAACTACGGCCAGCAGGCCAACTGTGGGCCGCCGGAAGGTTTTATCCGGCCCTCGGGTAGAATTTTAACTTGCCGATGCGTTGCGAATATAACAATATTACACATCCATTTTATATTCGACGATACAAAATGTTATTTTTCACACATCTTCTTTGTCATATGAACTTGAATGTAAGATGCAAGGGAAAAATCAAGTCATCGAAGATATCTGGGCCCACCTCAAAGCTTTTAAACTGAAGTTTAATTTGATTGCCGGGTGAAGAACGCCTAAGAACGACTTGTCTCATTTCTCGAGGTTAAATTCAATACCCTCAGTAAATAAGGAAAAGCTTAAGAATTATGGGAATGGCTTGGAAAAACTGCATTTTTAGTTTCAGGTATCAATATTTCAGTGCCATTCAAACAGAATTAGATATTTTTATCATGCTTTTCAACGTAAATTTGCAAATTGAATTAATTGAGTTGGAATCTAACAATCATCTGAAGCAGTTGTTTTATAAATATGCCTAAGTTTGGAGTTTTACAAATCATTACCAAAAGCTAGTTTCCGCAATTTAATAACTCATGCCAGAAAATCAGTGCTATGTGTAATTCATCTTATATATGTGAACAAGTGTTTTCAACTATGAACCTTAGAGAAAATAATTTCAGAAGTAGGCTAACAGACAAACATTTAGCCTCGTTCTTAAGTCCCGCAGTGGACTGATCGTTAAGACACGGTTCTCATTAGATCACCGAAGTCAAGCATCACTGGCTGCGGTCAGTGTGCGGGTGGGTGACCCACTTGGATCAGTCTGCGTAGGGACCGAGGGTGTGCGGTATGGGTCCTCGCTAAACTGTGCTACCGTAAAGTGCTCGACTTCGCGCGCAGGTCGTTGGGCTACCGAAGCGGGGGTGCCATCCCTTCCGCAGAGGATCAAAATTGTGATGGCATGTCTTCGGATCATCCTCCGGGATGTTTCCCAGACCGTCGCCAATAGCCCATTGTGCAGCTCTAGTGCGACGTAAATTAACAACAACAACAACCTCGTTCTTAAAAATAAGTTCATCTCACTTCGAACCTAAATACAAGGAACTTTTAAAAATAAAATCGCAATTTTATTCAGTTCATTAAATATTTTAATTAAAACTTATATATCGTTTCATTATTTTAGAAATTTTTACACTACCGACCAAACTTTTCTTTTTCGATTTTTGGCCCTCGACCTAAAAAGTTTGTCCATCCCTGATTTAGAACTTCAACTTCGTGCACAAAGTGATGAATGCGAAAATTGTATTTAAAATACACCCGTCTGTTTTTCAAGCTAAAATATTAAATTACAGTTGTGACCTCATAGCATTTCTTATAACAATATACTTTTAATTTTAAATATCATTTCAAAAAATGATTACTTAGAAAAATGATTACGTTTACTAATAGATTTCAATAGTATCATAAGGGAAATATTTTGGATGTGGAAAGTGGCTGCACAAGTGATCATACTTTTTTATACACATTTTTAGCTGAATAATTTCAACTGTTTTATGCCAAGAAACGGCAATTATAGGGGTTGGTGAGCATCAACGAGCAGGATGCTTAGCCAAACTAGAGTAGTATTAATTTTGTTACCAATTTCGAGTTTTTGATTTCAATAAGAGTTCAATATTGGAGTTTTTGAGCCCTGTAGTAATTGAAAATGACGTAATAAAAATAGATTAAAAAGGACAGTGATGGAAAAAAAAAACAAAGCTACAAAATGCACATTTTACAAATAAAATTTATAAAAATTTAAATCAATACTTTTCGCATAAGACTTTTTTCCTTCCTTTTTTTCGCAGTTCATGCTTCTTATCTTAGCAGACAGTGACGCAATAGTTCGTAAAAACTCGAGTTTTCATGCGATAATTAAAAGTTATTTAGTTTTCAGAAATATTTATTTTTTTAAAAATAAATGTTTATGTCCATAAAAAGAATCTTAATCTATAAAAATAACGTTTTTTAATTACTTTATAAATAAGTAAAGTAAGAAGATTAGAATAATTATTAAGTTCCACTAAATTCGGATGAAACATAATTTTATATTAATGCGGTTTTAATCATATTGAAGAGTTTATCGAAGAACTTTATTAATTACATATCTAAGAGTCTAATTGAAACATTATTCAATAGTTAAATTAATACAGTGTTTAAAATGTAAATTAATACAATACCCAATAGATAATTTTATGCATTACCTCAGAGTTAATACATTTAAATTGCTGATTTAGATAAACAAGTGCCCTTTCTTTTTTTAGGTAATCAAATATCGAACAAAATAACTTTATGAAAATAAATAGTTTATCTTTTTTTTTTTTTTTAAATATTAAAATTGATATTTAATGCACACGAGAAAAATATTATATATTTTTTTTAGTTTCTTTTTGCAATACTTCTATGCGCAGTATGCTAATATTGTAAAAAATTCATGCAATGTAAATCATATGGCGAGAAAAACAACATTAAAATGAATAAATAATGATATTACACTTTCATTATGTCTAGTATATAGTATCTTGTTTTATCAATAATTTCGATTTTCATAAATTGCTATAAATAGCACATTCGCAAATTATGAGCATTTTTAATTTATACGTTTCAAATTGTTATTTTACTAGAAACAAATAAATAAATAAAACTATGTTTACTTTGCTAATACTCTTTTATTTATTAAAAATATAAATTTCTTTTAAATACTTTAGTTATCATTCAATCCTTACATTTATTCATAAATCTTACAAATCAATTTTCTAAACATAAACGTCGCATTAAGCAGCAAGATCATAAAAATCTGTACTTACTTGTCCAAAACGACGCTCTTTTCAGATAAATAATCCACAAGAAGGGATCACAACATAAACAAAAGAATACAAAGTTATTATTTTTTTTGCAGAGAAAACGAAAGCAGGACAAACGGCTTTCTCCTTACTGGTTTACATTCAACACTTTCACTGGTCACTTCCTCAGAAGTGACATTTTGTCAGGGTTCTGGCATGGAGAGGATCAATGGGTTAGTAGCGCCATCTGTTATGGAGGGGAAGAACTATTTAATTCCGAACACAAAGTATTGAGAACAATGAAATGTCGCTTTGATGAGCATAGTAGCGTATTTAATATTTTTTTTATAGAACAGAAAACAATGAGTAGTAGTTGAATGTGGTAGAGATCAGGTAAATTAAAACTGAGTAGTTGAATGGAAGTATTAATGTATAGGTGGTGTAGGTGTAGGAGTCTTGGGATTGTGGAATAATTTAAATTATAAAACAAAATCATGTAATTTATAATTTAGTATAATAAGCGGATATATATATATATATCCACTATTGGAATCAAAACAAGAATTAATTTTTTAGGGGTCAGATTTAAAATATTCCAGTAAAGTCATTAGACTATTAAAAAATATTTTAATAGAATAAAATTCTGCTTCATAGTAACCACTGGACCTTGGTCATCAGGCTGATTATTGATGGAATTCAAACTTATAAATCATTTTTGAGGATCATTTAAAAAAAATAATTTTGCATAGGGCACACAATGGTGCCGTTTATTTGAGCTGAAATGCAAGAAAAAAAGTTGGGATTCTCCCCTTTTTTAACCTGCTTGCCCTACGCCAGTGTTTCCCAAACTTATGACTTTTGTGTACCCTTTCTAAATTTTCCGTAACGCTGTGTACCCCTAATAAAAAAATGAATGCATTTTTTATTATAAAAAAATGCACAAAAGTTAAATCACAACTAGCTGTTGACGCCGCTTATTATTAACTGTTAACTCTGCAAAAAATAGCCAATGGAAAAATACGTAATCGTAAATTTTCATGGCTAGCTTTGTTTTTAAATAAAATGTTTTGAAATTTTCGTTTGTTGCAAGATATTTCGCATAAGAACGTGTACCCCCGCTAAACTGTTCCCGTACCCCTGGGGGTACGCGTACCACACTTTGGGAAACACTGCCCTACGCAGACAAAAAAAAAAATCAAAAAGGAGGGGGGAGAAGTTCGTAAAAATATAACCTTGCACTCCCTAACCCTTTCTCAACCTAGTTATTTTCCTTTATTTATTATTCACTAGATGGCGCCACAATAGAAAATATAAATAATACAAAACATTAGTAATAAAATTATCTTTTTTTTAATGTAAAATTATAATTAGTAAAAAAAGTCTTTTTTTTTTTGTTTAAAAAAAGAAGGAAAAAAAAGCGAATGGTATTTTGTATAAATGAGGAAAACCAAAGATGAAAAAAATAATTTATTTTGTAGAATAGTAGAGGCGATTGGCGTAAATTTTAAAATTTATTGGGGGGGGGGGACTACCTTATAGCGCCATTATATATACACACCCTATGCCAAAAAATGTAGCAATAAATTTGATACTTACAACTATTATTCTGGTTACTATATGCAATAATTGCACACAATTTTGTCAATAAAGCTTAAATATTTTTAAAGATATATAAATTTTTATAAAAAAATTAATTTTCTTCTTCTTCCTTTTTTTTTTTGAAAATATTCAATAAAATTAAACGAAACTTTTGGTTCAATTCAAAATTGACCAAAAAATTGTTCCTGTAAAATTTGAGTGAAATTCGTTAAAAACTGCACGAGAAATGATTAATTAGAATAGTTTTTTTTTATACAGCACAAGCGCGGAAAAAATTTCTTAATGAATTTTACTTGACAACTAATAAAAATAGCGTTTAGTTTAGAATATTAAATAAGGAAGAAGATTTAGAAAAAGAAATTACGTAAAAAGATTTGTTGCAGATTTTCATGCTGCATCCCACATCGCCGAAAATTTTTTATTTCCATCTGAAAATGTATAAAAAGTATCTATTTGCAAAATTTTTCCTTTGTTAGAAGCGCAATTAAAATGAAAAAAATAAAATAAATCTAATATGAATTGTAAAAAGACATACTTTCGTAATAATTATAAATCGTAAACACGTTACTATTTTAATACACAATTTGCTGTAGATAATTGTTTGTAGACCTATTTTACAATTAAATGATTTTTTAAAAAATTTTATTAGTTTTCTGTTGTTTTTTTGTCAGTTCCGTCCTAAGTTTGTTTATTTATCTTGAGGATAGTCTTTCACCAATAAATGCACTTATCTAATACAACTTTAATTTTAAATTGTAAATTTCCACATGCACTTTAAAAATGCAAAGACTCAAAAACATGAGAGAGAAAAATACCAATATGAAATTAAGACTTCAGTATTGCTTATTATTTATTTTTTATAATTGTTCTGTCAATAGCAAAACATTTGAAAAATGTTGCAAAATTTCCTTAAGTTGGGAATTTTTTTTTCTTCGTTATCTTGGATGTGCCCAATTCTGTCAACATGACTCTAACAATGCAGCGCCACATTACAATAATCAGTCTCAAGAACATTAGAAAATTCAAGATTATTTGGCAGTTTTGCTGTTTAAATTTTTATATTTAGGTCCAATTATTAATTAGGTATTTAAATTTTATATTTAGGTATTTAAATCTTTATTTTAGGTTTTTGTTTTATTTTTCTTTAACTTTACTTTGTTTTCCATTTTTGAAATTCTTATTTTTGTTTATTTTTTTGTCAAAAACTTTATTTTCTACAAAATTTTTATTATTTTATTGTTATTTGATTTGACATTTCATCTTTTCTTTCTTTTATATTTTTACTTTCTTTATTACTTTTTTTAATACTTTTGTTTTCTTTATTGGTATTTTTATTGCAATCATTAACCTAGATTTCCGGAAAAATGTTTAAAGACAAGTTGCTTTTAGAATCAGAAAAGGTGATCAATCTTCTCAGATTTTACATTGCAACCTGTTTAACACAATCAATCACTAATTGAAATCCAATGCAAGTTTTCAAACTTAATATGGTATTAGGTAAATCAGTTTTTAAAACTTAAAATTCAATAGATCGAGCTATTTTTTAAATTTTTTTTTGATCTGAAGTTGAGTTGGTTGAGTTGCAAAATACCTTTTGTTTGTTTTACAGTTGTTAATTTTTTCTTTCTTTTTGGACATTTCAATAATTTTAGTTTGGATATTTTTCACAGTACTCTTTTTGTCGACAATTTTATTGGTAGTTCCATTAGTCACATTAGGATATCTGACATTTTTAATCTTTTCCTTCCTATTTTGAACGTATTTTGAGTGCAACCAGATTCCATAGTACACTATCTGGCTAACAGTATTCGGACACCCAGTTTTTCTTCCTATTTTGAACGTATTTTAAGTGTATCCAGATACTATAGTACACTATCTGACCAAAAGTATCCGGACACCCAGTTTTCCTTCCTATTTTAAACGTATTTTGAGTGTATCCAGATACTATAGTACACTATCTGGCCAAAAGTATCCGGACACTCAGTTTTCCTTCCTATTTTGAACGCATTTTGAGTGTATCCAGATACTCTAGTACACTATCTGGCGAAAAGTATTTGGACACTCAGTTTTCCTTCCTATTTTGAACGTATTTTGAGTGTATCCAGATACTATAGTACACTATCTGGCCAAAAGTATCCGGACTTCCAACCACAGCAACATTTTGCATGACAAAAATAATTTTTTTAACATTTTCTCGTACCTCGTTTCTTTCGCAGAGAACAAATTACGCAATCTAATTCATTTGAATGCGCGATATTCTGGTTCAATATCTTAAAGCGATTTTTTTCGAGCCTGCAAAATTAAGAAACGTTGGTTTTAAGACATCTAATTTCGCAATTTAATAAATTTTTTTGCACGATATTGTGGTTTAACCTTAAACCAATTTTTCTGAGCTTTCAAAAATTAAGAGGAATAATAATGAATTTTGGATACCTAATTACGAAATCTTATTAATTTGATTACGCGATACTATCAACCTTAACACTAGGATGATTGAAGCTTAGTGTACAGGTATAGGACAAAATAATAGGAACACCTGTGAAGGAATGGAGTCGTTCTCGACCGTCCAATAAGCGGCGGGCACGTGTCGCAAGAATGTGCCACCTAGTGGTGATGAAAGGCAAGGTATCTGTTTAGCATTTGGCAGTGTGAGATTTGCATGAGAAAAATCTGTTTCTAGCAAAACGAGATTATGTCCGACCTCTCTGACCTTAAAAGAGGCATGGTAATTAGCTGCTCGCCTGGCTGGAGCGTCCGTGTCCAGAACAGCGAACCTTGTAGGTGTTTCAAAGACTACTGTATCAAGGACTCTGTCGGCATACACAAAGTTGGGTAAGGTGTCTTCGGCGAGGCACAACAGCGGCAGGAAGTCGAGGTTGTCAGACCGTGATAGGCGGGTGTTGAAGAGGATAGTCGCTCGAAAACGCAAGACTACACTGCCGGTAATAACACACTTCAGAACCCTCTATCCATGAAAACTATTCAACGGGAGTTGCATCATGCTGCTAACATTCATGGCAGAATAGCTATTCCAAAACCGATAGTTTCAGCACGGAATGCTTTGAAGAGACTACAGTGGTGCCAAGACCACCTAAAATGGACACGACTGCAATTGGAACAAGTCATCTGGTCTGATGAATCCTCTTTTGCACTATTCCAGACCACCGGACGTGTGTTCGTGTGGCGAACGCCGGCAGAAGCATTTCATGTTGACTGCCTGGTTCCAACCGTGAAGCATGGAGGTGGTTCTGTTATGGTGTGGGGCGCTGTATCTGCCCGTCGATTGGGGCCCCTCGTTGTCTTGAGAGGGGTGGTCAAATGGGATTACCGAAGCATTCCTGCTGATCATCTACACCAGTGATTCTCAACCTTTTTTTGCGGCGGCACACTTTTAACGATTTCGAAATTTGACGGCACACAATGAGAAAAATTAATTTAAATGTTGTTTTCTTAACTATAATACACTGTGTTAAATAGTTTGTGATAATAATTTTGAATGTGAAATAAAATTATATGTACTACAACAGCACGTTTATTAAGGGATTAATTATTTTTTTCGACTAATTTTTTATTAATTAGTAACAAATATTTTTTTTTTGCTAGTTATTAATTGTTAGCTTGTTTTCTATAGCTATAAACTGTTAGTTTTTTTGCATTAATCATTATTTTTTGAGATTTCTTGTTAATTAGTTTTTTTGCTAATTATTAATTGTTAGCTTATTTTTTTTGTTAGTTATCCATTGTTAATTTGTTTTTATAACTATTAATTGCATAGCTTACTTTAATGATTAGCTTTTATTTCCGTTTGAAAGTTAATATTTAGCTTGCTTTAGCCTTTGTTAATTAATAATTTTAATGGTAATTTAAATTTCCAACATTTTTAAAAATTATGTGTTAAAGACAATTTAACCACTTCCTTCTTATTTTAAGATTGTCAGAGACAAGACAATCGCCGACAAAGATGTTCACGCGGTTAAAGCGTGGAAAAATTATAAAAAGTATATGTATAATATTATATACACTTTTCTTTTATTTAAACTTTACTCGTAAAAAAAAAGCATTATAATTTTAATTTATCATTTCTAATATTTGGCGGCACATTTTAGGAATTCGGCGGCACAGTGGTTGAGAATCACTGATCTACACCCTATGCTTCATACTCTCTTTCCGGGAGAACGTCCTGTGTTCCAAAATGACAACGCCCCTGTCCACATGTCTCACTGTGTTCAAACATGGTTAAATGAGCATAATGATGAAGTTGACCATCTAACGTGGTGTCCTCAGTCCCCTGATCTCAATATCATTGAGCCTTTGTGGGGTTTTTTGGAGAAAAAAAGTTCGTGCTCAGTTTCCTCCTCCACGCACACTCTCTGAACTCGAGACAGCCCTGCAAGAGGAATGGCTACCAATGAACTTTGTTCAAGACCTTTATTTGTCAATCCCACGTCGAATGCAAGCTGTCATTCAGGCCAAAGCTGGTCCAACTCCTTATTAATAAAATATTTTCATTTTTTCACAGGTGTTCCTATTATTTTGTTCTATTATAACTATATTGCCCAACTGTAGTCACAATGACTGGATTGTACAAGAATAAATAATGCGTAAAGAAGTTTGCTTAAAATTAATTTATAATTTTTTTTAAATATTATTTACAGTTATATAACAAGTTATTAGTAAATATTAACAATAAAAAAATTATATGTTGCACAAAATTCTAAGAAATTGTGTCATCATTGTTTTTCTAATTGAAATTAAACAGCGGTCTGATTGACTTCCTTGAGCAATCTAGTGTTAGACAGATTTCCCAATGGTGTAAAAGTTGCTGATTTTCATAGATTTAATTACGCTATCTATTTAATTTTATTTGGTGATACTGTGGCTCAACCTTAAACCGATGTTTCTAAACGTGAAAAATTGTTCTAAACGTGAATATTGTTAATTTTAAATAATCTAATAACTCGTTGTAACTAATATTTCGGGAGATTATACTTAACATATTTCAACCTTTCGCGGATTTTCGCGTGAGTGTTAAAATTATGGATTTTCCGAGTTCTCAGGATGGTATACAGGTTCTAACTACCAATTAAAACTGTCTGAAGTGTTAAACTTTAAATGAACAGAAAAGATAGCATCTCAGCAAGAATTCCTATTGTGAACTTAAGTTATCTTTAAGTTGATATTATCTATATCTTCTGAAATACAACTTTGAACTCACTTCATCCGAGGGCGTGAGAGTTGGCTTTTTAAAACAGGTGTCGGGATCACGCTTGGCTCTCTATATTCACGATCGCAGTTGCATAAAGGCTGTAATATTTACATTTAAATTCTACTCTTTACTCTACAACAGATTAAAATGTCGAGCATCGCTATGGTAACTCAACTTGTTTGACTTTCTTTTAGCGAATCTTCCTTCTAGTTGACCTCTACGACTACTCAAAATAAGAAATCATATATTTTCACCTCATTTTTTGAACTAAAATGGACTACTTGTTTTAGCATGTTGAGTGATTTTAATTTTCGTTTATAACCGTCGTTGAACAGCCGACCCAATTTTGAGTTTAAGCTTACTAATGTTCAACTACGTAGCCTTGTAATTTCCAACTCGATCCAGAATGTAAGGAAACTCCTGAATTTGGAGAAATTCTGGATCAAGTATCGGGAGAAATTTTTCTTCGGGGAATACTTTTTTGATGGAGCTAACCCACAGTTGCATTACATGGAGAGGAAAATCTTCCACGGTTAGCCTGACGGCAAGAGGACTCTGACCCATGATTCTCCAATCACTGTGGATATCTTACGACAGCATGGTGGTCGGTGCGAGCCGGATGCGGAATTCGAATCGACCAGGGATGTGAATCCTGGTCACCTCATTGGAAGGCAAACACTCCATCCTCTGACACATCACGGCTATGTTGACTCATTGAAATTTTCTTACATTAAATTAAATCTTCGTTAAATCTTGCCTTCATTTATGGAAAAATACTTTTTTTTCTTGGCTGTTTCTCACGCAGTACTCTATTTCTAAGTGTGAAACATACTAAGTCGATATTTTCTTTATTAAATCTTCCTAAAGCTCTAACGCAGCTGAAAAAGATTTACATTTTTACTAGATGTGCCAACGTTTGTACCAGTTATCAAAGAACTGACCAAATTAAACGGAACGTAAAACCTACATAAAGTTTAAAATGCTCGATCTAATAAACGAATCCTTATCCAATAATTTCTTGTACAGTACGGGGCAAAAAAAGAAAAATTTTAGGCTTACAGAAAATGCTTTAAGTAAATAAAAGTACCTTTTAAGATCTTTCTACGACAGATAAATCAGTAGTTTTTCCTTTTGCATCAAAGACTACTGAAACTGAAAGGCATATTTTCTCCAGTTAAATTTTCATTCATTTCTTATAGAGTTGAGACGAAGCTTAAATTATTTGACTTGACTTTTGATATATGATTATGCGAAGTTCCTGCCCGCGAAGCGGTCCTCTGACCTTAAGTTATACAAATTGGGCACAATATGATTATGCGATTGTGCCCATTCATCATAAATTACATTCAGTATGGTAAAATACATTGATTTGGCAAACATTGTGGTAGCCATAAACCTTAAGTTATAATAGTTTAATTTCTTTATAACATCTTTTATATATTAAAAATAAAGTGGTAACGAGAATTACTGAAAATGTAAAAGCCTCATTTTCTTGTTGCTCCGTGCTGCATTTCTGTTACCGTGAATGATCGAAATCTATTAGTTGTAGTTAATTTACGTCGCACTATAGCTGCACGATGGGCTATTGGCGACGGTCTGGGAAACACCCCTGAGGATGATCCGAAGACATGCCATCACAATTTTGATCCTCTGCAGAGGGGATGGCAGCCCCGCTTCGGTTGCCCGACGACCTGCACGCGAAGTCGAGCTCTTTACGGTAGAACAGTTTAACTACGGCCAATACCGCACACCCTCGGTCCCTACGCAGACTGATCCAAGTGGTCACCCACCCGCACACTGACCGCAGCCAGTGATGCTTGACTTCGGTGATCTGCTGGGAACCGTGTCTTAACGATCAGTCCACTGCGGGACGACCGAAATCTAGAGAATGTCGACTTTCAACAATAACATAATCGCTTTGGTGAATGTCCGAAATATTTGTTTTATCCGAATTGATATTAAATTATTCTTTGATATAATTATATTTCCTCGATATTTTCATATCTTCTGGGGATAGATTAGAAGAAACATCAGTTTATGGAATAAAGGCATACCGGGCAGTGGCACTTAACTTTAAAAAAACATCAGTGTAGGGTATACCAGAAAGTGGCACTGAACCATAAAAAAAACATTGATGTAGGGCATACCGGGCAGTGGCACTTAACTAGACCTAGTATATATTTCAGACCGTTACCAAAGTAAGTATGTGATTGTCAACATTCACCGGGGGAAGTCAACAACCACCCATTTCTGTGATTCACAGTAACCTATCTATTGCAAAAATCTTTATTTGTATATAAAAAGTTTTTTTTTCCTTTTTGGAAGCATTTTTGAAGAGCAGGGAAGCAGTTTGGGAAGGAAATTTTGAAAATAACTGCTTTTTTTATTCTCATGAGTTTTAAATTGGCATTTAAATCAATGTTTTTTCATCGAAAGTAGCAAAAGCCTTTCGTAAGAAGGATTACTGTTAATTTGTTGATTTTGCAGATTTTTCTATTCTTTGCTTAATCTTTGATAGTAAACATTCTGATTTGTGCCACTTTATGATATCTTTCTTTAGCAATTCATAAAAATATGAAATTCCCTTTTTCTAAACAACTATAATGTATATTTTTAGCTAATATTTATTGAGAAATGTTTAAATTCAACGTAATTATATTGATTATTTTTTGATAAGTTTTATAAATTAAAAATATTACGTTCAAAATAACTTTGAATAAAATATTGCAAAATTATTAAAGGAAGTATTTAAAAAAAAAAGAATACGTCGAAAATCAATGCAATTATGAAGCTGCTGAAATACTAAATTTTTTTTAGATTACAGCAATTCTATTCAAAACTTTTTTCTCTCCAGAAAAGCAGCAATAAACAATTTAAATTGGAAGCGTAGTATGTTTAAACTCTGGAGAAATAAAATAGAATATATCTGTAATTATTATATTTTTAAAAATTATAGACATATTTTTTTTTGTTTAACCGCCATTTTGGAAAATTATTTTCGGAAAAATATAAATTGGCAGTCACGAATTCCTATAACTGCAGCTAAAACGACAAATTACTTCCAATCAAATGTATGTCACTTTTTTTTGAAGACAGTTAAAAAAAACACGAAAGTTAAACATTCCTTTCAAACAAAGTTTGTGCACAAATTGCAGGTGTCAGTAGTCTTAATATTTCGATTTCTCGAACAAAACTTGCTTTTTTTTTCGAACTGGTGTTTAATTTCTATTTTGATTGTTCCAAGCAACATCTCCTTCTTTTTAAATTTGTATTTCGTGATTCAAACTCGGATTATCCGAATGTTTGCTGACTGTTTTCCTATTCATGTAAAGCAAATGCTGGTTAGTTCCATAGAAAAGTCCTTCACGAAGGCAAATTTCTCCCAATACTTGATCCAGAAGTTCTCCCAATTTCAAAATCACAAGGCTAAGGAGTTGAACATTAGTAGTCGTAAACCCAAAAAGTGGGTCGGCTGTTCAACGACGGTTATAAAATAAAATATAAAATGTTTGCTGACGTGGCTCAGGGGATAGTGCGCTTGCCTTCCAATGAGGTTAACCAAGTTTGAATCCCAGCGGTGGCTGGTCGATACGAATTCCGCACCCGGCTCGCACCGACCACAGTGCTGACGTAAAATATCCTCAGTGGTAGACGGATCATGGATTAGAGTCGCTTGGCCGTTAGGCTAACCGTGGGAGGTTTTTGTGGTTTCCCTCTCTATGTAACGCAAATCCGGTTTATTTCTATCAAAAAACCTTCCAAGAAGACTAATTTCTGCCCTTACTTGATCCAGGAGTTCCCTTGTCTTCCGGTTTGGGTTCAAAATTACAAGGCTACGGTGAACATTAGTAGTCATTAGCCCAAAAAATTGGGCAGGCTGTTCAACGACGGTTATAAAACAAAATAAAATGTTTGCTGCTGTTGATCACTAAAAAGTGAAAAAGGAAAGTCTTAGATCTTTGGATGAAAAACCATCTTAGTCTTAGATCTAAGATGATTTTTCAAGATAGCAAAGTAAATCTTGCACTTATTATGATAAAATTTTTATGGGTTACAAGTATAAACCTCTTTAATTGAGAACGAAAAATAAGGCTACCAACGAAAAATAATACACTCTCTTCAGACACGTGAAATAAAATGCCAAGTAATATGCGATTAGTTTTTCAAAACAGTGCGAGAAGCTTAAACAAAATTTTTGCGGTGGTCAACGAAAACAAAAAAGAGTAAAATTGATTTTGAGTGCGGCAAAAGTGGCATTTTGTATTTGAACACGAAATGCCAACATTTCGACGTAGTCATCAACACGAAAAAACATTTCGTTAATAAAAGAAGTCTTCTTCCATTATCTGATAAAATTGACGCTGTTACACGTGAAAGAGGATCTGAATTTTGTCTTCCAAGATCTAGTAAAATTAACACAGGTATTCACGCTAATATTTCGAACATAAATTGTAACAATTGAAATTTTTATTGCGAAATCTAGTAAAATTAACATTGGAATATGGAAAAGTGGATGCCTTTTCGAATATTTATTGTAACACCTAAAATTTGCCGAGATTAACGCTGGTTCGCGAAAAAAAAATTTCATTGTAACACATGCCAAAAAAATAAAAATTCGCGAAAAAGGATGGACATTTATTGTAATATTAACATTTCTAGTAAAACCTTAAGTCTGCGTACTAAAAATAAAAACAAACATTTCAATTGATCTCCGTGATATTTAACTATTATTTAAACTTTCAAAACTTTCGGATCATTAAACTTTGTAGAACGCAACATTAAACAAACCCTGTGTTTTAAAGAGCAGCTGAAATCTATAAAATATGTTGACGTTTTGGCAATTTGACTAAAACATTTTATTATCAAATGATTAAAAAAAACTACATTTCACATTTTTAAAAAGCAACAAGTATTTAAAAAAAGAAACTGTACAATAAGAAACCATACTTGAAAAATTGTGACTTGTTCTTTGTAAACAAATGAATTTTTTGTTTATTTCTGTCAAATATATATATATATAACGAAATCAACTCACTAAACATATCACAAAATCTTCCTTCATATTTAAAATATAATATTTAAAAATTGTAACAATATAGCGTTTTCCTGTATTATTTTCGTGTCGCTAAGGGTACTAGATTTTATTTATTTGCTATTTATGTATATGTAAGTAGTAAGCTAGATTTTAATTTATTTGTTATTTGAGTATATTTAAAGAGTTTGTATCATCCATTGCTATGGTGATATAATAGAACAAATTTTTTGTGTTAAAATAAAATGTTCTGACTTCATTTTTACAAAAAACAAGAAACATAACATTTTATTTTAACACAAAAAATTTGCTCTAAAATATCACCATAGCAACAGACGATACAAACTCTAACTTACAGCTTGCATGTACTAAAATAGCAAATAAAAAAAGTCTAGTACCTTTAACATCAGTAAATAGCTAAGATTGAAAGTAGTTGGCCATATTTATTATCAATACAACAGTTTGTTTTATCGCAAAAAATGATGGCACACTTCAGAACACGTCAATAGTCAAAAAATAAATATTTTAGCCGTATCTTCAATATCTATAAAGTTTCTATAGATGATAGATTGAGATAGATAGATTGCCAACATTTATACATTGCTCTTTTCATTTATAACCTCATGCTATTTAGTATTTCGGCTTAATTTACTACTTTTTATAATCTTATCCTATTGATTCATTGCTATTTCTGTTGGCATTGTTACTATTTTTTACAATCGTATCCTATTGCTTCATTGTTGTTCCTGTTGGCGTTATTGCTATTTTTTATAACCGTATCCTATTGATTCATTGCTGCTTTTGTTAGCATCGTTACTATTTTTTACAATCGTATCCAATTGATTCATTGCTGCCTCTGTTGGCATTATTGTCATTTTTTATAATCGTATCTTATTCATTCATTGCTGCTTCTGTTGGCAGTATTGCTGTTTGTTTTAATTGTATCTCATTGATTCATTGCTGCTTCTGTTGGTTAGGTACATTATTTACAATTTTTATTTTTATTTGAAATTTGCAGCAATTTTTCAAGACACATCCTAAAATATAAAATTGACTGCATTTACTTTGAAGATATATCATTAAATGTAACCAATCTCATCAATTATATCTGCATGTAACCAACTTTAGAATTGAATTTGAGACTAAATACAATTTTTGTTCAAGGAATATTATGAAAAAAAACTGAGTCCATATTTTTCATATTTGTATGTGACCACATCTGGAATTAAATTTAGAACTGACTACAACTGTTTTCAAGGTATAATATTGGGATGTATCTATATCACCATCTCTAGAATTAAATTTAATTCTTAATTGGAATTTAAGAATTGACTACAATGTACATTATGGAATGTAACCAAGCTCGTCTTTTATATTTGTATGGGACCATCTCTGGAATGTACCAGAACCCATGCCATGTTCAACTTGTACTCTAGTAATACCACTAGTACTCGCTAATCGTCCTGGATCTGATCCCGATTTTCGAATACTGTGATCAGAATGGTACGCTGCTTCCACACCAGAATCAGAAGACGAAGAATTTCGACCAGTTTTTCGATTTCTTCTCCGATGTTTCCTTCGAACATTATGACTGCGTCTGGCTACTGGTCTTTCGACAGCAGCAGTTCTCAGATCATGGAAGCTCCAAGACTGTTGGCGTTTGGCTGTTTTTCTCTGAACGGGTTGGCGAGTTGGCGAAGAAGAGCCTCCTTGTTGACCAGATGGACTAAGGCATACTTCTGAAGTATCATAAGCTGAATCTTCTGAACCATCAGCTGAAGAACGTTTTGCACCCATTAGTTTCAGTTTCATACTAGAAATGAACCTAAAAAAAGAAAACAGGATATCATAAATAACCTACAGAGGGTTCAATAAAGTTTGAAAATGGTTACATGTATCGAAAATTACCCATTTTATTTTATTTTATAACCGTCGTTGAACAGTCAACCCAATTTTTGGGTTTACGACTACTAATGTTCAACTCCGTAGCCTCGAAATTTTGAACCCAATCCAGAAGGCAAGGGAACTCTTGGTTCACGTATTAGGAAAAATTTGCCTAATTGGAGGACTTCTTGAAGTAACTAATCCGCATTTGCGTTGCATGAAGAGGAAGACCACGAGAACCTCACACGGTTAGCCTGTCGGCAAAGGGTCTCTAACACATCATCCGTCTACCACTGAGGATATTTCACGTCAGTGCTAATGAAAAAAATTTAAGTTTAAAAAATTTATTAAAATATTTTCATAGTAAGGATCTCATAAATAAATACATGTACCCCTGCATTCAAAGCTGTCAACTGGAACACTTTTCGTAAAATATTTCACACGAGTATCAGAAAATTAAAAACTTAAACTTTCGGAATTTTTGGTTATTTTGCTATCATTTCCTAAGTCTCAACCATGAGTGAGAGCTGGAACAAAGTGGCATTCCAAATAAACTTTTGAATCATTTACATACAGTGCTATGGAATGTAACTTTAAATCAAATTTACAGAACCAAAAAAAAACTACCTCTAGAAAAAATTTATATACACTTAGATGGTGGCCCTCTGTTTGATTTACAAGGAATGTTTTCCTTTTGATTAGGAATGATTTGAAATAAAAGTCATAGTGGTAGTTACGATTGAATAATTATAGATATAATAAATGAAGAAAAAAGATTTAAATTTTTAAAATTTCTTTTCTCAAAGTATAATTAGTATTTTCCAAAAGCTTAAACACACATTGTTGACTTGATTTGATATGTGTTAGCATTATGATATAAATTTAGGTATGCTTAATTTATTTAAATGTAGTGATGGTCAAAATAATTTTATATTAGACTTATGAATGCAAAAATGAATAAAAAAGCACTCAGTTTACTAGAAAAGCTGCGTGAAAGTTTTTATTTTTGAAAAAGTGTTTGACTTAAGTTTAGCAGATGAGAGAAATTTAAAGCGACCACAAAAGGAAAAAACTTAAAAAAATTGTGGAGAAAAAAGTAGATTTCATTAATCAACCAGGATGCAGTCATAAAATAAAAGAAATGTATCAAGCTGTTAAGACACCTCAATTTCTAAAAATGAAGTGGGATTAAAATTTTTAAAATTTCCGACAATTTCATGAAATATTTGCCACCGCTTTTTAAATTTTTTCCTGTGTGGTCACCTAAATTTTTTCCTGTGTGGT
This sequence comes from Parasteatoda tepidariorum, assembly GCF_982258835.1. Taxonomy (NCBI): domain Eukaryota; kingdom Metazoa; phylum Arthropoda; class Arachnida; order Araneae; family Theridiidae; genus Parasteatoda; species Parasteatoda tepidariorum. The sequence goes on along the minus strand of NC_141759.1, from coordinate 99,287,270 downwards.
CACCTAAATTTTTTCCTGTGTGGTCACCATGAAATTTTTAACTTATGTACTGAACAAACAACAAAGCATACGGGTATTTTTGAATTTAAAAAAGTAGTTTGTATGATATTTGGGAGTATTCTATTAGTTTCGGAAAATTTAAAAATTTTGCCTTTGGAGTTTTTGTAAACAATTGTTTGGATGAGTAAATTGTTCACCTTTAAACAGTTTCTCTCTGCATTAAAAAATCATAAATGCCGCCGATGTTTTGGGTGCCCGATGTTACATTTCGTTTTGCTGCGCTTAAACTTAGAAACTTGAAATTTCGTTGATGTGTAGAAAAATTTACAGCAATTACGATGGAACAAAAAAGTTTAAAATTTCATAATTAGTTCGAAAAGGGCTCGAAAAAACTCAGAAATTTTACCCGTCCCCGAGGACGGCTTGTCCAACAATGTACCCGTCCTCCTTTGAAACTAACCCGTCGCTTCTAAATAAATAAAAATATAATTTTCTCTTATTTATTACAAACATTTATACACCGAAGAGCCAAAAAAACTGGTATACCTGCATAATATCGTGTAGGGCCCCCGCGAGCACGCAGAAGTGCCGCAACACGACGTGGCATGGATTCGATCAATGTGTGAAGTAGTGCTGGAGATAATTGACACCATGAATCCTGCAGGGCTGTCCATAAACCAGTATCTTCCGAACATCACGTTGCAAGGCATCCCAAATATGTTCAATAATGTTCATGTCTGGAGATTTTGGTGGATTTCCGATACTCACGGTATACTCGTGAAATGGTAGTACGTGAAAATCCAAATTTCATTGATATCTCGGAGATGCTATGTCCCATCTCCCTTGCGCCGACTATAATACCACGTTCAAACTCACTTAAATCTATATAACCTGGCACTGTAGCAGCAGTAACCGATCTAAGAACTGTGCTAGACACTCGTTGTCTTATATACGCGTTGCCGATCACAGGGCTGTACTTGGATTGGCTCCATACCCCTATATTTGCATACTCATGCCTGCACCAGTTTTTTTGGCTCTTCAGTGTATAAATTGCACAATGAATTGGTAGTTACTAGGATTACATTATACAGTAGTAAAAGAAATACTAGGTAACTAATAGTAAAACCTAGTATTTCTTTTATGAAATAATTTAAATAACAAAGGTCAAGTTATCTGGAATGTCAATTTATCCGAGGGTGCTGCGTTTTTTAAATGAATCAAATATGACGTTTGCCAGTTCCACAATCAAGCTAATGATTTACAGAGGTTTCTGCACAGAAATCTGAAAGAGGTTTTCCATTTAGGTGGATATTCATAAATGCGTTTAACGCTTCTTGTTTAAGACCAGTAAGTAATGTGTTTTTTTTTTTGTAAGTTCATAGCTGAAAAGCCCCTTTCAACCGCTGCAGTACTCACAGACAGAGAAAACATCAATTCCACTATGAGCAGTATGTTGCTGTATTTCGAGATTAGAGGGTCATTTTAGAAGTGAAGCGCTAGACTCTTGTAAAATAACAAAAATTGAAAATATATCACGAACATTAACGGGAAAATGGCCGTACGCGCGGACGCTGGATTCGAGAAATTTGTTATCCGCGGGAAATTTTTGAACGCCGAGGACGGGCGGACGGGCTGTTTTTCGAGCTCTGAGTATATAAATTTTCTTGCGTTATGATTGATGCCCCATAAATACAAAAACTTGGGACATCAATCACACCGCAAGAAAATTTATATACAATACAGTCATACTCCCTTCCCTCTCACATGGATCCTGTATTTGGGCAAGCAATATGTCCCCAAGAATTATGAGAGCACTTGAAACAATCCAACGGAAATTCCTATTAAATATCTCCAGATCCTACCATTCAACTTCCACATCCACGCTTCAAGTACTTTGTGGTATCCCCCCTTTATATAAACAGATTGAATTGATCTCCAGCCTAGCATCTCTTACTCAACTTAAAAAGGACATAATACATGATAATATAACATATTGTTACAATGATTTTGGCAACCAATCCCCGCCTTTCATCCTTCAAACTACTTAAAGAATGTAATAAATCTTAAAGAAAACAATTATAATCATCTAAATATGCTCAATTACTTTACAGATGGCTCTAAAATGGAGACAGGTACAGGCTTTGCTTTTTACAACATAAATTTCTCAAAAAATTTCACTCTTACACTCAGAGCCTGACTAAGGCATGGGCACACGGGGCAGTTGCCCAGGGCCCCCACATCAGAGGGGGCCCCCAAATCGAATGGAAAGTTTACTTTAAGTTTCCTTCTTTAATGAACTTTTTTTAAACGAAATATCAGTCCAGTGTAAAGTCGTAGTCAGTTTTATGCTGGCTTCTTCATTATCTTCATAACTTATATACTTTATATAATAATAATTATACGTTGGCATCGTATGAACACAATCTATATTTCATAAATCCTAGGACGGAATTTAGCTAAATTTTCGAAATTTGTTCAATCAAAAGCCTGTCTGATTGGCTTAATTGAAACATTGTAATTGCAAAAATTTAGCTGAATTCCGCCCTAATGTCAGCAAGGATATTAATTTTTTAGTAGATAGTTAACAAAGTTGACAATCAGAAAACAGCATTCGGCATGATGGACACAGAATGGTCAGAAAATGAATAAAATAGACAGAACGATATTTCGTCTGACCATTGGAGGGAGAGGGACATTTATAGCTATTTTAGGTTCTATTCAATTTTCTTGTTATATATCTATAATGAGGTGAAAAATTTAAATACCTCCATAAAGTTTGGTTCTTCATAACTGAAATAGTGAAGCTGAGGGGGGCCCCCAAAGAAGTTTTTGCCCAGGGCCCCTATTTAGCAAAGTCGGGCTCTGCTTACACTGCCTCTTGGCATACCCGACCGCCAAATCAATCCAACCTATACAAATGGCAGAAAAATTTCCTAACTAACAAGACTTTAAATACTAAACTTAAAAACACAATGCATTTTTTATCCATTAATGATAAATTAATAAAATTTTAATGTTAACCTCATTAAGATTATGGTCTGCCTAAAAAAGAAAAAAAATTGTCTTAATAAAAAATATATATATTCATATATTTAAAATATTTTTTTGTCTAACATGATACATTATATTTATGTACACTTTCTTTATTCTTTTTCTTTTTATTTCTCCTTTTTAAATTTTTATGTATATAACAAAATTCATTTTTTTTTGTTGTTCATGTTCTTTTTTCTTCATTTATTGTTTCAGTCATTCTTATTTCTGAAGCAAATGTGTTGCACTTCATAGTCTTCTGCAAGGCTTTCAATGTTGTTTTTTATTGTAAATTTTTTTATATATATTATGTAATATGCAAATTTTTTTAAAATAAATCCCCACTGATCAGGCTAGCTCGATGGGTTGTGGCGGGCCAGACTGGTAGCCAGACGTGGACTATACGGGTAAGGGTTTTGCAAACCTAGGTACGTGTCCACGTCTGGAGGAAAGAAAAAGAAAAAAAAAAGCCCTGAGTTCGAGAGATATTAAACTCGTAGGGAAAATACGATATGAGCCGTTCTACAGACCGCAGGAGTTCAACTACAGGGTTGAATTTTGGCACGCTGAGGGGGCAATATTCGTGCATGAACTTAACTCAGAGATTTTTTCAAAATTCTAATTTTTTTTTAAAGTTATTGCAATTTTAAGTGCTTTTCTTCGATATCTCATTTTTTGCTTTACATGACATTTAATTAAAGCTTTGTGTATCTAAAAAATGCTCGAATTAATTGTTTTCTATTGTTTCAAGTTTTGACCACCTTTCAACTAGCTAAAGCCGTGGTAGCAGAGAACCCACAATTTTGCGTCAAAATTACGCATATTTCTCCGTTAAATTTTATTAAGCATTCGTAAAATTTACGTAAAGCTGAAAAGTTGAATTACAGCAAAAAATGGTTATTTAAAAAACGTAAAATTAGACGTAAATAAATTCGCTTTTGTAGCGAATATTTTACCAACCACTTTGTACTAGATAAGAATGAGTACGTTAGTTTCACATTTATTTACGTCAAAATTTATTATCATTAAAAAAATTGAAACGTCGAATTATAAGCAAAAAATAGTTATAAAAAAATGGAAAATTTTTTGTAAAATTTTGTGTAAGCAAATTCGTTTCTATTACGACTATTTTACCAACCGCTTTTTACTAAGTGAGAATGAATACGTTATTTTTACATACTATTTACGATAATCATACTTAAAAATCATGTTGAAACGTCAAATTATACAAAAAAGTGGTTATCCAAAAAACATTTTTACTAATTAAAAATAGTAAACATTCTTTCGTCAATCTTTCGTAAAATATACGAAAGCAATCTTACCGATATTATGTAAAATGTACCGAAGTTTTTTTTTACCAAATATCGCAATGGCAATATCATTCCGTCAATATTACGTAAAATTTACATATAAAGCGGATTGACTTTACCAATTTTCCAAACATTTATGCTTAATTTAGGCTACATGGGAGGGATAATTTAAGTATCATGCTACATATTTTAACCGGAGCTCTGAGCAGGATGCTAATGTAAACTGAGCAGGATGTCAAGTGTTTTCTGACCACTCAAAGCAGAATTCATCACCAAAGATCAGTCAAAACTTTGGTGATCTAGACTGATCAAACAGCAACTGACCGATTAGGTGAACTTATGTGTGACCGATGACAATATAAAATCAATTATTTCTTAAATGCAATAATGATTTTCATTTAAACTCCAATTAAATTTTGAACATCTTTGTGGCATAGACAAATTAATAGTTAAGATGACTAAAAATAATAAATTTAAATAAAAATGATAAATCTTTTATCACCACCGAAAATTCACCCCACGTCTTTCGAAAGTGATATGCACCCTGTTCAAAATAAAATTATTTTCTATTAGTCAGTCCGAAAAATGTAGTCTTTACAATTTTATTTTATCTTGTAACTTAATCCTAATGCGATTCACAAACGTCTATAAATGATGCCACTTTTGATGATGAAGAAGAGGTTTAGTGAAATTGTAACACTTTGAGACAAAAGGAAGAATGAAGGAAGTAACAAAAGTATGGCATGACACATTTTGAATAAATCAAAATTATTTAAAATCTACAATTTAAAAATCTTTATATTATTTGTTTAATAATTTTTTTTTATCAAAATATGAACACATCCAATCATTGTTATTGTTAAGCTCAAAGATGTCATTAAAAAAAGTACAGTTTGTCTCCGGTAAGAACACCCCCCACCACAAAGTCTGAGGCCGTCTGTTGCTATGGAAACAAGACTAGCGCATTTCAGGGAGGGTAGCTTCTCTTCACTCTAGGGCTAATACAATAGACCAAAGAAAAAGATTCCCTTTCTTTCGACGACCCAAGCCGAAATCTGCCCTAAACAATGACCTCACACCCTTACTTGAAATACTAGTTATACCTCGTCACCATAGTCACCGCCACGGGTCCAGACGAATGATTAGGGGAGTTTTTACTTTAGACAAACTATAGGTAAAGTGTAAAAATAAAATGTGAGATCATAACATGTGTTTTTTTTCTGAATTGCTAGCGATATATGATATAGTGTCTATAGTGTGACACTGATATAGTGTGATATAGTTTATATGATATAGTGCGACACTAAGGGGGAGTTTAGAGTCAGCAATATTGAATCATTGAAGCAGATGGATTACTTACTTTCCGGTTTTGTGTTTGGCTTTAGTAAGTGATTGAATACTAAGTCTTTTCAGGCTCAAGAAAAATCCACCATTTTGCCTCCTTGGTAGTCTGTCATCTGACGACCACCTGATGACTTTCTGAGGATGGTGACTCTTCTGGGATGCCCTGTGTGAAGGAGGCATTGTGGTCATTCCTCTGTAAGACGAAGATGATGACGCTGACGTTTGGCTAAGCGATGACCAGTTGCGGACATGTCCGTTCTTATTGAAGGATCTGACACCGTGTGGAACGATTCGAGAAGATGAGGACGAGTTACGGCTGTCTGGGCGTAAGTTGACGTACGGTACGTTAATCACTACTCTTCCTGTACCATTTCCCTTGATAGTCTCTGAAATAGTTATAAATAGTTAATATTAAAAGAAGGAAAAAATAGCAAAATTAAAATGTCATAATACATATTCCTTATGTTAATAATATTTCTCTATATTAATAATTTCTAAAATCCAACAGATGGCGCTATGCGCAGTAACGTAAAAGGATTCATTGCATTCAGTTTCCTCTATGGCACTGTACCATGAACATGATTCCTTGTTTTTGCCATAGAGGAAACTGGATACTATTAATCCTTTTACGTTACTGCGCAGAGCGCCATCTGTTGGATTTCAGAAATTATTATTATTAACATAGAGAAATATTATTAACACTCTATATCAATATAACACGAAATCTTCATAATAATATGCATAACCACCGAGGCATGCATAATAAACATAACACTTAATAATCATCATAAGAATACCAATTGTGGCGAAATATTTCTCTTATGGAGATATTATCTCTTAAGTGCAAATGCTTGTTTTTATCTCTAAGTGATTACAGGAATGCCAAAAGCGGCTAAAAATGTAGAATATGGTGATTAGTAAAAAGCAAAAACCTAATAAACGAGATTTCAATTAGCAACCTTTCCTAGAATACTTATTTTCTAGTTTACTATTGAAATTGAAAGCAGAGAACGTTAGAACGTTAGAAATTCAGGATTTCTAACGTTCTAACGTTCTCTGCTTTCAATTTCAATAGTAAACTAGAAAATAGTTTTCGGTTTAAATATCAATAATTTGCAATGAATGTCATGGTGGTAGTTACGATTGAATTAAAAAATATATATACATGTTAAGGGAGTTTCTGCAACTTTTTTTAATTTTAGAAGACTATGGCATTCGTGAAATTAGCAAGGTTTATGAAGAAAAAAAACTATGGCTTAGAAGTTTTAGATATCAGGGGCAAAACTTTTGACATAACTTGAAGTTTTCAGAAATGATGTCATTTTTACCCGTGCGAAATTCGGATCGACAAAAATGAGAAACTTCTTTCCTTTTCCAATGCCTCTATAATTTGAAAAGCATTCTAATCAAAATATTGCAATCCCGGAGAATGGTTTCTTAATTTTCAATATTAAATGTAGTTAATAACTTCCTCTTTTCATTTTGGTCGATTAAATTTTGCATGAATAAAAATAACATAATTCTTTAAAACTTTGAGCACGATCTTTCAGTTTGTGCCTGCAGTTTTGCTATGTAAAAACTTTCTAAGCATTTGCTGCGAAAAGAAAAGTGTCCTATTCAACTATTTTAGCATTTGTTTAAAAGGAATTAACATAGAAGCGTTTTCATAATTTTGCCCGTGCATCAGACTTCGATATTTGAAATAAGTTTTTAAATCTTTGTAGTTATCGAGAAAGTTTAATAATCCTTTTTTCAAAAGAGAGAAATGTAAACAGTGAAACCTCCAGGGAAGACCACTTCTATTTACGACCACTTTTAGGATTTTTTTCTATAGACTTTGTATTGCAGAAAATCTTTAGGGGAGATCATCAAAACCTCTACCAGCGACCGGGCAAACATTTGCACCAAATGCTGATAAGGTCAAATAAGGGAACACAAAAAAAAAAAAATAACGAAGCAAATAATCTAACTAGACAATTAAGTAGATTATAATGTATTCAAAATATTTGTGTGAGGCTCTTATTCAGAGAACTCTATTTGATGATACAACCTCATGTTGCAGTCAGAGTACACTAAAGATGATGCTATCAACGATTTACTTTTAGAGTTGAAAGTACAAATGTAACTGAAAACGAAGCAACTATGTTTGGATTTAGGAGAAAATTTTAGTTTTAACTAACCAGGCAACACTGCTTTTCAGTTAACTATATTTTACATTCAGGCCTTTATACTCATTCTTAAATACACACTGTTTATACACACTTAAATTAATGTCTCTTAGTAATTGGTTAGTCACCCATGCAGAAAGGGAGTACTACTTTATTTTTTAATCGTTATTGTTTTGCTTTTTAAAAAAATATATATATATAATTTTTAAAGAAAAAAAATGAAAAATAATTAAAAAAAGCAGTATTAAAATACAATAACAAAAATTAAATAATAAAAATTAATAATGAAAATTAAAAAACCAAGAAAACAAAATAATGAAAAGCTAGCCCACATAATTATATCCACAAACTAAAGTGCTTTCGGATATTGTATTAATATATCCTAAGCAAAACATATCAATATAATAGTATGAAGGACACGAGAAAAATGAAAAGAAATCGATACGAAAATGAAATATATCAAGCACAAATAGACAAGAAAATACAAAATAAGATAACAATTCAAGAAAAATATGAAACAAAACACAGAAAGTGACATACAAAGCAAGGAGCAAAATCGGACGTCCGTGACATCTGACAAAATTGATTTAAAAATATTTTCTTAACTAATTTGATAGATTACAAAACATAAAATCAAAGCGTAAGTAGGAGGGTAGTTATATATATATATTTTTTTTAAGGTGCCGACAGATTTGATTGATTTGTTTCTTTGGATTTTCCCGAAACTGGATTTGCGTAAGGTAAATATATATTATACAGAATAGTTCAAAATTTATAATTAATAAAAAGTTGAATTTTAATTAGTTATAACATTTTAATTTTGATAATTTTTCAAGAAATTATTAACATTGATTAAAAAAAAGTCGTTTATTAAACATTAGAAGATTTTGGGTTAGTACATAGTAAAAATATCAGTTTAAATAACAAACAAAAATTTAAAAAAATTTTACAAAATAAAATTAGTATCATAAATGCAAATAAAAAAAGTGGATTTATTCGCAAGAATAATTCTAAACCGGATGGAGAAAAAAACAGCATTGTATACAGTTAAGAAAAAGAAAAATGGGACATCAAAATATGATTTAGTTTTAAATAGAATTTTTTAAAATTAATTTCAGGTGAATATTTATTTACTAATGTTTGAATAATAAAAATGTGATTTATAATCATATTTAATACTTAAAAAGAAAAAGAAATATTATTCATAAATTAACTATTTCGATGAAAAATATTTCCCACTTTTCTTCTATTTATAACTTTTCAAAAATATTAAATCATTTGCAAGCATTAATTCTGATATTCAAACAAAGACCAGGTGTGTTGAACCACGAAAGTCTGTGGTTCGAAATTTACGAGATAACAAGACTGCGGTTCATATTGTGATCGAGGTTCAAAAATTTAAGAAAAGGAAATATGAATTTGAACCAGTGATCGGAAAAACTACATTTTCTTTGTAGTTAACTATAACTTCAACTACTTTATTGCAAATGTAGTTAACCGCAACTACTTTTTTTTTAAAGTAAAGACTACTAACCACTTTCGAAATGTAGTCACTACTTTTAGAAGACAAACTTAACTGGAGAACTTAATTTTCACCAATATTCAAAATGAGTTTGAATGACGAAATTGGCTTAGTTAAATATGAGGAGTTATTAAGAAGTTTTAATTCCTATTTGCATGAAATAGTTTTTTTTATTCTCTAGCACTTTTTACGAATTTGTTCTTTTAACCTTCAAATTCTATGGTTTTTCTCGTGACTGAATATTTAATTTAAGAAATGCTAGGAAATTATCAAATATTTGTGATTTAAATGATCAATGCTTTTTTTTTAACTCCTTCAAGAAAAAAGTGCAGTGCGAAAAACAAAAAACGGACCACCCTGAATAACTTTTGATCTTATGATCAAATCTTCACTTTCTATTTCTAAATCGTAATGATTTGAAGGGGGTGACCTCAAATATGCTAATTAATTAATGCAGGAGATAAATTAAATTATGAAATCAAACAAAAAACGTACTTTATAGTTCCTGTGAAATCGAATTCGGAATCGAAAAAAGTCAAATATTTAAAATTCGATTTTCCTGAACAATTCGCCAGATTTCGCACCGATTTTTTCGAGCATCAAACGTAGATCTCATTAGCACGTAGATTTAGACGTAGATCCTGACCAAAGAGGCATTCTCATTGCATACGTAGACAGGCCCACGAAGGCCAATCAATTCACGAATTGCACCAATCAGATTTGAAAAGTTTTTTGAGTTTGAAAAGTTTTTTGAGAGTTTCATTTAACTAACGTTAAAAATAGTTGCCTAGAATCGCTACAAACAACTGTTTTTTTTTCTTTTTTTTTCCTTTTTGTATATTTCTACTCACTTTAATACTTCTTTTAAAAAGTAGCCACTACACTACAAACTACGGAAAAAAGTATCTACTACAGTAGTTTCGCTACTTCAGATCACTGGTTCATATCGAGATCGAGGTTCGAAAAGTTAAAAAAATAACAAAATATAAATTCGAACCAAGTTTGAATCGAGTAAAGCCGTAAAACCATACAGAACAGAACCATAAAACCATACAGAACAGTACAGAATACAGACGTAAAACCATACCTGCTTTGGAACTTTCTTCAATACTTTTCCTCGACTTTGCCCTCCGCTGTTCTACCATTCTTTTATTGGACTCGCATCCAATCAGAACAGCAGGTCTAACACTGTTCCGACTCTCTACATGCGATGGTTTAAGAATAACGCATTTGTTCGTCTCATCAGATCCAGATGTCGGTTTGACGTAGGTCTCATAACCGAAATACGTGTACTTGATGAGTGGTGAGTCCTCCACAGGTAAGACGGGTCTCCAACCCACGGACGAAGAGGTCGTCTCCTCGCTGCTCAGGTCAATGGTTTCCGCCAACTCTTCTGTTGGTTCGGCTGTCATGGTAGATATGCTTTTGTAACGAGTTTCGGGTGATGGAGAATTGTTTAGAAGGTTTCCTGTGGAAGAATTGTTTTGATTACTCAGGGGATTAATGTGTGTGTTAAAACAAAAGTTATTTTGATAAATCGCTGTTATTTTCCGTTATTTAGTATTTTCGTTATTCAGAGGTACTTGCGTAATTGTTTCGGTGAATGACCGAAATCGAGAGAATGTCGACTTTCACTGGTGAATGTCAGCAATCATATAGTCGCTTTGGTGAATGTCCGAAGTATTTGTAATATCTGATTTGATATTACAGTCAAACCCCGCTATAGTGAACATAGTTTATAGTGAACACCCGAATATAGTGAACGAAATGTTCACTCCCGTGCATTGCTATACACATTTAATATTACTTTTTGTGGATATAGTAAACCTAAAGAAGAGAGGAAATTGGATATTATGAATTTTTTTCTGTCTTCAAATAATTTTTATTTTTTATTTATTTATTTTTTTTTTTTTGTAATTTAGTAATTTCTACATAAAATATATATACCGATTTTTAAAACCATCTATTGATAGGAATGTAGACATAAGTATTTTTTCTTGTTTGTTTCTTCTATCTCTGTTTCCCATCCCTAAATAAAAACCATGCCTGAATTTTTTGTACGCAGGACGAAGAGTAATAAAAAATAAAAGTTAACACATTTTTTGTTACTAAATATTGTTTTTTTAATTATTTTAGCATTTCTTTTCATTGGTCATATATTTAAATAATGCGTAATAAAAGGGAGCAGTTCGAAAAAATGAGTTAAAATTGTTTGCAGTATGGATATATGGAGCTCCCAGTTATAGTGAACCGAAATTTCGGTCCCTTGAAGGTTCACTATAGCGGCGCTTGACTGTATTTAATTCGTTGATATTATTATATTTATTCGATATTTTAATATCTGTCGAGGATAGATTAGGAGAAACATAAGTGTTCGGAGTAGTAATGGTTAAATACATACCGGGCAGTGGCACTGAACCTTAAAAAACATTTATGTAGGGCTTACTGGCCAGTGGTACTTAACTAGAACTAGTATATATTTTGGACATTTACTAAAGCGACTATGCGGTTGTCAACATTCACCGGTGGAAACCAACAACCAATTTCGGTCATTCACAGGAACATAATTACAACACTTTTTTTTATTTATCAGGTTTATTGGAGGAATTACAGAAAAGTTATTTCGATAAATCAGGGTTATCAGTGGAAATGAAATAATATATAATTTAATAAATCAGGGTTAATGTGTCAGTACAATGACAACTGATTTGAAAAATCAGAGTTACTTGTGGAATTACCACAGAAATTGTTCTAATGAATCGGAGTTAGCTGTCGAATTATAATAAAAGTTGCTTTATTATTCTGGGGGTATTTCTGCAGTTGAAACAACAATATTGCTTTGATTAATCACAAGAGAGAGAGAGAGGTTACTGACGGATCATGGGTTAGAGTCCCCTTGCCGTCAGGCTGTAGGGTATCTACCACTACAAAATTACAACTACAATTCACTAGTATATAAGACATGTTAACTCGACTCTATGTCGGGGTGCCTTTTCATAGATGAAGGTTGACATTGTTGATAGCTACCATCTCCCCACAAGGCTAACCGTGGGAGGTTCTCGTGGTCTTCCTCTCCATGTATCGCAAATGCGGGTTAGTTCAATCAAAAAGCCCTCTATGAAGGCAAATTTCTCTCAATACGTGAACCAGGAGTTTCCTTGTCTTCTGGATTGGGTTCAAAATTACAAGCCTACGGAGTTGAACATTAGTAGCCGTGAACCCAAAAATTGGGCCGGCTGTTCAACGACGGTTATTAAATAAAATATAAGATATATCAACTTCGAAATTTAAACCTTAATTTAATTTGTTAAATGAACTAATGTCGCTGCTCGAACAATATGCTAACACCAGGATGAGATGGTGCGCGACTTGAAACAAGAACAAACCATAATAAACAAGCAAAAAGAGGCCAAATCGAGAAGCAAGAACTTTCTAAATCTAGCAATTATGTTACCTTTTTAAAAAAATACATCATTTAATAATTAAAGCAAATTTTCACTTCAAACTCACCAGAATTACTTAATATCATTAATATCTTATGAAATACTGCAGATTTGAGCTCAGAAATTATGTAATTTATTCCTTTTATTGAAAAAAAAATATCTGTTTGAAAATATAGTCTCGCAGAATAAGCTGTAGTATGCAGCTTTATACTTTCTAACCGAAAGTAGAGCAGGACAAGAGCTCGAGATAGCTGTTTAAATTTATATTGGAAGCACCATCCATTCGCGTTTTGCATGTTTCATAACTTTTAAAACAATATCCAACCTTCCCCGATCGGAGCTTTTTATTTGCATGGAAACTGCTCTAGAACGTTCTTCTATTACGTATATTAAAATAAAAAAGTAACTCCAAGTCAAAATTCTTGCTGGTGCTATCAAAACATTTCGATGGTTTATGTTGGTTTCAGTGCAACTTTGGATGGTTCAACATCATTTGATGGTCACCATCATCTAACATTTTCCACTATTCGTTCATGGTCTTTGATATGCCAACAAACTTTCATCATTTCATGATGGAAAATGCTACTTTAATCAGGGATCTGTTTAGGCGAAATTTGTTACCTTAATTTGTTGTTTGACGCCCGGTGGCTGAGCGGGAGCGCTTCGCGCTGTCGTGCCACAGGTCCCTGGTTCGATCCTCGGGCCGGGCAAGGTTGACTCAGCCTTTCATCCCTTCAGTGGGTCGATAAATAAGTACCAAGCATGCTTGGGAACTAAACACTGGGGGTTCCGCGTTCGGCTGACCACCTGACCGGAACATCTGCTCCTGCACCCAAGAGCCCAAGGTCAAGAAAACTGAGATGGGCACAATAGGCCTTGGCCCTCTATGGGCTGTCGCGCCACTGAGTTTAGTTTTAATTTGTTGATATTTTGATATTTGATTTGTTGATATTTTGTGAAGGGTCCGTTAACGGACCCTTCACAAAATATCTTTTCATAAAATCGGACCCTTCACAAATTTGTTTATCTTCATTATTGTTTTGTTAATGAAATAAACCCTTCCCGGGAAGGGGGGGGGGGAGGCAGAAAGACAAATTTAAACGAACTAAATTTTGTCTTCGTCAGACGCTTCTTCCTTTATTTGTCCGAAATGAATATTCTGCTTTCAGCAGTATCGGCTAAATACCAAATATTTGTGTGTTGCATCTCTAAGTTAGTAGCAGCAATTGCTGTTTATTTTTTAAAATGTAATTTTTTTTATTATAATTTTACAGTGTTGAGCATAATCTTGTATCTATTTACAATTTAAAAACTCCTTGAAAAAGCTTTCTGCAATAACAGGACCCTATTTGCACAAATTCACAAAAGCAGGACCCTGGTTGAAAGAATGTGACTTAACGTTTATTTTATATTCAGAAATTACGAGTAATTGTTTCACAATTTTACAAAAACGGACCTTTCACAAAATGTCTGGACAGACCCCTGCTTTAATGCTATGATGGTTAATCATCAAGAGATGTTTGATTCTCATGGACCAAAAATACTTGATGATCTGCTATGTCCATGATGGTTCTAACTATACATTTCCATGATGGTTTAATGGAAAATTTTGCTGGTTCTCATGAATATACCATCAAAAAAAATTTTTTTTTATGTTGGACCATCATAAATCAGTCCGAATTCCTACATCGGGGTGATGATGGTTCATGATCGTTCCAACATTTGATTTCTAAGAAACTATGATGGGAATTTCTGAGTGTTCAACATGAACAAACCATCAAAACAAGTTGCTTTTCTTATGTAAATCAGTCCGAATTCCTACTTTGGGGTTATGGTTACTTAAGTTGGTTACCGTCAAAAATATAATGATTCATGATGGAATTATTGGTGGTTACCATCAAGTTGATCCATCAATGGAAAACCATCAAAAAGTTTGACTTTGGTAAGACGATGAACAATTCCCAATCTAAATCACAAAATTGCTACGATATTTAAGTTTATACATTCAGTGAACTTCTTAGTAATAACTGTCTCGGCTATTTATAACTAGTTATAGTCGGATAGTTATAACTAGTTTATAACTGTCTTGAAATGTTATACTCACCGTTTTCATAGTTAGAGTTCACCCTTCCGCTTTCCTCAGCCAATTCTCTTCTTTGTAGAACAGTTTCACGCCAAACAGCTTCATCTTCCGGAAGTGGTCTTCCTGGTGTACCACATTTCCCAATCAGAGCTCGAGCCTCTTTGTGATTGGTGAACCTTTTGCGAGTTCTTGGAGCTCGCTGGGGCACGCGAGCTCCCATGACATATCGCCTTTTGCCGATACTTGGGGAGGATGTTTTATTGATGACACTCGCATACGAATTGGATTCCTGTCATACAAAAGAAAAATAACCTTGTTAAGTTTTTTAAAAGGTTCAGTATACAAAATGAATAAATTGGAATAGCTACATAATTTGGAAGTTAAACTTTTTATGTTTTTAGAGGACGCCATACAGCTGAAGAACTTTTTTCTTGCAAATTCTCTTTCTCCTTCATTACTAATTTAAAATTGAAAGTGTAGAAAAAGTGAGTTCAGACAAACCTAGAGTAATCTATGAAGTTTCAAATACTGAAAGGAAAATTTTAAAATATACAAATGAAAATAAATTATGAGACTATAACTTAGGATTACGAGACGGAGAAGTTTTCTTCTGATAATTTGTTTGCATTTTAATATTTTTAAATCTTTTTTCCAGGAATTGAAACTTCATGACAAACTCTAGAATTGCCTAAACTTACTTTTTTATTCTTTTAAATTTAAAATTAGTAATAAAGAAGAATTTACGACGAAAAATGTCTTCCGCTGTAATATGAATGGAGGGTTTGGATTTAAAGCAAACTGATCTTACTTTCGCACATAGGTCAGGGATATCACAAGCTGCTATAAATGTAAAAAGTGGTAGAAACTCAATTCTTTTCTGTTTATTTATTATCCCTTTTATTATTTTATAGTAACTATGATTTACATTTCCAATTATTCATATTTATTGAAAAAAAACATTGTTTGCATGCACTTTTAATAGTAAACTGAAAAAAAAATGCTAAAAAATGTATCTTTTATTAAAATATTAGTCCCCACTTTTTCCATATGGAGTCACCTACGCAACCCTGATATTTATAAAACTATCTCCTAGTTTCATGATCATGTTTTTCCGATTATTTATCACTTTGTCGGGCTCCAGATCAGAAGGTTGCGTGTTCAAATCACATCCGGGTCACCAGATTGTCGGGCTCTTTTGTGAAGGCGTATGCAGAGTAATAGATAGATAACTTCTTATGATAGCAAATTACAATTTAATAAAATAAAATATATTTGCAGCTGCAATAAATGGAATTCAAATTTTATCACAACAAAAGGAGTCTTTTTACTTATCTTAATTCTATTATTGTATTGTATTGACACTCACTGAGTTGAAAACTTTAAATAAAATAAAATAAATCATACGTATGTCTACCCTACAACTTCAGTTCTGAAAACTTCACTTCATTAATAGTTAGTCGACTGGGTGCTTGCACTTCGAGAAGAAGGTTAAACAAACCCACACATGTGACCTATGACGTCAGCGCCAGCTGATTGTCGATAAACAAAATGGCGTGTCAAAGTTGAGCTAAGTTTTTCCACACAAGTTAGAATATTAATGACTGTGAAGTCAATGAAATACAGGGCCGTATCGCACATTGAATTAGTTGAAAATAATTCTTTTTTAAATTTATTATTGGTTTATGTATTTTATTGTAATACGTGATATAATTTTGTTTTGTGTACCTGGAAACTTCGATGCATAATTAGTTTGTTTATGTTCTACTTAGGTTAGAATGCTAATTAATGCGAACTTAATTATACGAACGATATGAATTAATGCGAACTTAATATATAATTAAAAATGCAGCGTTGTATTGCACATTGACTTTGTTGAATAATAGTTCTTTTTTAAATTTATTATTTGCTAAAGTATTTTATTGTAACAGTGATATATTTTCATTTCGTGTACCTGGCAACTTCGATGCATAATTAGTATAATTGTTAATTGTCTACATAGCTTCGTACCTGTCTTTGTGTTAAGTAAGAAATATGTGTTGAAAGAATTGAAATCATTGTGAAAGAATCTTTGTAAGGGATTATCGAATGTATCACTAAAGAGTATTGATACTTGACGGGGTAAGTTAACTCGAAACAGAATGGAAAGAACAGTTGCTAACGTAAACAAAGCCACGTTTTAACAACCAATCAGGCTCGAGATACCCACTCTACGTCACTTACAAGGGAAACTAGGGAAGTGTGACTTGCCAATTTTGAAATAAACTAGTGGGATGTATGCCTTATGAGGAATAATTTTAGGGGGCAACATTCGTTTCGGCCCATAGAAGGTCTTGTGAGAGATAAAAAATAAATCAATATATAGAAAAATCGGTATTTTATTACTTCAATGCAGACTATTAGTTATTGTAATTGTCTTATACTCCAATTAATTTGCAATTAATTAGATAATTAATTAATTTGCTAATTAATAAATCAATCAGAAAATTAATTATCAATTAATTGTTAATTAATTATTATTTAATTGTTAATTAATTATTAATTGATTTGCAATTACATACTCCAACTAATTAGGAAAGTTTTTGGAAAAAAAATTAAAAAAATTCGATGTAAATTTTTTTTTAAAATTAACCTAACAGGTTTTTCTGAAAAACTACAGATATATAAAATTTTCAAAATCAATTTCGACAATCAATATGCATTACACAGTACGTGAAAGTACCACAAAATTAATTAGAGTATGAGACAATTACAATAACTAATAGTCTGCATTGAAGTAATAAAATACTGATTTTTCTATTTTTTGAACTATTTTTTATCTCTCACAGGACCTTCTATGGGCCGAAACGAATGTTTCCCCCTAAAATTATTCCTCATAACGCATACATCCCACTAGTTTATTTCAAAATTGGAGAGTCACACTTCCCTAGTTTCCCTTGTTAGAGGTATCCCATTCATTTTTTCAATTAACCTTGAGTCATCATTCAACATAAATGCTGATCGGAGTTCCATCTACCTACTATATTTGAAGAAATTAAGGTGAAGCAATTAAGGTGAAATTAATTTTGAGAGCAATTAAAGATTTCATTGTACGATTATCGGCCAAGTTAACAAAGAAAAGTGAAATCTATAGGAATCTTTTATTAATTCTACACTGGTATAAGAAATTAAGAGAATTTGCAGACTTGGCCGATTATCTCGAGAACTACAGAACCGATTTTAAGGAAATTTTATCTGTACATACATTGATACGATACAAAACAAATAATCATTCTCAACAATTAGAATACACACTCATGATCACGCGTAATACTCTTTGGAGTCGGAAAGTATTAAATTACCACCTGACAATTCATGCCAATTGCCACAGGAAATGGTAAACTGCCTTATTTCAAGTATGAAATCAAGCTGCAAGACCTGTATATCTGTAAGAGGGGTCCCTATTCCCTATTTACTGATTTTTTGTTGTTCATTCTGCAACCGCTGTTTCATACCTTCTGACTCCAACGTATGTTACGCACTATCATGCGTGTGTATTACAATTGTTGAATGATTATTTGGTTTGTATTGTATAAATGTAGTGTATTTTATTAAAAGCAAATAACTCACAGTGCAAAAAAAATCCCTTAACAGAATAATAAAAAGGCATTCATTTGATCGCCAGTAACACTAAGTTATATAAAGTAGTCCTTGAAATTTTTTTCAACATGAATAGGTAAAGCAAATCACAAGTTTGTTGTTAATTTGTTTTCATCAAAACCTTGAAGGTGCTAATAAATTGTATATTTGTATGGGAATTAATTCTATTTCATGGTCAAGTAGTTGTATTGTTACAGGATGTTGAACAACTTTTTTTAGAGATATCACATTTGCGTTCTCTAATAATAGAAATCTCTTTTCAAGAAATCCATATGCGGGTGTTAATTGCATAAAGGCCACTCGTGAGAAAACTTTGGACATGAACTTGTTTTGTGATGATTGTATCCATTAAACACTTTTAAATTCTATTTTATGAACAAATCGAAATGTATTCTAAATTTTTTCGGAAAGGGATTTTATACACATTTCATGAAAAAGATCGGATAAACGGAGTGCGCAGTTAGTTTTGAGTACGCTTTGATGACTTTTATTTATAATTAAGTGATGGTAAAGAAAACAAGGCAAAGAATTATAAGCCCCCCCCCGTCTCATAAATCTATAAGAAAATAGTTCGGATACCCCTTATTTCCTTCTTACCCTAATTTTAGCCACTCAGAAAATGTCACTTACCTAGTTCATCCACTAAGCTCTTTATATAATAGTCTTCATACCTGACAACTCTATCGGATTTGCGGTAGATTTTATTTTAATATTTAATTTGGTAGCATAAGTTTTCCATTGATGCTTCATTCCAGTTTAAATAAATTTTATTCACTCTTATTTTAAATACTATCACATTTAAATAGCTTGAAGATGCATAAAGAAGACCTGATAAATATCTTATTATTAGAGCCCGGATTTTGATGACCTAAAAAATCTCAATTAATGCCCTTAAAAAGTGCAAAAAATGCCCTTAAACGTGCAAAAAATGCCCTTAAAATGCGAAAATTGCGCTAAAAGTGCCTTATGACATGACTTAAATAGAAGTAAAAATATTGAACTAAAACAACGTTTTACTCTTTAAAATTATTATGAGTCGTTTCAAAAAATATAAAGCAATGCAATACTTGTTCTACGTTCATCAAAGTTTGACAAATATGTTTTATATCCAAAAATAACCAAAAAAAGGAAAATATATTGACTCCAAAACATTTTCATTTTGTATAGAAACTTAAATGAATATAACAACTTCCATCTCATAATATTACTAAATATCAGAATTACAGTGGATTATTAATTTTTTTTTTTAATATTTCGAAATGTAAACGAGCGTCTCTTGTCTGAAAGCAAATTTTTATGCCAGGAGAAGCTTCTTTCAACGTCTACTGATGTTATTGGTGCGTACTTGAAAAGGACGGTCACACTTACTGACAATTCTTCTTCAATTTGAAAAGATGTTGCTTCACCTGTTAATATCCTAGAAATTTTCTTCATTGATGGAAGCCAGTGTAATAATAAAAAATAAGAAATATTAGAAAAAAATTAACAAAAAAATTAAAAAATGCTTTAAAATGCAAAATACGCCCCAAAATTTAAAGAAAATGCCCTATAAATCACAAAAAATGCTCTAAAGGACGAAAAATGTCCAAAAATGCAAAAAATGCAAAAAAATGCAAATGTCATCAAAATCCGGGCCTTACTTATTATATTTTAGGGTGATGGTGAAAAATGAATTAAGTATTTGTCTTTATTTTACAACTACTAGGGAATTAATATATATAATATTATAATATATATATATATATATTATAATAAGTTAAATATTTTTTAAAACTATTGAAATTAATGCAAATTTCTTTTTAAAGTTCTGTTTCGAATAGTTATGAGCTAACTCCCATGTAGCATGATAAGTAAATTAAACATACATTTTTGGTAAATTGGTAAAATCAATACTCTTTACACACAAATTTTATGTAATATTGGGGGAATGATATTACCATTGATATACTTAGTAAAAAAGCTTCGGCACATTTTACGCAATGTTAGCACATTGTATTTTACCAACTACCCTTCGATGAGATTAATTTCGGTACGAAAGTTTTTGTACATTTTACGTACAAATGTTGACGAATATTTCACAGTTTAAATTTTGGTAAGGGGCCGTTCAAAAAGTACGTACACAAATATGGAGAAATTTTAAACCCCTCCCCCCCCCCTTCGTACATTACCGTACAGAAGGTCTTACTCCCCACCCCCTTAGAGTACGTACATTTTATTAGTCTACCCCCCTTTTTCATAAAAATTAAAATAATTATGTTTTAAATAAAATTAAATATTTACTTAAGGAGTGTGTAGGATAAAGTCAAATTTAAATTTGGTGTATGTTTATAAAGTACGTACTTTGTATAATACCTCCCCCCCTCCCCATCGTACAAAACCGTACATAATAGCAAATCCCCTCCCCCCCCTTCGGGATGTACGTACTTTTTGAACGGCCCTAACAAGCTTCCGTATATTGTGCGTAATATTGACAAAATGAAATTTCCCATTTTATTCAGTCAGAATATTTTTGAATATTTTACGTAACATTGACGAAGTGAATTTACTATTTAGTTTTAGTAAAAATGCCTACGTGCATTTGACGTATTACTGACGAAGAAAATTTAGCATTAAAATAATATGCAAAAATAACGTACTCATTCTTATCTAGCATAAAGGGGTTGATAAAATGCCCGCAAAATTTTTGTTTGCGTATAATATTACGTGAATTTTACGTTTATCCATTTTTTTGCTATAATACGAAGTTTCAGTTTTACTTAGTAAAATTTAAAGCTGAAATATACGTATTTTTGACATAAAATTGATGGTTCTCCGCAACATGTGTAAATTTTGGCTGTAGCGTGTACACATTTTAGCTACAGCACACATTGCTACAGTTAGCTACAGTGTGCAGCAGTTACACATTGTTATTTGCCAGTAAACTTTTCCCGTATATTTTTCGAAGTCAAATTTTCAGTTTTTAATGAGGCAGGTTTCAGATATTTTTAACGTTATTTGCTTATTAACTGATAACTATTAATTATTTCTAATATATATTTTCAATATTAGAATGCTAGTTTTACATATATGTTAGTTGCATTGTTAAAACTTGATTTTAAAAACGATTTTAAATACGTTACTGTAAATGACAGAAATGGGTGGTTGTTGACTTCCACCTGTGAATGTTGACAATCACATCGTTAAAGATGTTTGTTATTTGCGAATTATTTCTATAAATATAAAATGTTTATAAAACAAAACAAACAAAATATAGCATCACTTAGAATAGAAAACGGATAAATCCTTATTCTTAAATTTTCACACAATTATCAAATAATTAAAAATAAATCAGTTATTCAAGCAGATTTTTATTTAACGAAAATATTCAAAATTATTCTTGAAAACTAAAAAACAAGAAATTCCATAGAAAATTGCACATGCCTTTTTAAAAAGTTTTTTAGTTATTTTTGGCTTATTTATTTTTTTTAATCTCAAAATACAAACTGATTACTTTCTCATTTCATTAATTTACAAATGCAAATCACATTTATTTTTAATATCCTTTCAGTCGTGTTGAAACCCTTAAATGGAAATTCATTGTAAATAAAATGAAAAAAAAGAGAAAAGAAAGAAAAAAAAACACCTAAGGGTAAATGAAATCGAGAGAACTAATTCATTGCTCAATTTGCCCTACATTTCTTGTTAGATCTGAATAAATTAACCCGAATTATCAACTAATAATGTGTTTTCGATGTCCTATTTCAGAACAAAAACCCATCGTTTAAGTTTTCTATGAAATAGAACGTTTCTTTATAAGAAATTAAATAATAACCTATTGAAGATGTTCATGAACTTTGTAGACCTCAAGGTCAAATTGTGGGCGATTTGCAGTTCAAATCATGGAGTTCAATGCCTAAACAAAATGTGAATAATAGCATTCAATGTTGCCTATCTCTTTTCCTTACAGAAACATTCATTTTTTTAAATATTTAAAGTGAGAGAAAATTCAATGTTGCCAATATATTTTTACTATAGCTGGATATTTTGGAAAATATTTAAAGAGACAGAAAAATGTCTACTTTATAATTTTATTCATGTTTAAAAAGTTTGACTAGAATTATTTTTACAGCAAATTGTTCACTGAATTTTGTTTTCAGGTAGGTATCACACAAATTTCTGGAATTTCCAGTTATTCGCACTACAATAAACAAATACAACTCATTGTCTACATGAAAATTTCACTTCCTCCTAAATAATTTGAAAATTTTGTTTATCATTTTAATGCCCCAAAGACCTCAATACGAGCATAACAAATTAAAAAAAATCATGCTACAACTTAATTATTATTTCTTTATTGTATTTAAGCGGAAATTATTGATTGAAATGAACTTAATTATAGATTGGAAGTTATTCAATATTGAGTAGTAAATAAGTCGCGATCGTTCGGTGGCTGTCATTCTGACCTCATTGATAAAATCACGCTGTTTGTCATGAAATTATGGAACCTTCACGACCATTTTGGCCCACAGCGTCCAGTTGCAGGAAAGCTTTTTTTTTATGCAGTCAATAATCAATATTGAAAATTTTTTTCCTCTTTTAATTTTGTTGTGATGAAGAGAAAAAAATTTAAATACTAAAATAGTTCTAATTTAATATTTTAAACATGTTATTTTAACACAAAATATGGAAATATATAGATACACGATTAATAATACACGAAATATTGAAACCAGGGTGCGTAGCCAAATTATTCAATAAAAAATAAGCACCTTTTAAGCACTTTTCAAGCACTCAAGAAATATTTTTAAGCACTTAAAAAAAAATCATAATGAGGCAGGGTTGGAAAGTTTTTGACAATTGATGGATTTAGCTTGTTTTAACCGTCATGTCAAAAAAAAAAAAAAAAACCATTTGGCATTATTTTTGACAATTGTCAAAAATCATGAAATTTTGTTGTTGTTGTTCATTTACGTCGCACTAGAGCTGCCCAATGGGCTATTGGCGACGGTCCATCCGAAGACATGCTATCACAATTTAGATCCTCTGCAGAGGGGATGACACCCCCGCTTCGGTAGCCCCACGACCTACACGCGAAGTCGACCACTTTACGGTAGAACAGTTTAACGAGGACCCATACCGCACACCCTCGGTCCCTACGCAGGCTGATCCAAGTGGTCACCCACTCGCACACTGACCGTAGCTAGTGATGCTTGACTTCGGTGATCTGCTGGGAACCGTGTCATAACGATCAGTCCACTGCGGAACCATGAAATTTTGAATCATGTAGAACGAATAGCGTTTTTACACGCTACGGACTGACAATACGCCGAAATCGATTGGGGTTGAATTAATTGTGGAAACGTTGAATAGAACAAACTGTGTCTTTTTGCATAATTCGAAGAGAAAATAAACATGGTAAGGGAAAAATCTCATGTTGAAAAAGGGTAAATTAAGCACTTTTTAAAAACACTCAATGACAAAAAGCACCTTTAAAGGCTTTTAAAAAACAAAAATAAGCACCTTCAAGCACTTTTTAAAAAACACTACGCACCCTGTGAAACACATATAGTGAGTTAGATCACCTTCCAGGGTTCGAAATAAGAGGTCGCACCTAAAAATTAAAATTTGACTCCAAGAAAATTCCACCAAGAAATTCCATTCATTTTTGACACATAACTTTTTAAAGTACCATTGCTTCTGCACGGCTCGCAGTAGAACATTAAGTCAAGCATTTCTGGTTGCGGTGATCACTTTAATCAGCCTACGTAGGGACCAAGGGTGCGCGGTATCGGTCCTCTCTAAATTGTTATACCGTTAGGTGCTCGAGGTCGCTGGCAGGTCGTTGGACTACCAAAGCACAGACGCCATGCCCTCTGCAGAGGATCAAAATTGTGATGGCATGTCTTTGGATGGACCGACCTTTTAATTTGGCTGTTGTTGGCCACAATTATAATGCAAGCTTTAATTTCTTTTAAAATTTGTTGCCTGAATTAAAAAAACAAGAAATAAGTTGTTGTTTTTATTATTATTTAAGTAAATGCCAAACAAGACAGAGGGTGATTAAAGGCCGCTTGAATGGAAAATCGCGTCCGGGCCGGAAGTCACAGGTATGACGTCACACGCTTGAACCTCCACCCTCCTCCGATGCTACTCTAAAATCGGTATTATTCATTTCTCTAGCCCAGAATAAGAGTCACAACGAGATTCGTAAAGTCAGGCGATTTATAAATCATACATCGTGATTCGTATTCACGCTATTAAAAAAAATCATACATCACGATTCGTATTCACGTTACTTAACGCTAAACATACCATTACCGGTTATTGCTGTATTGTTTTGTACTATGAAGTGTTGGTATGTTTAGTGCTAAAAATGATTAAATGGAGGCAAAGTTAACTGAGCTGAAAATAGTTTATTTGGATAAGAAAATAGTGACCATTGTTTGCTAGGAAAGGATAATGAAAGCTTAAAACTTTTCTTTTCAAAAAGTGGAACGCCATAAAAGTTGCCCAAATGACGATTTACGCTGTGAATGAAAATATAATTACTGCCTCCAAAAAACTTGCAACTATTCACTATCATATAACTAAAATAAAAATAATAAATATTATTTATTCAAGTTTCCATGTTCTTAATTTGATTTTTGAATACACAGTGAATAGTTAATCATATTTTAATTCTGCCCCCCTTATTTATCAAGCTATTATCTTCATCAAGTATATGTTTATTTTTCAAGTTGGAGAGTATTTATGTATTTTGTATCATGTCCATATCTTATATATTTAAATTTTTATTAATTAAATTCATTTGTAACATGCTGTAAATATATTTTTGATTACTTATGGAGTGAGTAAATTATTTAAAATCAGAGTCCTTAAATTTGGAGAAAAAAAATTTCTCCTTAAATGTAACTTTTTGGACATGCGGCCCTGATTTAGGAGTTGTATATTTATTATCTTTTCAAATATAAGTTTAGGGGTTTAAATATGCTTTTTCCGAATATTCTTATTTCGAAAAAGTTTTTTTACTACTATAACAGGGCTGTCAACTATCTACGCTTTCCGTAAAAATTTATGGTATACATTTATTCTAGTGGTAGCTAAGTTTCTGTTTTAATGTACTATTGTTTATTCATTTAAACTTATTTTCCGCACCACTACATACAAAACGATTTAAAAGTTCATATGCAACGCTACTTTGTTCCAGCTCTCCCATGTCGTAGCTTTTAAAATCTTTGGTAAAATTACAAAAAATTCTGAAAGCTTTGGTTTTTAAATGTCTATCTCTCCATAAATTTTTATTTTTATTTTATTTCATAACTATCGTTGGACAGCTGACTAAATTTTGGGTTTACGACAGCTAATTCTCAACTCCGTAGTTTTGTTATTTTGAGCCAAATCCAGAAGACAAGGGAACTCCTGGATCAAGTAATGGGATAAATTTACCTTCGTGGAGGACTTTTTGATGGAACTAACTCGCATTTGTGTTACATGGAGAGTCAGACCTCGAGAACCTCCCAACGGTTAGCTTGACGAAAACAGGACTCTAACCCATGATCCTTCAACCACTGAGGATATTTTACGTCAGCACTGTGGTCGGTGCAAGCCGGATGAGGAATTCGACAAGCCATCGCTGGGATTCGAAAACGGTTGACCTCAATGGAACGCGAGCGCTCTATCCCCTGGTCCATTACGGCTCTCTATAAAATATTTTGCGAAAAGCATAGTAATTGGCAGGCCTGTTATGATAAAAAAAAGGATAAATATTTTAATTAAAAATATAATTTTAAAATTACGCCTAGCTGAACCGTTTTGGTAATTAAAAAAAAATTGGCGACTGACTGTCACATTCTAATTTCCAACCCTATCCTCTTCCCTTGCTGATCTCCTTATTGTCCGTTTGTCTCCTTATTTTGTATTCAGAGTTAGACACGGGTTCGCTTGTTTATAGAATTAATAGCTATTATTCACAAAAAAATATTTTTTGGGTATTATTCTATGTGCTCTACATTTTTATACAGTTTTTTTTTCCGGAAGAGCCCCTGCCAACATAATTTGTTTGGAGCAAATATATTTTTCTTATTGTTATTGAAAATATGAAGGTAAGCTGAGTCTCATCAGAGTTTATATAATTAGTATATAAACCTAATGAAAACTTGAATAAAATTCTTAAGGTAGAAACGTACTTTATTTACGTCACACTAAAGCTGCACAATGGGCTATTGCCAACGGTCTGGAAAACATCCCTGAGGATGATCTGAAGACGCGCCATCGCAATTTTGATATTCTGCAGAGAGGATGGCCCCATTGCTTTGGTAGCCCTACGACCTGCGCACGAAGTCGAACACTTTACGGTTGAACAATTTAACAAGGACTGATACCGTTAATTTAAAATTTTAAGATAAAATTAGATAAAAATATTAAATATAAATGCATTCGAATAGTAAATTTATATGGGAACAAAATATAAAATAAAACTGATATTCCAAGGCAGTTACTAATAATACGGATAATATTAAAAGATGTGATAGTTCAAAAGCCTCTAGCATGGTTGTGACGTCATAATTTTGTTCGACTATTCTTCTGGTAATTATTATCTATTCAATTATTAAATTTTTATTGCAAAGTCATTCGACTTATGAAACACATTTAAAGTACAGGAAAATTTATTTTGTAGCCTAATTTTTTTTCTTTCATTTGAAACTACAACTTTAATTTTAAACTTCATCATTTAAAACGATTAACGTTCGATTACATATAAATCGATTATGGAATTATTTGCTTGAATTTAAAAAAGAAACTAATGTAACCAAGAATCTAGTCGATAACTGAAAATTACAAACATTAATAATACTAAAAAAATATTTTTGACGCCTAGAATTAAATATACGCATTAAACATATTTTCTTTTTATTCTTACTATTTATGTACTGTATTATGTATGTATTACTTACTATGTATGTAAACTTACTATTTGAATTGATTTACATAAAGGACAAAAAGTTAAATTGTATCAACTGCAGCCTAAAAAATAATAAAAATAAATCTATCGAATAAAAACAAAATCCTGAGAAGATTTAAACAATATCAGCTTACGACTGTCAGATCTGTTGTTATTTCTGCATTAAAAAACAAGAAATTGAAAAGATAACACGAACTACAAACGAAGTATACAAATTCTAACGATTCTAAAGCATTATCCTTGGCTTTAAATCTGCGTGTTGCCTTTAAACTTGTTGTTTGTAAAAAATTGCGTGATTCGATAATTATTTTTTTCCCTCATCCCACTTATTGGTGTGTCCACTTGAAAAACCAGTCCGATTTCTGTCAACAAACTGCTTTTTTTCACCTCCATTTACTTTATCCGGCTTTAATTTAAATTTGTACTAATAATAAACAAGTAACATAAAAAAAAATTTAAGGTCGATTCCTACTTACGTCAACAAATTTTTTTTTATTTCAGTCACTTTTTATTAAATAATTACAATATAAAGCTAAAATTAATTAATTAAATTTAATTAATGAAATAATGTTTGAAAAAACTAAAGCTTTCAGAATTTTTGGTGATTTTGCCAACGTTTTAAAAGCTTCATCACAAGACCGATGATACTACGATATATGATGTTATTTTTTTAATTCTCCACACGTAGTAGTGTACAAAATGTACTTCAAAACATTAAATTACCATCACTTCCAAATTGGCGTAGAGAGTTTGTAACACTGTTTACATTTAACAAAATAATACCTGGAGGCCACTAAATAAAATGGTCAACAAACGAAAAGTGGAAATTTTAAAATAAAACAATGATGTTTGTATTTCCATTCTATTTCGATCCCTTCAAGTATGAATTCTCTTAAATGACACATTCTTTCACAAAGATTCTTTCTTAGAGATTTCAATTCTTTCACCTATATATTTGGACAGAGACTTAGTCATACACGAAGCCATGAGAAACATAAATAAACTGATTATAAATCGAAGTTTCCAGGTATGCAAAGCAAAAATATACTACGGTTAGAATTAAATGCATAAGAAAATAACAAATCTAAGTTAAGTTAAGGAAGTAGACGAGAAAAATTTATATTTCAACTAATTCTATGAGCGATACGGGTTCTGTATTTAATTAAGTTATCGTTAATTAACATTCTAACTTATGTAGAGAAGCTTAGCTCAACTTTAATACGCCATTTCGCTGATAAAGATTAGTTGGCGTTGAAGTCATAGGCAGAGCCGGATTATACATTTCGTAGGCCCTA
The DNA here is from genome assembly GCF_982258835.1 of Parasteatoda tepidariorum. Classification (NCBI taxonomy): domain Eukaryota; kingdom Metazoa; phylum Arthropoda; class Arachnida; order Araneae; family Theridiidae; genus Parasteatoda; species Parasteatoda tepidariorum. Next base: position 99,258,498 of record NC_141759.1, on the reverse strand, counting down.
GGCACAGCCGTTTATGGGCCCTCCCCTCCTTCCCCCACTCCTCCCCTCTTTTCAAAATATATGCTAAAATTTTCTTCGTATGGAAACGTATTACGCCATTTTAGATGTATTAATTTCAGAAATGACTAAAAGGCGTAAAGCTTACAGTGATTTGTACGATAATTTCGGTTTTCTTGTTCACAAAAATTTGTCAGAATCTGAGATTAAACTAAAAGCGCAAAATTTGGTGAAAATTTACTCATCCGATTTAGAGGAAAACTTTGTAGATGAATTTTTACTATTTTCAAATTTGTATGAACATAAATCTGCACAAGAAATGTTGAAGGCTCAAATTAAAGATAAACTTGTGAATACTTTTCCTAACGTTCACATTGCATTAAGAATATATTTGTCGATTCTTGGATCAAATGCAGAAAGAGAAAGATCTTTCTCCAGATTAAAATTGATAAAAAAAATGATTTGCTTTCAACAATGAATCAAGATCATTTGGCATCGCTCGCACTTATGTCTATTGAATCCGACATTTTGCGTAGTTTGGAATTCGACAGCATAATACAAGATTTCGTTGAATCCAAAAATTGCAAAAAAGTAATATATTAGATCATAAGATTCTGCAAAATAATTTATTACCGTAAAATATTATATTTTTATTTGTATCTTCATAATTTTGTGCAAAATACACTTGTTGTTTTTAAAGCTAAATTATTTTTGTCAAAAAATTTTTTTCTCCCAAGTTTTTCGTAGGCCCCTGAATTTCGTAGACCCTAGGCACGTGCCTAGTGTGCCTATAGGTTAATCCGGCCCTGGTCATAGGTCACATGTGTGGGTATGGGAGGTCTTCCTCTTCTTGAAGTGCAAGTACCTAATACCCGAAAACTTTCATAATATGGAAACAATTTCATAAATTTAAATGAAAAAAAGAAGAAAACTTTTCCTAAGACTACTTAAAATTTCATAAAGTTAAGAAGTTTTCACACCATCATAAACGAAATGAAAATATATTTAATAAATATAAATATTTCAAAGTATGCATAGTTTTCAAAAATTAGCTGTACTTGGGACGTGCCATTGTTGGTCTGAAGAGGTTAAATTTGTCATACGGACATTAACTGAATGCTTGTTATATACTAAATACTTGTACAGGATTTCCACGGCCATGAACCATATCTTAATAATGGTAGTAAATTTACGTTAAATGTATTTGGATAGGAATGTTTTTTTGGTATAAAATCTTCTAGCAGATAACATTTTACAGGTTTTTAGAAATAGTGTCCTTTTGTCTCATACAAAATTTGCATTCACTAGAATGAGGAAATTAAAAGCTTTTTTTTTTCAGTACCACTGCAATTGCAAATTACAAAAAGCATGACAATATGAAAATTGCAATACTGAAAATTGGTATCCGAAATGCTGGTATTTCAGTTAAAAAAGAAGTTCCTCTCCTCATTTCGGCAAATTTTGGTCAAAAAGGGCAGTTCTGTGTTCCGGTGTGTATCCCTCCTCTTTTGTAACGCTTATGAGGCGATGTGAGAACGGGTTAATATTCTAAAAAGTTTTATTTTTGTAATTTGTGATCAAATTTATGCATTATTTTACCATTCATAAGAGTTTCTCGTAATTTACCAATTCTAACTGGTTTGTGAGCCTAAACAATTTTAAGAAAATTAATATCAAAACATAAATGAAGAGGAAAGTTTGCCATGTTTGGAGTGTTATCCCTTATTTGGCTATGTTTGTGTAAAATATCACGGTTTGATATTTTTTGGGATGCATCATAGAATGTGTAGTGTGTCTATAACTACAAAAATACAATTCCAATTCACAAATAAATATGTTCGGGAATCTTTTCATAGTTGACGGTTGACATTGTCTGTAACAACTATCTTTTGGTGAACTTCAGACGTGATGTGAACACGCCTACCTTGACAGAAACGCCCACCTTGATTTGAACAAGCCTACTACGACATTGTCCACATCCTCGTACTGTTGCTACTCAGTCTCGATCACACACAACATCGGCTTATATACACTCGACTGCTGATGGCAACACAAGAGCAACCACAAACGTGAATTTAATACAGTTCTTATGATCTGCACTCAAAAGTACGGTGATCTTAATACAGCTCTCCCGGCTTCTCACAAAACAGCAATGAATCAACTAGTGGCATCCCAGTCATCGAATTCTATCACAGCTATAAGTCTGGTGGGGGAGTACTGTAGTGTGTCTACCACTACAAAAATACAATTGCAATTCACTAGTATATAAGACATGCTAACTCGATTCTACGTTGGGCCACCTTTTAATAGATGAAGGTTGACATTGTCGATAACAACTTTCCTTACAGAATGCTTGCGAACTCTCCCGAATTCATTTGCTGTTAGTTTCGTTGAAATTTAAATTCAAAAAACGCGTTATATTGTTAACGCTAATAGTGTAATAATATTTGATGGCGCCCTTTTTCAAACTTAGGTGTAAAAATCAATCGGAATTAGTAACCCGGAAGTCTTACTACGAATTTTAACCCTTAGCGCCATCAGTCCTTAGCTTTACACTATCAATCATCTACAGAAGCTTTCAACGGAGCGAGTTTCACATATTTATCAATAAATATACTTCGAAATTTATCTTAAATCTCATACATTATGTAATGAATGTTTTGAAACAACATCAGCATGATAATCTGTATGGTGTCTCATTACGGAAAAAAAATCCAGACAACACTGGAACCGTGACTGGGGGAGGGGGGTTATTTATCAATAGACCATCTGATCTACCTTCAGACTGCATTATTTGCATTTTCTCTCATGTATATCATACTCTTAAAACCTCCTTCTCTACTTTCTCGTTTGTTATTATCTATTACGAATCCAATCTGGTGAATACTAATGATTTTACTGGCATTAGATCTCAGTGTGATATTCAAACGCGTGTGAGAAATATTTTTTTTACATTAATGAAACAAGTTTTAGTCTCTATCTTTTTTGATCATTGCTCGGTGTTATAAGGAAGTGAAAAAAAAACTTCAATTAAAGAAGTAAAAAAAAAATTTTTTTTAACGTTACCCCTAAGCTAACGCGTTAAGTTGTGGTTGCGTCACGTGTTTGTGAGACTTGAAACACGAGGAAATGAAGAAATTCTGAATTTTAATTAACTTTTTTTTCAGGTGCATGGTTTTCGATGTTGATAAATATCCTTGAGAACGTGTGGAATTTGGAAATGAACGTATGTGGCCAATTTAAAAGCGAAATTAGTTTATGTATGAATTAAAAAAAGTTTTTTTGACCTGTTTGTTATAATAATTAATTAATTCGTTAACATATCATCATATGTGTATGAATTTTTGAATATTTTGTTTATTATAATTAACTTTCCTAAGACAATTTTTCTTATAATTTAGAGGTCGAAAAATTTAAAAACAAAATCAGTTCATGATACGGGGTTACCAAATAAGTAATGATTAATTAGGTATGAATTTTTGAATATTTTGTTTATTATAATTCACCGGATGCAGGTTTCCTAATACAAATTTTCTAATAATTTAGAGGTTGATAAATTTAAAAATAAAATCAATCCATGATGCGGGGTTATCAAATAAGCAATGATTAATTAGGTGCATTTATATTTTTAAGATTCAATCGAATAATAATAATTAATTTTGTTATAATTAATCCGTTGATATACAATCATACATGCATGAATTTTTAAGTATTTTATTCATTACAATTTATCGTATACAAGTTTCCTAAGACAAATTTTCTTAAAATTTAGAGGCAGAAAAATTTAAAAACAAAATCAAACCATGATACGGGATTACCAAATAAGTATAATGATTAATTAGGTGCATTTATAACTTCGAAATTCAGTCGAATTATAATATACAAAGTGCCCTAATATAGGTTTTTGTTTCAAATAATATAAGTTTATAATATAGTTCAAGTAATATAAGTAATATAAGTTTTTTCCTGGTCAGATATGATAGTCTGCAAAATACATTTTCGGATATTTTTGCTTCCATTGAATACTAATGAAAACATAAGAATGTTCTTACATTTATTCGGTCGTAAGAAATTACATTAAATGCATTTTATCTTTTTAAACACTTTTCGTAAATAAATCAGAAGTAATAAGTAACAAAGATATTTTACATAAATTGAAATTTTACATGTTTCGGTCAATATAATTTTCGCACCCTGCAAGGTACCCATATAAATGCGTACAAACTTCTTTAAATTTTTTTGAATCGTGATGTGCCAAACACAGGATTCCCTGCATTTGGCAGAGTATAAATAGTACAGATTAAAGTGTTCATAATTTTAAAACTTACTTGGCATTTTAAATGACGCAGATACCAACTTGCTTCAGTTCTGTGGGGAAATGTTTCTAGTGGTAGCATGTTTTAATAATTAAATCTTGGACTTGTAAATTTAATTTAAAATGAGTTTGCCTACCATCGCATTTAAATAACTAAAACACGTATCTAAAATGCCTCTTAACTTAAATTTTCTGGAGATGAAGGCCTTCAAAGCATTTCCAGAAATTATTAAAAAATTATGTAACCCTCATCACGGGGTTACTAAAATCTTATTATTGTGCCCTCGCTGGGAATCTATAATATTTATTCCAATCCGAAAAACTGATTGTCTCGTTTTGGTAATTTCAGTCCAAAAAGTTATCCACCTAACTGGAAGTCTTGCGCCGCGATGGTTCAGGGGATCGATCGTTCGCCTTCCAATGATATGAACCAGGTTCGAATCCCAACGATGGCTGGTCTAAACAAATTCGCATCCGGCTTATTCCAACCACAGTGCTTACTTGAAATATCTTCATTGGTAGATGTATGATGTGTTAGAATCCCTTTGCCGTCAGATTAACCGTGTGAGGTTCGCGTGGTTTTATTATCCGTGTAACGCAAATGTGGGTCAGTTCCATAAAAATGTCACCCACGAAGGCAAATTTTTCCCAATACTTAATCCAGGAGTCCCCTTGTCTTCTACATAGGGTTCAAAATTGCAAGTCTACGGAGTTGAACATTAGTAGTCGTCTACCAAAAAATTGGGCAGGCAGTTTAACGACGCTTATAAAATCAAATAAAAAAAAATGAAATATGTAATTGCTTCAAACAATTGCAAACAATGTTATAATATGTGTGTCCAAAATAATTGCAAACATCTTTTTGAGAAACATATATTTTCAAACGATCATTGGGTCTTGATGAATGTAGATTAAACGTTACTCACCTCTTCCGTATCAGTCCTCAGTGGGCCATTTTCTCGGAATGGGGGACCATAAATTCGATCCTCCTCCTCTCTCGGAGCAGGGGTAACATCAGACGGAGTGTAATAATCCGTGCCAGAATCAACAGAGGTCGCAATCCGCCGTCTGGTCTGATGCTGGTTCATGTACAACTGTCTCTGAACGTCTAGCAGATCAGTCTGCTGACTGGCCATGGTGGCAAGTCCGGCGACTGCTAGCGCGTCTTCAGCAGTGGCGCATACGAAGGCATGGCACTCGTACGTACTTGGTGCGGAGACACTTCTATAGATACATGCGAAGACAGATGGGTGCGTCAGGCTGACCAGAAACCTCTGTTTGGACGCGAGGCAGATGTAGGACTTGTGGTCTAGGACGCCGTCCGAACAGGCAAGTGGAACAAATGCTGCACCAAAAACCTAAAAGAATTAAGTGAATTGATTTTGTTTTCTGATGTGATTTAGAAAAAAAAAATAGTCGATGGAATTCCCACGCTTATTAGAAAAACTAATGACAAGCGAGTCTCCAAGGTTGAAAGATTAGATTGGCGTTTCTGGCTTTGCCTTATATCAGACATGGCTTTAGGTTATGAGAAAGCTTATTTTGGAACGAATTTTTCTCCTTTTACGCCTTTTGAAGCCTTAACGCCAATCCTACTCATCTCGCCAATTAATGTCCTTGCAAATCACCAAATAGAGTTCGTGATTTCAATGATAATGGATTTTCTCTTTTGATAAAAAGTAAAAATGCTCATAAGAGTGTTTTTAATTTTAAACGGAAGGTTAGTTACAATAAATACATTGTGTAGTAAACTTTTAAAAAATATCTGTTTCTGGTTTATAGTCATATTAGTGCTTTGGAGCTGGGCACCTGGGCCGGGAAGTGACCTCTATCTCATCTGTTGTTTTCAAGTTTGTTTTAACACTGTGAGGTCAACTGTCCGTGTGATTGCTGGATGAGTGTTTCTGTTTTATAAGTGTTTAATTGTGTAGTAAATTTCTAAAAAACATCTGTTTCTGGTTTATAGTTATAGTTGTGCTTTTGAACTGGGCACCTGGGCCGAGAAGTTGCCTCTATCCCATCCTTTGTTTTAACACTGTGAGGTCAGCTGCCCGTGTGGTTGCAGGATAAGTGTTTCTGGTTTATAAGTGTTTAATTGAATATGTATAAAAGAGTAATTACTTTCACACTGGTATTTACATCACAGCTGCCAACTTGTTTGTCTGATTTATAAGTCTGATACTAATAAAGATTTGTTTTCTAAGTCTTGACCACAGAAACAAAACTTTTTTGCATAAAATTATTTTTTCCTCTTCTTTTATATGATTAGAAAATGATAACGATTACCCAAACACAATCATAATCTTTATTAATCAACTTTGTTAAACTGAGATATTAAATCATAATGTTTCAAAACCGCTCATATTTTTAAAAAAATCTATTTCAAAAATCAAAGCTGCTATATAATAGGTTTCAAGTATTGTTTAATCTGTTCATTCTGTAGATAATCTAATTGAATATTGTTACACATACACAAACAAGCTCCTTTTTGAAGATGGCTCATAAGCTTTTTTTTAAGATGAAGAACAGAGTACTCAAATTAGAGAAGGACATAATAAAGATATATTCACGATTCTGGCAGATTTTGAATCTGCTAAATCTCCACGCTAACGAGAGTTTGGCGGATCGGCGATAGGTCAGGGAAGCCCCATCATTGAATTATCAGTGTGCATTCTTATACATATGTTTAATTTCGTTACATATAGTACTGATCGACCCATGGTGGCTCAGGTGATAGAGCGTTCGACTTCCAGTGAGGTGAATGGGTTCGAATCCCAGCGGTGGTTGGTTGATACGAGTTCCGCATCCGGCTTGCACCAACCGCAGTGCTGACGTGAAATATCCTCAGTGGTAGACGGATTATGGATTAGAGTTCCTTTACCGTCAGGATAACCATGGAGGTTTTCTTGATTTTCCCCTCCATGCAACGCAAATGAGGGTTAGTCCCATTAAAAAGTCCTCCACGGAGGCAAATGTCTCCCAATACTTGATCCAGGAGTTCCCTTGTCTTCTGGATTGGGTTCAAAATTACAAGGTTACGGAGTTGAACATTAGTAGTCGTAAACCCGAAAATTGGGTCGGCTGTTCAACGACGGTTATAAAATAAAATATAGTACTGATCAAATTTATTTAAAATTGTGAGAGCTAGAAGTGGATTAAGCGAGTAAGTAATACTTTCGTATCTGCTCCAATCAAGGTAAGAAGAAAAAGTGCGATTCGAGCAGTTTTATTATATATTTGTTTGACGGCGGGATTCGTTGTCTTACTTTGACGTTGACTTTCTGAGCTTATACGCAAACGACCCAAAAACGTCGATATGGAAATAATTTTTTTTTTTAAATTAATGGTTGTAAACCATTTTTTTAATGTCTCGGATGTTTTTTTAAAAATTACTCTAATGTTTTGGCTTATACAGATATGTAAAAATTATCAGTTAAATTCAATTTTAACTATTTTCATTGAAGTAAAGATGCTTCACTCAAATTGTCATCTTTATAAAAGTGTAATATGTTTTAAAAATGTGTAAAAGATTTGTTAACATCCACGAAGGGATAGTTAACGAACCTATATTTTATTTTATTTTATAACAGTCGTTGAACAGCCGACTCGATTTTTTGGGTTTACGACTACTAATGTTCAACGTCGTAGTCTTGTAATTTTGAACCTAACCCAGAAGACAAGGGAACTCCTAGATCAAGTATTGGGAGAAGTTTGCCTTCGTGGAGAACTTTTTGATGGAACTAACCCGCATTTGCGTTAGATGGAGAGGAAAACCTCTCACGGTTAGCCTGACAGCAAGGGAATTTTTAACCCATGATCCGTCAACTACTGAGGATATTTTATGTCAGCACTGTAGTCGATGCAATCCGGATGCGGAATTTGTATCAACCAGCAATCTGTGCAAATTGATCTCATTAAAAAGTGATAACTCAAATTTGCAATTCAAAATTTTCAAAGTTTTTAATTTTTTTAAGAAAAAAAAAATCATTGTGTTCAGGGTTATCAATTTATGCTAAAAAAAACGTCATTAGGAGCTCAGAAAAGTCTCCCAATAGTCTCTTTTTCCTGGAAATAGTTGCTTTATTAATCTTTTCAGGCGAAAAAAAAGTTGCCATAGTTGCCCCAGGTTGAAAATAGTTGCATATAGTCACATTTTAGTCACCTGTAGCAACCCTGGATTGTTAGATCAAAAGTTATTAAGGGTGGACCGTTTATTTTACTTTATTTTATTTTTGTACACTGTACAATGCATTCATCTGAAAACGTTCTACCTTGAATAACGCTTTAATTAGTATTTTTTTTTTTTTTACATTGCTTAAAATTCAATTTTGTTTCGGAGAGAATATTTAAAAGACCCTAATCTTTAGTTGGAAATTCTTCACCGAAGAAGAAAAATAAATAAAAAGTTCAATTTGTTTTGGTGGGATATAAAATTTTTATTCAATTTTTAAAATTTTTTTTTTAATAGGATATACGGTTTGATTGAGAAACGAAAAACTACCAACAACGAATACCAGCAGCTCTAAAAAGTGCCAAATATGATTTATCGACTCACCCTTTTCTTTATAATCCTCGCATGGAATCTCACAGCCGCCCACAAGATGACATTCGACAAAGGTGTGATGACCTTGGTAATGACTGTCTCACCACGGTTCGTCCCTTCCGCGACCACCAGGCCGTAGTCGCATATCTCAAGCTGTTGAGTCAGAGCCAAAGGATGGATACTACGATGACTCTCGCCTCTTCGACGGGCACCAGTATACAAGTCCAGCAACGGCCTCTGCAGGGACACTATTCCTTTGAGTGGTTGCCTCTTCTTCCGGACAAAGGACACAGATCCCAGGTACTTGACCTGGAATCTGGCCGTCAGATCCAAATCAAAGGACATTTCACTTGAAAATGAATCGGCAGTCCTTGGACTTGGTGTCTGTTAGATTCAAGTTAAAAGGCATTTTTAATTGAATTGCCAATCCTTGGTTTTTATTGAGGTGAAGTGCCATTGCACTAAGGACATCGTGCCAGGTTCGAAAGTACTTCAGTTGGTTAGTAATAATCTCAAGTTCCGAACGTCCACAGTCGGTGCATCTTGGCTTCGGTGGTGAATCACATTGACCTGCTTTGTTTTCTTCGTATGTAATAAAATGATTTCATTTTAAAATTATTTTTCGAATTCAGCTGTAATGTATTCGTAGAATCAAGATCAACCTGGAAAAAAATACAGTAGCATATTAATGCGTGCAAAATATTATCAAGACTTGAAAATTTTATTAACAAATCAAAATGATGCATTGTGGGATTTTTAGACTCCGACGGCAGTCAACATTCCGTACGTTCGCGTAAATGTGTTCCACACGTACGCGCAAGCTCTGTAGAGAACCGAGATTGTTCTAATATCAATTGTTTCAGCAGGACATACGTAAATAAAAATGTGGAAGTGCCAACTGAAAGTGCCAATTGTCTCCTATAGATAAAGAAGAGGTTAGCCTGATTGGTAGGACGCTGGGCCCATGTCTGTCTACAGAGCTTGCGCGGAACGTGTTGTTTCGCGTGTTGATACGAACAATAACGGAACCGATATTGTTACGCTTATCAGGCGAAAGTGCGACATTCAACGTTCAAGTACAAAATCTCACTAATGAAAAGAGATTTAGCACTTTCACAAAGCATGCCGCACGTTCACATACATATGTTCTACATAAGCTCTGTAAAAGGCATGATATATAGTCGGACCTCTATTTAACGAAGTCTCTAAATCTCGATAAAAAGTTCGTCATATGGAAAATTCGTTAAATAGAAAACCACCATTTGAAATACTCAAATAACACAAAACAGGTTTGAAAGTCATTAACACTAGACATAAATACAAAAAGCAATTGATACTCTCGTAATCTTGTAAATTATAATCGGCAATCGAATCGTTTCAAATGATTTTATCATGTGCAAGTTTGGTGATTTCTTCATCATTTCTGTTTTCGTCTTCCACACAATTTATTGCTGTATTGTTTTTTTTTAACTCTGTCAAAAATATCCGATTCAGTTAATGTTTCTGTAGTTGACGCTTCAGAATCATTAAAAAGAAAATCATTAACCAGTACATCATTGTTAATTTTGAGGTTCTCTCTTACAGCTGTACCCACATTTTTTTAAGTTCTTTTAAAAGCAAATCATCCTCGTTCTCAGTGCTGATTCAGAATCCAGCTTTAGCAAAACTGTTACGAACAGTACAATCTGTAAAATCTAGTTCTATGCTTTAGAAATTTCTGTTATGCTTTCTCGTAAATAGTTTTTTTGCATGGATTCCTGTATGAAATGCAAACAAGAAAGGAAAAAGATTTTATTGGTTTCTTTAACACTAGATTGCCTAAGGAAATCATTTTGACTGCTTTTAGTTTCAATTAGAAAAACAATGATGTATATAATGACACAATTTCTCAGAATTTTGTACATCATATAATTTTTTATTATTAATATTTACTAATAACTTGTTATATAACTGTAAATAATGTAAAAAATATTAAAAATTAATTTCAAACAAATTTCTTTACACATTAGTTATTCTTTCATAATCTAATCATCTGGACTGCTTTTGGGCAATATAGATCTATACTAAGTTTCAGTCTTTCTAGTGTTAAAAGTTAAGTGGCTGAGAAATTCAATTTAAGGTTATTTTCCCCATAAAATGGGTTAACAAGTTTGAAATATTCTGAATTATTTGGGGAAATAGAGTAAGTGAATCTCAAAGAAAAGTTCATTAAATAGAAAATTTACTTATCTATTTAAAAGATATTTCACTATGAAATTTCCAAAATATTCTTGGTTCCTCAGCAAAATAAATAAAATAAAAACGCAAAATAGAAAAATTTGCAAAATGGAAGTTCGTTGAACAGAAGTCCGGCTGTAGTTCTTTGAGTACCAAATCTCTCTGGGATAGCTGATATAGTTCTTTGTAGCAACTATTCTGTATAGGACATTTGTACGTTAAAAGTGCCAAATCTCTCGAATAGAGATATAATCACTTTCAAGTAGCATTTGGCACTTTCGCGGACAAATGTTCGGCGCAATCTTAGCAGAGAACTGAGATTGTTCTGTAGCAACTACAATGGAGCAATCGTTGATAAGAGTGCGGGATTCAACAAGAAAGCGCCAAATCTCACTATTATCATTTCAGATTTTTTTTATATTCTTCTTTTTGAGGAATTTTTTTTATTTAATTTTAGTTCGTTTGTGAAAAAGTATATTTCAATTTTTGCTAAAACGTATCAAGAAATCGAATTTAGTCCGTAGCGCGTAGTTACTAGATACTCAACTTAGCGCAATCTTTTTTTCCTGGATAAAACGCAAATAATAAAAAGAACAAAAACAAATTCAACTACTTTATCGCATTCTGGTGAGAACAGTTTAGAAGCAATAAAGGTTTTCGTTTGTCATTTTAAAATGAATAAAAAAAAATTTCTGATTCTCGTATGACCACTGCACGCAGAAAAATAAATTAAATAAGAATAGAACGAATAAAATGTCTGGAGAATCATGATATTTTTCATGAGGAGAAACATAATATTTTGAGCACGAGAAAATGTTAATGATTTAAATTGGAGTGAAAACCTGTTATCGTTACACGTAAATTGATTACCAAATTTTAATTTTTTTTATAGGACGCTGTGTTTATTGGTTTAATAATTATCTTTGTATACATAATAATGAGACTAAAAATTCTGGAGATGATTATCTTAATATTAATTAAAGTAAATGAAGAATTCGAACAATTAATTTGAAAAAATGAATTTTATGAGCTACATTACTTATAAAAAAAATACATTGTATGAATTAAAAGGAGTGATCACAGAGTCTTTCTAAAAATGAAATAGTGTAGGAGAATTATGAAATTTTTCACCTACAATAGGAATAAACGAAATTTTTTAACTACTTCGGCATATTAATAGTTTAAGTAATATTATTGAGTTTTCAAATTAAAATTAAATAAATTTAAGTGAAAAATAAAAATTTTGCATTTTGCAAACCTTAAAATTAAATTAAAATTCTGTTTGTTTGTATAAAATAAACTGGCTATAACCATCAGTTTCTAATTGTTTATAGAACACTGCGACCACAGATTAAAAGGAATAAGGTAAAATTAAAAAAATATTATCTGTGCTGAATTTGAGCACTAAATTTATTTCAAAACTGAATGCTTGGTCTACATTGTTGTTCGTTTTTGTAAATTTTAGAAGTAAATCCTTTCTTTTTTCTCCTTTTTCCAGATAAATTTGGATTGCGTTTAAGTTCCTCCATATTCATTGAGGTTATTAGGTAGAATTTTTAGCTTTATATTCATAGGATTTCGACTAATATTCTCAAGTTTGATTTAAATTAATTATGTATTAAGAAAATTATATGTTGTAGCACAACAATTTCATGCTCCTGAGCATGGAAACGACCGCTTTCGCTTTTCACTCCCATAGGAGGAAGAATGTAATCAACCTAAATTGCCCTTTCTTCAAAATTTGTGATGCGATTTTCAGCTAATTCTCCGAAATGCTATAAATATAACCATAACAACCTCAATTTTATACTTGCAATTTGAATTGTAAATTTAGAAATTGGATTACTTCAATTTTCTCTATAATGATTAGCCGTCATTTTTTCCGATCGAATTTTCCTTAACTGTTTTTAAAATAGAAAAAAAAAATGATATAAAACTACGTTTGCATCTTTACTGTCTCATGTTCTTTTTTGAGTAATTTTTTGGGGAAAAAATTTTTAGCTCAATTATTTAATTTTTTTAAATTTTAGAGATGCCAACTGCTACGCTTTCTTCAAACGTTTCAATAAATTGGTAGTGAATTAATCAGTAAAACTTGTTGAATACGGATAATTACGTTTACTTTTTACCGTCCCGCAGTTGACTGATCGTTAAGACACAGTTCCCAGCAGATCATCGAAGACAAGCATCCTCGGCTGCGGCTCAGTGTGAGGTTGGGTGACCACTTGAATCAGTCTGTGTAGGGACCGAGGGTGTGCGGTATATTGTCCTCGTTAAACTGTTCTACCGTAAAATGCTCGATTTCGCTTGCAGGTCGTCAAATTACCGAAGTGGGGGTGCCATCCCCTCTGCAGAGGATCAAAACTGTAATGGCATGTCTTCGGATCATCCTCAGGAATGTTTCCCAAACCGTCGCCAATAGCCCATTGTGCAGTTCCAGTGCGACGTAAATGAACTACAACAGCAACAACAACAGCTTACTTTTTACGAGCGTGACTACGTAATAATTGCCCAAAAGTTGCATTTCATATGATACCTTGAATATTTGATACATAGTGATGGAAAAACTACTTAAAATAAAAAATATTAAATTAAAAATAAATCTCATTACGAATAAAAATATTTTTTAACAAAGCGGAGCTGGCAACTCTGAAATTTATTAAGGTGAAGCTATCATTTTAAGTTTGTTAAGTTTAGTTCGTGGACGTTTCGATAATTCGTATCAAAATGATTTTCACGAACTTTGCAATTACGGAACTAACATCAGTTTTCATTATTCTGATCACTTACTATTCGTTGTTGCGAAATATTTTATTCAATATTTAACAATTTTTTGCACTATTTCTTAAAGTGGTAGTAACATAAGAAAATATTAGCTTAGCTTAAGCTCTAATTTTCTACCACTTTTTACAAAACAGTATTGAAAAAAAAAAGGAGTGGCACAAATGTGACGTCAATGCGAAATGAATTAAATAAGAGGATTCTATTTTGCTTTGATATTCTGACACATTTCATTACTTCTAAATGTATAACCATTATTTTCATGCTCACACCAAATGCAACCTGTGAACATCATCATCATCAATGGCTCAACAGCCCAGGGTGGGCCTTGGCTTTTTCAAAAGTTTTTTCCGGGCCAACCTTTTCCTGGTAGCGTTTTCCAGTTTTTAATTAATTGTCCAATTTAAGACTAAAGGGTCTTTTTCTAGGCCATCTATCCGTCTGAAATTCGGCCTGCTACGGTTTTCATCCATTCTGATAACGTGGTCTGCCCATTTTGTTCTTTGTCGTTTAATGAAGTTAATAATGTCAGGTTCATTATATGAGTGATAAAACTCTACGTTTGTTCTTTTAAGCCACACCATTTTTTTTAAACTTTTTTTTTGTTAAATTGCACCAAAAATTCTTCTCAAGACCTTTCTCTCAAAGGTACCCAACCTAACCTAAACTGTGAAGATTGCCAGACTGATTACTTAGAATGATAGAAATGAAATTCCGACAGTTAGTAAGGCTATCTTTTCTGTTATGAACGCACCCAGGCCAAACCACGAGAAAGACCCCCCACACCATTATGCTTCCACCACTATAACAACCCGGATGTCCGAATACTTTTGGCCAGATAGTGTAGATGACAAAGCACATTTTTGTAAAAAAATATTTTGAACTTTATAAACTAATGTAACTCGTTAAAATATCCCGTCATGAGGTGATGTATTAACAAAATTAAAAAAATATAGCGCAAACTAGCTAGCTGGTGCGAAAGCGCTGTTAAAAAGCACAGTTGAAACAACTCTGTATAATAAATTAGCCCTGTAAAAAATCAGCGAAAAAAAGCAACGGCTAAAAAGCACCATTTGAACAATTTGTATGAATTCAACAACCCATTTGATTCTGGGCATTGAATTAAAAGTTGAAAAAAAGTATTGATTTGAATGCAATTAGATATATATTTAAAACTGATTAATAAAAAAGGATTAATTTCAATTTAGTGGAAAGGAACTTTTAATAGTTTATATATTTTTCAATCGTAAATTTCCTAAAATAGTTTTATCACAAATAATGCATCATTTTACAATAATGTGTCTGTAGGGGAATTAAACTTGCTATAAATAAAAATATTAATGTTAATGATAAATACAATTCATTTTATGCAATTTTGAATGAAAGAATGCATTTAAAAATTATGATTTGTGTATGATTATTATATCATAATATAATGAGTGTAATTATTGGAATTTAGAAAATTTTTATAAACGCTAAATAAACCTAATAAATGTTTTTTCAATAAATTTAACTTATTCTTTGTAAATTTAATTAATTTTTCAAATAAAATTACAATCCCATTCAAATAAATATTTAGTTGTATTAAATTCGGGTTCAAAGCCCCAAATTCATACAATTGTTAAAAAAGTGCTTTTTTCGACTGTTTTATTACAGTTTTTTCTTTGTGCTTTTTAAAAGCTTATTTATTTTGGTGCTCTCTCTTCCGTTTACCAAATGCTTAACAAATACCGTTTTCCGTTAACCTCACTAGTTTTCGATTGCCGCGACAAATTTTCTTCAAAAAACGTCACATTTATCAACGACGCTATAACGTAGCATCGAACGTTATCAGACGTCAAGAAATTTTATATTTTAATAGAATAAGTGTAATTATTGGAATTTGGAAAATTTTCATAACGGCTTAAATAAACCTAATCAATTCTTTTTTTCAACAAATTTAAATTATTCTTTGTAAACTAATTCATTTTTTAAATAATATAAAATTCTATTCGAATAAATATTTAGCTATATTTATTGAGTTCGTGTTCAGCTCACCAAATTCTTACAATTGTTAAAGTCATGCTTTTTTTCAGCTTTTTTATAGTTTTTTCTTTGTGCTTTCTTAGAAATTTATTTATTTTGGTGCTTTCTTCTATGTTTACCAACTGCCGTAACGGATGCCGTTTTGCGTTAACCTCACTAGTTCTCGATTGTCGGGATAAATGTTCTTCAAAAAACGTCACATTTATCAGCGACGCTATAACGTAGCATCGAACGTTATCAGACATCAAGAAATTTTATATTATAATAAAATAAGTGTAATTATTGGAATTTAGAAAATTTTCATAACGGCTTAAATAAACGTAATCAATTCTTTTTTTTCAACAAATTTAAATTATTCTTTGTAAATGAATTCATTTTTTAAATAACATAAAATTCCATTAGAATAAATATTTAGCTATATTTATTGAGTTCGTGTTCAGCTCACCAAATTCATACAATTGTTAAAATCATGCTTTTTTTCAGCTTTTTCTACAGTTTTTTCTTTGTGCATTTTTAGAGATTTATTTATTTTGGTGCTCTCTTCTATGTTTACCAACTGCCGTAACGGATGCCGTTTTGCGTTAACCTCACTAGTTCTCGATTGTCGGGATAAATGTTCTTCAAAAAACGTCACATTTATCAGCGACGCTATAACGTAGCATCGAACGTTCTCAGACGTCAAGAAGAAAGAAAAAACATTCAACTCGTGGTTTCAAATAAAGGGATCTTATTAAACGTCAGGAATAAAATGAATCGAAAAATATTACCGAGTTTTCGGAGAATATTACACACTTAACATGCGCGTAGGTGTGAAGTTGTGAGGTTTAACAACCTTGTCTTACAGTGAAACCAAAGCCTGAAGGTAATAAACAAGAAAAATGCGTGGGGGGTGCCTCAAATTGGATAGCATAAGCATAAATAAGCGTTTTCTGAATAACATCCACATTAGAGCCAGTTTTACCCTTTTGCATTATAAGAAATTTATTTCCCGAAGAAGATTAAAATCAGAGAAAATTTTTTTTTCTATGAATAAAAAGAAAGGGACAAATATAACTGCGTTCGTATTTTCTGCATTCTTCTGATTTACTAATTGAATAATTTGAGTGTAGAATAGACTCGTTAAGAAGCAAGAAAAAAAATTTATGCAAAAAATATGAAGAAAAACTGTTAGAGAAAAGACATTTTGTAACAAAAATAATGTTGAATAATTTCCTTTAAATAGGATAAGGAGAAGATTAAAATCAGAGAAAGTAAAATTTCTATGAATAAAAAAAAGGGAAAATATAACTCGTCGTATTTTCTGCATTCTTCTGATTTACTATTTGAGTAAGT
The DNA here is from genome assembly GCF_982258835.1 of Parasteatoda tepidariorum. Taxonomy (NCBI): domain Eukaryota; kingdom Metazoa; phylum Arthropoda; class Arachnida; order Araneae; family Theridiidae; genus Parasteatoda; species Parasteatoda tepidariorum. Next base: position 99,241,288 of record NC_141759.1, on the reverse strand, counting down.
TGAGTGTAGAATAGACTCGTTAAAAAGCAAGAAAAAAATTAATGCAAAAAATATTAAGAAAAACTGTTAGAGAAAAGACATTTTGTAACAAAAATAATGTAGAACAATTTCTTTTAAATAGGATAAGGAGAAGATTAAAATCAGAGAAAGTAAAATTTCTATGAACAAAAAAAAAAAAGGGAAAATATAACTCGTCGTATTTTCTGCATTCTTCTGATTTAGTATTTGAGTAAGTTGAGTGTAGAATAGACTCGTTAAAAAGCAAGAAAAAAATTAATGCAAAAAATATGAAGAAAAACTGTTAGAGAAAAGACATTTTGTAACAAAAATAATGCTGAATAATTTTCTTTAAATAGGATAAGGAGAAGATTGAAATCAGAGAAAGTAAAATTTCTATGAATAAAAAAAAAGGCAAAATATAACTCGTCGTATTTTCTGCATTCTTCTGATTTACTATTTGAGTAAGTTGAGTGTAGAATAGACTCGTTAAAAAGCAAGAAAAAAATTAATGCAAAAAATATGAAGAAAAACTGTTAGAGAAAAGACATTTTGTAACAAAAATAATGTAGAACAATTTCTTTTTAATAGGATAAGGATATTTTTCTGTTTAAAGGGTACTTTTTTATTTAACCTTTGGCGTATTCTATTTAAAGTTTTTGAATAACAAGATATTTTTATATCTATATATTTTAATGCAAATTTAGAAACTTATTTGATAATAAATGCCAAACATTGGCGAAAATTAGCTGTAAAACATAAAAATAATAATTTAATTCACAAATCCATTGTCTATTCCGTAGATATTATGTCTAGAAAACATTCATGCAAAATTTCATGTAATTTAAACTAAAATTTTTTAAAATATTTCTCTTAGAATGAAGGAAAATAAGCAAAAGGTTTCATATAATTTTAACTAAAATATTTTAAAATATTTCTTTTAGAATGAGGAAAAATAAGTAAAAAATTTCATGTAATTTTAACTAAAATATTTTAAAATATTTCTTTTAGAATGAGAGGAAATATGCAAAACCTTTCATGTAATTTTAACTAAAATATTTTAAAATATTTCTTTTAGAATGAGGGACTATTTAAAAAATAACTACTTATAATTCAGTAACTTCAAATATTGTATTCTCTTTTTCTCTCAATCGATTAGGGATTTTGAATGTAGTTTATTTGTTTCTCATTTATTGATCAAAAACTTCGGACATCTTATTGTTAATTTTGAAACATAATTTAATTTCGAAAAATGTGTTGTATTCAGCTATCGATAAATATCTAATCAAGGTTTTAAACATAGTTTACATTTTTTTAAAAAGTAGATAAAAGGAAAATGAAATTAAGTCAAAAATTTGATTAAAACTGCGTATTGATGAGCAGCATACGTTTAAAAATTTCAGATATAAAATATTAGTTATCAAATTTTGAGTAAAAATGTTTCCAATTTAAATACATTGAAGCTTAGGAAAACTTTGAATAACTCTGAAGGCATGGTTATCGAGGTAAATCATAATAAAAATAAACTGAACTCAGTGGCGCGACAGCCCATAGAGGGCCAAGGCCTACTGTGCCCATCTCAGTTTTCTTGACCTTGGTCTCTGGGGTGCAGGAGGAGATGTTCCGGTCAGGTGGTCAGCCGAACGCGGAACCCTCAGTGTTTAGTTCCCAAGCATGCTTGGTACTCATTTAAGGACCCACTGAAGGGATGAGAGGCCGAGTCAACCTTGCCCGGTCCGAGGATCGAACCAGGGACCTGTGGCACGACAGAGCGAAGCGCTACCGCTCAGCCACCGGGCGTATAATAAAAATACTAAGACCAGAAATAGCATATTTTAAACACATTTTAGTAAGCACGCATTTTGAGCAGTTTTCATTTTTGTAAAAATGAATTTTGAACTAGGTCCTAAACTAGTCAGTACTGTGTCATTTCTTAAGAAAGAATTTTGACCCGAGTCCATTTCTATAAACACGCATTTTGACCTGTGGTCAGAATAAAAAGATTCGATGATCTTCAATATACCTGATCTTCAATGTTGTTATGAACTTGAAACCTCTTTTTATGCTTTATCAAACACACAAATAAGTCGTTTTTAAAGCCATCATTGTTAAAACGTTAATATTTTTGCTATATCGTGCGAAATATAGTGCAGTTTAGTATACCGATTTCTTAGTTATTATTTTTTTTAAAGAGGTTAATGACGGGACAAACTGAATTGATAAGCTACTTTAATTTCTTTTTACTTTAAATATGAATGAAACAGTTTTATTTTCCTTCATTATATACAAAAATGTTGCAGGCGTAGAAAATTTTTTTTCTTCTTCTTATGCTTAAAATATTAAATGATGAGTGAAGAGCAGGACAAACGTAAATAACTATAATAGGGCTTAAATAAGCCGTGGTGGCTCAAGGAATAGAGCATTCGCATTTCATTAAGGTGAACCGGGTTTAAATCCCAGCGATGGCTTCTGGATTGGACGAATTCCGCACCCGGCTCGCACCGACCTCAGTACTGAATTAAAATATCCTCAGTGGTAGACGGTTCATGGGTTAGAGTACCCTTGCCATCAGAATAATCGTGGGATGTTTTCCTGTCCATGTACGCAAATGCAGGTTAGTTCCATCGAAATGTCCTCCACGGAGGCAAATGTCTCCCAATACTTGATCCAGGAGTTCACTTCTCTTCTGGGTTGGGTTCAAAAATACAAGAGTACGGATTTGAACATTGGTAGTAGTAAACTGAAAATTCTGTCGGCTATTTAACGACGGTTATAAAATAGATTAAAATGTTACTGTGGATTGTGCTGTTATTTATTAGAAATAAACTGTACTCCGTTGCAAGTTAAGAAAAGACCACTGCTGTATTGAACTTAAGTAATGATATCCGCGACTTTTATTTCCCTTTCAAATTATACAAATATGCTTTCAAAGCACTATAAAAGCTTTTAAAAGTTAAACACTTCAGGCAACGTGCGCTATCTTTTACGATATATCTAATATATATAATTCTCTTACGTGGCTCCCAAATTTTGGCTGTATTTCTTTTCAGCAGGTGGCAACGTATGCTTTGTTTTGTTTACGTTACTATTTCTATTACACGGCGAATCGACCAATAATTGCCGCTAAAAATGTCGCATGCCAAATCTAGCTGAGGTGGCTCAACATATAGCGCTCTTAAAAACGGAAACTGTAATAACGAGAGAGCATCAGCTGCGGCAATCTCATACTATTAAGCTAGGCAGAAGTGAGTAGTCTTTGTCGATAGATCTCTATTTCAGTATTTTGTCGAAAGCGCTTTTTTTCACGATTTATATGTTACGAATTTATTTGACGATTTTTGATTTATATTACGAATTATACTATAACACATTTCTAATAGGTTTAACGAATTATAAGTCATTTATTTGAATTCAAATTTATTTTAATGACTTAGTATGTACTAAAAAGATGTAATTTTTTTTTAAAAAAAAAGAAGTTTTTATATGGTTTTGAATGATTGTTTTGAATTCTTAGAATTTTGTGCAGTTGTAATGTACCTAAGTTAGTAGCGAGCGAAGCAAACCATATAAGATTGCTTAGCAAATTTCGGGGGTTGGCGAGCGTTAGTGAGCAGGGGCGCAGCCCACTACTATAATAGAATTATTTAAAAAAAACGTTAGTGAATTCATATGGACCAGCGATAGCTGGTCGATATGAATTCCGCATCCGGCTTGCATCGACTACACATGACGTAAAATACCCTCAATACAAGACGGATCATGGGTTAGAGTTCCCTCATCGTCAGACTAACCGTGGGAGGTTTTCGTGGTTTTTCCCTCCATGTAACGTAAATGCGGGTTAGTTCCTTCAAAAAGTCTTCCATAAAAGCAAATTTCCCCTTGCCTTCAGGATTGGATTCAAAATTACAAGGCTACGGAGTTGAAGATTAGTGGTCGTTAGTGCCCAAAAATTAGGTCGGCTGTTTGACAACGGCTAAAAAATAAATAAATAAAATGATTCTGACCAGTTGTCTCCCGATGAGATGATCAAGGTTTGAATCATAACGATGTCTGATAGATATGAATCCCTCCCTGTACGCACCAACCGCAGTACTGATGAAAATAGCCTCAGTAGTAGACGGTTAAAATTCAGAGAGTTCTCTAACGGCTGGTACAGAAAAATCGGTCTTCTACTACGCTGCAAAAGTCGTCAAAATAATGACGATGTCTTAATTGAAACTTTAAAGCCACACAAGGATGCCACGGGTGACTAAAAATGTAAAAAGTGGTAAAAACTCAATTCATTTTGTTTATTTATAATCTCTTTATTCAATCGCAACTATCACTCTGTGATTTACATTTCAAATTATTCATATTTAAATCAAAAAAGTTCTTTGTGTCCACTTTCCACGGTAAACTAAATAAAATATGCTAGGAAAAGTTGCTAATTTTAATCCTTTTAAATAAAACTTCGAAATTTATCTGCCACCACTTTTTGCATTTTTATTCAGCCGTTTGTGGCAACCATGGCCATGGTGACTGTTACAAATTACGTTATGTATCGGTACATCGGGTGGCAGAGGTAAATAAAATGATACTACATTTTTTGCAAAATATATTTGGAAGACAATCAGAATTTTAAAAAGTTACTTTAACCAACATTTTAAAAGCCTAATCGTGTAAAAAGTGGTAGAAAGAGACATTTTATATGAATTTTCGAATCATATACATGCAGTGGTATGTAAAATATGCTACCACTAGAAATGTTTCCTGCGCTAAACGTACAAAATTGGCAACTTTGAAAATGGTGACAATTTTTTAAAACGAGAGGGACTAATAAGAAATGTGGTATCACACATTTTAATGAAAATAAAAACATTTAAAATTGGCAGATTAAATCATTTTGTATTGTCTTGAAATTTTTTTTTTTTTTTTGAAACATGCAATCATTATTATTGTTATGCTTACAAATATCATTAAAACAAACAGTTAAAAATTTTAAAAGGAAATTTAAATATGATCTATTAATATGAGTTTGTGTCGAATGAATATCGTTTTTGTAATTTAGCGTGACATGAGACAAGGGTTTGGGTATAGTAAAGTGTGACACTTTGTCACAAAGAAGATGCGAAGATTGAAAATTTTGAAAAAAATTGTGACATCATTTCTGAGCAACTGCTATTATTTTTTTTTTTCATTTTTAAAACATGAAAGATGTTTGAATTCTTCTTAATATTTCAGGAAGAAAGAAAGGGACTTCCACAATTCAGGACTATTATTAAGCAAAAATTATAGGTAAAAAGGTTTCTATCTATAATTTATGTTTTCAAACTTGAGGTAGTTTATTTACGTTGAAAAAACGCTTGATTTCTCATAAAAAATTAAAGGAGTATTCAAGTAATTATATATTACTGTCACTGTGAATATTACCGTTTAAGAATTTTCTGTGACATTGTAGAACAGGGGTTTCCAACTTACATGAGGTCGGGGGCCACAATTAAAAACACAAATCAAATGACGGGCCGCAACTTTGTCAAAATTTTACGTAGGACTCTTTTATGTTGGAAGCAACATTAAATATTACAGTCAGTTTTTTACCAAGTTGTACAAAACAAAAGTATTGAATTACAAATTAAAATAAGAAGCAGATTTTTAAAAATTTTTAATTGTTATTAATATTTTTAAAAATATTAAATAAATAATAAAAATTCGGGCTACAATAACTTTAATGTGCACCTATGTATTAAGCAATTAATGTGCAACAGATATCTAACTGTTAAGATATAAAACTTTAAAAAAGTTGGTATTAAAACTTACACAGTGCCACACAAAATGTTCAATGAGAAAATTGAGGTTTGTCTGCTGCAACCACCAGAGAATAGATATTTAAATTTAAAATTTACAAATGTGTGTGTTAATATTTTCGGCCTAAATGAATGATTTCAAAAAGTTAAATCGGAGAATTTCTTCGAGAAAATTTCTGATACACACATGCTAAATTATATTCACAAAATACAAAAAAAAATGAAATAAAAAAAGAGAAACATACACAATTATTTTTGTATTTGAATAAATATTTTCTTGGAAGCAAAACTTGAGAAATATATTTTTTTTGCACCGTTGGTATGTTAAATTTCACAGAAACGAAGAAATTAGGTTTTTATTATCGAGAAAAGTATTTTAAACCCATATAGATTTTTTACGAAAATTATCCGCGAAAAAATGACAACTAATATATTTTAGTTCGCAAGCCACAAAAAAAAGGCTCCGTGGGACGGATGCGGCCCCCGGGCCGCCAGTTGAAAACCCCTGTTGTAGAATCAGCTACAAATCAGTCATTGATACTTCTTGGATAGTATAATTTTTAACCACATAAAATATTACTGAATTTTACGAAATTAGTAAAAAATTACGCGTCAATAAATTTTGGTAATATTTGTACTTTTTTTTGAAACTTAAAAAATATTATTTAAAAATTCTCAGTGAAAAATTATGTTTAAAATTTAAAAACTCATCGCTGATAGTGCATTTCGGATGCAAAACTAATTTCAGTTTTTTATCAATGTGAATTCAATATTTTTCAATCAATATGAATTCAATATTTTTCAATCAAAATGAATTCAATTTTGCATCAATATTTTTTATCAATATAAAGTTTATGCTCCAAAAACTTTTATTGCACTCGTATTTTTTTAATTCGAAATTTAAAATATACTGTTCAAAAATATGTAATTGATACCATTGATAATTTAATCTCAAAATTTACAATTCCCCGAATCATAATTGATATTTTCCGATTAAAAATTTTTAATTCGTATAAAATTATTCTAACATTTCTCTATAATCAAAAATTTAAATCCTTACTTACCTATAAAAAATGATGGGTGTATGTTATCCTTACTCGCATAACTTCCCTTATCCTTTAGATATATCCAATAAGCACAAAAAGAAAAAAAAATTAAAATTGATAAAATTCACACACTGGTTGAAATCCTTAATTTTGTTCAATTCGATTACTACGCACATCGAAACACGCCTAAAATAAACAAAACTTTCCTTCGCAGAACGTTCTTACTCTAGTGTTTAAAGAGTTCTATTCCCGTATCGTCCGGTTCGGGCTGAATTGTTTCGAAAGTGAAGAAAGTCAGCAGACGACATCCCTCAAACGAGAGAGAAAGCTATTGCCCTACTTCCCAAATACGGTTTGGAGCTGCTATTGCTATTACCTTTCTTGGCCTATATCGTTCTAACACCTTCCCCCTTCTCCCCCTCCCGATTCCTACTTGAAACTGGTTACGCACTCATGAATTGACTTCACTGACCAAACGATTACAAAACTTTTAAAAAAAGAAAAAGAAAGCGATCGAGAGAGATGAAAACGATTTTTCACATCGTGATCGTTTGCTGAATAGTCAAAAGGCTTCTTCCTCAATGTTAAATTTCACTACTAATGAGTTGTTGTTCGAACAATTGATATTTTTTCTTCTTCTTTTTTATCATCTTCGAAAAGGTTTGTGAATTAAAACTCTTCCTTGAATCTCACAACGAAATGTGATTGAGGTTATGGTAATTACGCTTGTTAAGTTTCACAGGAAACAACGCTATTGACAGCATTTCATTTGCAATTAAATAGGCGTAGCTTCCGTTTTGGTTTTTATGTAGGATATCGTTTGGTTTTATGAAGTTAGAACAACAAAACACTACTCTCGCAGCGCTTTTATCCCACTCTCGTGATTTGCGTTACGTCTTTTAAACCTAATGAGAAATATAGATCATCCAAAATCAATAAATAAAAACATTTCCGCATTACTGATTAAATTAACTGATTTTTATCTTAACAATAACCCTTACACAATTTCCATAATACTAACTTTTATTTTTTCCAATTATTTCCAAAAATATTGATCCAAACAACATGAGGTTACAAGAGATTACCAGAAAAATCAATGTGTGTTTGCAAAGGATAAACGACATGAAAATAAGCAAGGGACTATGATGCAAAGATAATGTCAAGTACTTGACTCGACACATGATGTAAAGTAAATGGTACTGGAAATTTATGGTACTTTGAATCCTAGGACATTCTACGATCTAATCCTAAAATGGCACACAAATCTTAGCGAAGAGGATAACTTTACATTTTAGTCTCTTGTTTACTCAAGAGAGATGACCTGTAAGACCAACATAACACTCCAAATTTATGACTCATTGCAAAATATAAACGAAATGGAGATGAAAATAGGAAGATAATGTCAAGTACTTAAGTATAATAATCATTATAAATATAGAAATGAAGTGTATGTAAAAGTGACTGCATTTTTTACGTTAACAAAATAAGTAGGTAAGTACTTTATTTACGTCGCACTAGAGCTGCACAATGGGCTATTGGCGGCGGTCTGGGAAACATACCTGAAGATGATCCGAAAACAAGCCATCACAATTTTGATCCTCTGCAGAGGGGATGGCTTTCCTGCTTTGGTAGTCTAACGACCTGCACTTGAAGTCGAGCACTTTACGGTAGAACAGTTTAACGAGGGCAGATACCGTTCACCATCGGTCCCTATGCAGGCTTATCAAAGTGGCAACCCACCCGCTTACTGACCGCAGCCATTGATGCTTGATTCCGGTGTTCTACTGGGAACCGTGTCTTTACTTTGGCCATGGTCTTTACATTCAGTCCACTGCGGAACTTGACTAAATAATCTGTCCTTTTAAAAAGGACGCTGGGTACAAAAGCGTTAATAGAGTTACAAAGTTACTTCAACTTCATCAGAGAACTAATAATTTAAAAAAAAAACACAATATAAAAGAAGTGACAAACTACTAAAAGTAACTTATTTTAGGAAAGGAGTGAACTATCCCTAACTGTTACTATTTAGTAACAGGTAATTACTAATTGTTAAACATATGCACTGTTGTGTGCTCATAAAAATGTACGGTGGTGCAAAAGCAAAGACAGATGGATAATGAGTTTGAACCTTGATGAAAGATGAGCGTTGAGTTAGGACTATGTAGTTATAAAATACAATGTGGTGATACAAAGTGATAAATTATATTAAATCCTTCCTAAACATGGCGTTTTATATGCCCTTTTGAATCATTTTTACGTAGTCGTGTGAGAAACATATCTTTAAATCAAATTTGCAAGTCAAAGAATCACACATACTCAACTACCATTAGAAGAAATTTTTCTAAATAGCGTAGAAATTTGGTAGCCCTGCAAACAGCACAAGTAAGTAAAATAAGTCATAAATACTCATCCAGGACAACGGAGGGATTCGAACCTGTTACCTCCACGATAATGAGAGCTTAGCAAATCGTGAACGGAAATTTTGCATACAATGTCTGGGATGATAACTGCTTCGCTTTCAGCAAATGCTGCTTTAATACTATGGTTAACCATCAATAGAAGTTTTATTCTCATGAACCAATAATCCACGATGATCCGTGATGGTTCCAACTATACATTTCTATGATGGTATAAAGGGATGGTTCTCCGAAATATACCATTAAAATAATTCGGTTTTTTATGTTGGACCATCATAAACCAGTCCGAATTCCTACATTAAGATGATAGTTATTCATGATAGTTCCAACATTTCATATCTAGTATACCATGGTCCATAATGGTACAACAATACGTTTCAATGATGGTGTAAGGGATATACTTGTTGGTTCACCAGGTATGTACCATCAAAACCATTTGGGTTTTTTTATGTTGGTCCATCACAGTGATGGGCATCATTCACGAAAATTTTATTCATGACTAAATTTATTCAGAATAAATTTATTCTGAATGATTATTCATATGAAAATTTAGTCATTATTCATCATTCATTATGCAAATGTATAAAAATTTTTGAATAATGATTGATGAATAAACTCATTAGTCGTGACTAATTTTTCTGAATAAAATTTGAATAACCAGCAAAAAATGCAATCGATATGTCTTTGTCTATAACGAGATGCAAAATATCGTTTGCTCTTAAACGTCTTATTTTAGGAATTAAACTACAAAAGTAAGACAAGTATGACTATTTATTTTTATGTTATTTTAACTTACTCCAGCGTAACATACTTAGTTGTGCTAAAAAGTAGGTTTATAACAGTTTAGTTACTTAAGTTCATTTTGAAATTTTGTTCTAAAATCTATAAAACGCAATTTTTTATAGTTTTTGAAAGCAAACGATAATATTATTTTAAATTTTTAAATAAAATTTTAATTAAAAAAATTAAACCCTTTTTGGCCATGTAACCATTTCTCAAAAGTATGCATTATGTCAGACAAAAGTAAATTTTCTCAAACATTATATAAATATACTTGAAAAGGATTAACGTTTTATTTGTAGTTGTCATAATCGTAGTCAATTAGAGTATTCCGTGCCCATTTTTGTTGATCAGTGAAATTATTCAGTTATTCTTGACTTTCTTCATTCTTTGATTCATTCATTATTCAGATTTTGAATAATTATTCATCATTCTTTATTCATTATTCTGAATGACAAATGCCCATCTCTGGTCCATCATAAATCAAACAGAATTCCAACATTGTGGTGACAGTGGTTCATGGTCTTTCCAACATTTGATTTCTAAGAAACTATGATGGAAATTTTTGATGGTTGAACATGAACAAACCATCAAAAAAAGTAGCCATTCTCATGGTGGACCATCGTAAAACAGTCCAAATTCCTACATTGGGGTGATGGTTACTTATGTTGAATACCATCAAAACATATAATTTTTCATAGTGTAATTATTGATGGTTATCATCAAGATTATGTTGGTCTATCAATGGAAAATCATCAAAAAACTTTGACTTGAGTCTCCCTGCTTTATCATTTCTCCGATGGAAGTGGTGAGAAACAGGTATTTTTTCTATACACATGATATTTTGGGTTTGTTACGGGTATGCCAACTGCTCCCCTTTCTGCAAAAGTTCCTATAAATTGGTAGCAAATTAAACAGTAAAACTTATAGAATGAGGATGATTGCACTAACTTACTCTTTAAAAGTGTCATAACTGCAATAAAGTTGCATTTCATCTGATTTTTTGATTTTTGAATTTTTACACGTAGCGGCGAAAATATTACTTAAAATGAAAAGTACTAAAGTATAAACAACTTAATAAATTTCGTTACTACTTAATCTTACTACTAGAAAATATTTTTTTACAAAGCGTACCAAGTTGGCACCTTCAGTGTTAGTAATTTAAATAGCTTTAGTATTACTGACTTTTATCTTGTCTGAAAAATAAAGTGAAAATTTTATTATCTTTAATAGTATGCTAAGAGTCACGGTGGCTCAGGGGATGGAGCATTCGCCCTCCAACGATGTGAACCGGGTACGAAACCCAGCGACGGCTAAGCTATATGAATTCCGCATCCGACTTTCACCGACCACAGGGCTGACGTGAAATATCCTCAATGATAGACGGATCATGGGTTTGAGTCCCCTTGCCGTCAGACTTACCGTGGGATGTTCTCAGGGTCTTCCTCTCCATGTAACGCAAATGCGGGTTATTTCCATCAAAATGTCCTCCGCGAAGGCAAATGTCTTCCAATACTTAATCCAGTAGTTCCCTTGTCTTCTAGATTGGGTTTAAAATTGCGAGGCTACGGAGTTGAACATAGTAGTCGTAAACCCAAGAATTGGATTGGCTGTTCAACGACGGTTATAAAATAAAATTGTATGCTAAAACGATAAAATTAAATAAACTTCCTCAATCATTATCTTTAACTTCATGATGACTATTACTTTTACACGGGTTTAAAAAAACTTATAAACAGTAAAGACAATCATTGTTCATTCATTAAAAAGCGTTAATTAATATTTTAATCGTACTCAATTTATATATTCTTGGATGAGCACAAATAAATAAAAGATACAAATAGTGATTAATATACAATTTCAATAGTGATAATTACTGAGGTAAGATATTTAGCATAAAATTAGCATTGTAAGGTCATATAACGACAAATTAATTATGAGAAATATGATAACACACTTTATTAACATGACCATTATGCTTATCCTTTGATATTAACAATAAGCAATAACACTTTAAAGATAATCTGTGTAACAACAATGCCCCTCTTCTTCCTAAACATGTCCGTGCGTTCTGTTCCAAAAGTGACCTCCAAAAAGGAACTACTGATAAGAATATTAATCAGTTCGTCATGCCCTGCTGATGAAAATAATATCGCTTTAATGATTGACTTCTATTAATGTATTCGACATCATTCTACTGTTATGTTTATTAATAAGAACTTGTAGTTTTAGGCGTTGATTAGCAAGGTGTTTACTATCGAAATGATGATCAATTTTGTGAACTAAATTTGTAATAAGATATGATGCATTGTTACAATAAAATCAATAGGGTATGAGTCTCGTTAAATTTTGGTCTAATTTGGATGATTTTTTCGCAATATTTGAAGGGAAAAAAATGAAAATATGTTTAAAAATTAAAAAAAAAATGACGAATTTATTATTTAAAAAAAATTGACGGATTTATCATTTTTAGACGTAGATCAACAAAGTGTTAACTATCAAAATGATGATCAGTTTTGCGACCTCAATTTGTAATAAAAAATGATGCATTGTTACAATAGTCTCTGTATAAAATCAATAAGATGTGAGTCTTACTAAATTTAGGTATGATTTACATGATTTTTTCGCAATATTTTGAAGTAAAATATCAAAGTATATTAAAAAATTAGAAAAAAAAAATTGACGGATTTATCATTTTTAGACGTAGTGTTAGCTATCGTAAACCTAGTGTTAGCTGTTTAAACAAAGTGTTAACTATCGAAATGATGATCAGTTTTGCGTACTCAATCTGTAATAAAAAATGATGCATTGTTACAATAGTCTCTGTATAAAATCAATAAGATGTGAGTCTTATTAAATTTAGGTATTATTTGTATGATTTTTTCGCAATATTCTGAAGAAAAATATCAAAGTATACTTAAAAATTTAAAAAAAATTGATAGATTTATCATTTTTAAACGTAGATCAACAAGGTGTTAACTATCGAAATGATGATCAGTTTTGTGAACTAAATTTGTAATAAGATATGATGCATTGCTACAATAGTGTCTGTATAAAATCAATAAGATATGAGTCTTGCTAAATTTGGGTATAATATGGATGATTTTTTTCGCAATATTTTGAAGAAAAAAAAAAGAAAGTATATTTATAATTTTAAAAAAAAATTGACGGATTTATCATTTTTAGGTGTTGATCAACTAGGTACTTGCTGTCTGGTACACATTTGCCCGGCATACCCACACTGATAATTTTTTAAGGTAAAGTGTCACTGCCGAGTACGCATTTAACAGGTACTCCGAACACTAAATATTTCGGACATTCGCCAAAGCGACTATGTGATTGTTGACATTCACCGGTGTAAGGCGACATTCTCTGCATTTCGATCATTCACGTTAACATATATATAAATATATGCAAAGTTATCAAATTTTATGATTTTTTTTCAATCTATTTTCCATAGTGGTAGTTGAAAAGCAGAGTAAAAGCAATAAAACGTCTCGAATTTCTTACATTTCATCAAGCTTTTACACATCAGCAGTCTTGCCAAATACTACGCCTTTTGTAAAATATTTCATAGAGTGGTGGACATTTAAAAACAAAAGCTTTCAGAGTTTTTGGTAATTTTGACACTATCTTAAAATCCTCTCCACGGAAGAACTGGAACAAAGTGGCGTTGCATGTAATTTTTTAAATCATATGTAGTGTGGAAAATAAGGTTTAAATGAATCAAAAAATATATTAAAACATAAAGCATAGCTGCCGCTAGAACAAATTTTTACAAAAAGCGTAAAAAGTTGGCAGAATACGATTTTTTAAGTCATATGTAGTGACGTGGGAAATAAGTTTAAATATATCAAAATATATATTAAAGCATAAAGCATAGCTACCACTAGAATAAATTTTTACAAAAAGCGTAGAAAGTTGGCAGAATACGATTTTTTAAGTCATATGTAGTGACGTGGGAAATAAGTTTAAATATATCAAAAAATATATTAAAGCATAAACATAGCTGCCACTAGAATAAATTTTTACAAAAAGCGTAGAAAGTTGGCAGAATACGATTTTTTAAGTCATATGTAGTGACGTGGGAAATAAGTTTAAGTATATCAAAAAATATATTAAAGCATAAAGCATAGCTACCTCTAGAATAAATTTTTACAAAAAGCGTAGAAAGTTGGCAGTATACGATTTTTTAAGTCATATGTAGTGACGTGGGAAATAAGTTTAAATATATCAAAAAATATATTAAAGCATAAACATAGCTGCCACTAGAATAAATTTTTACAAAAAAGCGTAGAAAGTTGGCAGCCGTGTAATGCTTGATTTTCAGGGTTCTTATAAATGTTTTTTAAATTCTTCATGTTGAGGCGTTTAAAATAACTTTCAATGAAATTTTTCCAACCTAGAGTAGCATATTAAAACATAAAATTAGCTACCACTAAAAAATATCTACAGTAAAAATCGTGAAAATTTGGCTGGTATGCATATAAACTTTCTAATTATTCATGTGCAGTTGACGGAAAAATAATTTTCAATCATACTTACTAAACCTATATCATATATTCGAACATGCATTTTGTCAGCAGCAAACGATTCCCTACCAAAAAGAACAAGTTTCTTTGGTAATGTAAAATCTGTCGATGATTAAAGTGTTTATGTCTAGATGAATTTGATATTTTCTGGTTTTAGCTACCACTCGAGTTTTCTAAATTATCTCAGATGAAAAATATGTATTCATATTCTAAAATGGAACTGAGACTTAAAAGATTACCCTTAAAGATCCGTCTTCCGCCTTAGACTGATCGTACAGAGGCTGTTCCCGTTAGAACACCGAAGTTAAGCATCACTGACTGCGGTCAGTATGCGGGTGGGTGACCACTTTGATCAGCCGGCCTAGGAACCGAGGGTGCGTGTAATTGATCCTCGTTAAACTGTTCTACCGTAAAGTGTTCGACTTCCCGCGAAGGTTGTCGGGATACCAAAGCAGGAGAGCCATCCCCTTAGCAGAGGATCAAAGTTGCGATGGCCTCTCTTCGGATCATCCTTAGTGATGCTTTCCAGACCATTGCTAATAGCCCGTTGTGCAACTGTAGTGAGATGTAAATAAAATACCTACCTCAACGATCTGTACGCATCATCGACCGTAGAACGAACACCGATCGTAGGTATTGGCTGGCAACAATCTGTTGCGAGAATGCTTTATTTACTTTATCATGAAGAAAAAAAGCGAATAAAGAGTTTGATATTATACAATAAAACCCCTCTATAGTGAACACGGCTTATAATGAACGAAATGTTCGCTCCCGGGCCTTGCTACACACGTATAATGTTATTTTTTGTGGATATAGTGAACCAAAAAAAAGAGAGGGAGTTGGATATTATGAACTTTTTTCTGTCATCAACTGATTTATTTTCTTCATTTTTTTGCTATAATTTTGAAATTTCTACTTCAAAATAAATACATATACCAAATTTTAAAACCATCTATGGCATGGAATGTAGCAAAAAGCATTTTCTTATTGTTTTTTCATTATTGAATAGCATAATTGAATTGGTTCAGCAATCAAAGAAGCACAATATTCCAGTATCTGGACAAATGCTTCAAGTTAAAGCCGATGAATTTTCTAAGCGAATTGGTGAGACTACTTTTATGTCCTCGAAAGATTGGTAAGACAGGTTTAAAAAGCGGAATAACATAAATACAGGAAAAATTATCGGAGAGTCGGGAAGTTGTTGAGGATTGTACATTAGCTAAAGATTAAAAAAATTTTTTTTTTGTTGTACGCAAGACGAAGAGTAATTAAAAAATAAAAGTTGACGCATTTTTTGTTAATACTTATTATTTTTCAATCATTTATGTATTTTATTTTATTGGTCTTTTATTTAAATAATGTGTAGTAAAAGGGGGGAGTTTGGAACCATGAGTTAAAATTGCTTGCGGAACTGTTACAGTGAAGTACCGGTTATAGCGAACTGAACTTCCGGTTCCTTGAACGTTCACTATAGCTGGGTTTGACTGTATTACTTATTAGTAGATTATTATATTAGTAGATATTATATTAGTAGATTATTATATTAGTAGATTAGTATTAGTAGATATACTAATTTTAATAATAATAGATATGCTAATTTTATTACTATAAAAAACTTTTTATTACTGATGGTGAAAACTTTGCTAAACGGAATAAATTTGAATAAAGAACTTTTTAACAAATAAATAATACAACGGTAGAAAGCCTTTATGTTTTAAAAAAATGTTGAATTTTAACTTGAAATTACAATTTTAAATCATTAAGTTTTCGCATCTGATGACAATTTGAGACACTACTCTCTTAATAAGCAGAGATTTAAATGTTTGGCCTGATTAAAAATTTATAAATTTTTTTTTTAACTTTCTTTGGAAAGAACTCAGACACATTACAACACTTTTTTTCTTAATTAGAAGAACAAATTCAATGTCAGGCTACTTGACCCACATTAAGACTTTAAATTTTGTTGACTTTCTTTTAAGAACAATCAATAAAGAAAACAAAACAAATGCTCATCTTTCTCAACTGCTCAATACACGCCCTAACAGTTAACTTTTCAAAAAAAAAAGGTTTTTGTGAAAAAATGAAACTACGACCATTTCTAACCCTGAACTAAATTCGGTCACCGTCCTTGGCATACCAGATTAACAAGGCGGCGACTTTATAATCTTCCTTTTGTGCCTGGCATTGATATGTACCATCCTCACGCCAAAAATCTTGCCAAGTGATTTGATGGGTGGTTTCTTCATTAGCTTTAAAGCACAGCGATATTGTTTCTCAAGGAATGAAGCTGGACTGGTTATTTTGGTTACATAAATCTTCTAATTTACTGTTAAGAATTTTTATGTACAGTTATCTTGCGAATTCGTGAAAAAAGAAAAGGAATAGCTGTTTATCAGTGGTCGGATTTAGCGCAATACAAATAGTCGCTACTTTTTTTCGTAGTTTGTAGTGGAGTCTTCTAGTTAACTCTATGTATATATTTTTTATAATTTTATAACCGTCGTTGAACAGCCGACCCAATTTTGGGGTTTACGACTACTAATATTCAACTCCGTAGTCTTGTAATTTTGAACCCAGTCCAGAAGACAAGGGAACTCCTGGATCAAGTACTGGGAGAACTTTACCATCAAGGAGGACTTTTCGAAGGAACTAACCCGCATTTACGTTACATGGGGAGAAAGACCACGAGAAACTCCCACGGTTAGCCTGAGGATATTTCACGTCAGCTCTGTGTTCGGTGAACGCCGGATGCGGAATTCGTATCGACTAGCTATCACCGAATTAGAACCCGGATGCATCACGGCTCAGATTATTTGCGATTGTATCATTTATGGATACTGATAATTTTTAATAGCAGTTCTCTTAGCGTATCACTTTTTCTTCAAGAAACTTGAGGGCCTAGTATAAGAAACCAAAACAATCAATAAAAATTTGCTAATGAAAACGCAAAGTGCCTACAGGAAAAAAAGGATAAAGAATAACTTGTAAATCTGGCATAAAATAAACTTTCACATCTCTAAAATTGGTTTTGTTTATATGAAATGTAATCTTTTCAAATTGTTAACTATATTCCATTCACGGTAAAACATTATTGTTATTCCACGAAAATAGCTCAGGTTAGAAAAGGAAAATGGCGGCACACGTCTTTTATCCTTTGATTAAGGAAAATCGCAAATCACGCTTTCGAGTGAAAAAAAAAAAAAACTTTGGAAGGTCGATTTGTTTATGTTACTTCAGTTTATTTGTGAAATAAACATTGTCTTTCTTGATAACTGAGCGAAAACATGAACGTTTTTTGTTTTTTTAATTTTATTTTCGAACGAAAATTGATTCTTAATGACCGCCTTTTCTTGTCTGATATAAATTCTAATTTAAGATTATTAATGATAAAACAATAAAAACATTTATTCCTCTTGATAAGTATTTTCAAAATAAAGTAGTTTTTTATTGGTTAATACATTAATAAATTGTCTTAACATACTTTATTAAGATAGGGTACCCACAGAAAGATAAGGATTGGTCACGTAAGGTAAGGTAACGTTACATAAATAACCTTCTAACCGACGGGAATATAAACGAGGATTAAAACTAAAATGAATTTAGTGTTTTTTGTTAAAGTAATTTTTGGTGATTAAAGAAATATATTGAAAAAACTTTATTTGTAAGAAAACTGTTATTAATATTTTAATTAAACGAAAAGTTATGTGATGGCCCATTTTATGTTTTGTTCAGCATTGTTTTCACGAAACTTAGCTGTAACGATTTTATCTAGCAAAATAATGGCAATGAAATTATACTTTGACTAAAATACTATAATCCCTGAACTTAAAATTATAGTGGTAAGTTTTATAGCATTTACTTTTTAAATAGGATTGGATTAGAAAGGAATGAAAGGTTAAAAAATAATTAAAGATTGGAAAAGGATATGAATTAAAACAAATATATTGGAAATAATGAATAGCTATTGATAATTTGGAAAAGAGGAAATGAGCAATATATTTATCTGATGATAATTAGTCGTTCAAGGTTCTTCACTTCTTATTGTTAATCATGAGTATTTTATTTTATTTTATAACCGTCGGTGAGCAGCCGACCCAATTTTTGAGTTTACGACTACCAATAGTCAACTCCGTAGCTTTGTAATTTTGAACGCAATTCAGAAGAAAAGGAAAATCCTGCATCACGTATTGGGGGAAATTTGCCTTCGTGGAGGACTTTTTGATGGAACTAACCCGCATTAGCGTTACATGAAGAGGAAAACCTCCCACGGTAAACCTGACAGCAAGGGGACTTTAACTCATTATCCGTCAACCACTCAAGATATTTTACAGCAGTACTGTGGTCGGTGCGAGCCGGGTGCGGAATTCGTATCGACCAGCCCCCGCTAGGATTCGCACCCGGGCCACTTCTTCGGAAGACGAGTTCGTTACTAAAACGTTTCTGTCTTTTTTCAAACGAAAAAAAATTTCACCGAGTTAAAAAAAGAAAAAAACGCGTGTCAAATAGTTTTATATAACCTACATATACTGAAAATTTCAATAAAAAATGACAATTATTTAAAAAAGAAACTGGGTATTAACACAAAGGCATACCATTCAAAATTTAAGGTGCAATTTATTTTGTTCAATAATAGTGAATTAAAGCTAAATCGGAAGTCGTTATACAGAAATCTACAGAGGAAGGCATTGGGCTGTCTGGCCAACTATGAGGATGATGAGTAAACTGATGTAGAAATTTTGAAACAAATAGAATTCTCTTTAAATCCATAGCGCTGCAAATTCTCCTGGACTTTCAGAAATATTTTACTTTTATAGTAATAGTGAAATTTTGGTTGTTCTATTTCATTCTTTGATTTATAAATATCAATGTTGTTACAACATTGTAAGTTGTAACAACATTAATAGTTTAAAGAATAGTTCTTATAAGCTAAATCTTAAATCAGGGTAGTCACATTTCAAAAAAAAAAAAAATTAAAAACTACCAAAAAAAGACCTACTTAATTCTTCAAACTGATTTGATATTAAAGCGTATAAAATTTATGTTAACCTGATAAAACATTAGTCACTGCTTTTTAAGTTTTTCCAGGCCGAAAAATCTACCATAACAAACTGATAATATAAACATGTGCATATAAGATATAATTACTTCACAAGAATGTTTATATATAAGTGAAGTAGCTTAATTTTTAGAATTTATTTAATAACTTAAGTATTGTTATACAACCACTTTTTATCATCCTTCCAGAGATGCGAATTGCGCCGGATTTGACAAAATGTTTTTGATAAACTGTAGTTATACTGTAGTATAAATCTACAAACTAAAATTTGTAGATTTTTGGTAAATTTTGCTAACTATTTAAAACGCACAACAAGGCTGAACTGCAACAAAGTCACGAATCATCTAAGCTTTAGAAAGATTTAGAAGTAGCGACAAAGACTACGGAACCGGGGGGAGGGGTCAGAGGGTTTTTTAGCCCACTCCTTTTTTCTAAAAGAAGGGGACAGAGTCGCTCCTGAAATTACAGTTTTTTTCATTTAATATTCATAAAATTTAATTTACAATGAAAAAAAACATATAATTTTTGTGCATGAATTTTTAAAAATTAAGTGTCTCTAATTCAAGTGAGCTTTTACATTTCCTTGGTGAAAACTACTTCAAAATAATTCCTTACTTATCCCTTCCCGCAAAGGAAAATAACGTCTGTAATTGCATCCCGATGGGAAAGTTCTTGGTTTCATATATCACAGTGAATAGAGATATATTTTTTTTAAAAAAAAGTGAAACAGAGAAGAAAACTAAATATTGCAAGATGAGATGAAAAAAATTATTAAAATAAATATTTAAAAATTAAATTAAAAAAGTAGCCAGAAAACAAAAAAACAAGAAGGAAAAGATATAACCTCTTCATCAGCTCACACGATTATATCCGCAAAAAGAAGTGCTTTCTAATATTGTATCAATACAGCCAAAGCAATGTGTTCTATTTTGTTTAAATTTTTTTAGTACTCCTCACACTATTGTATTGATATATTTTGCTTTGGCTGTATTGATGCAATATTCGAAAGCGCTCCCTTTTGTTGATATAATCGTCTGAGCTGATGAAGATATTATTTTTTGTTTGTTTCCCAGCTTTTAAGTATATCAGTAAACATATTTTTTTTAATATTTTATTTTAATAATTTTTCTTTTTCTCTTTGCATTAATCTTTAATATTTCTCTCTCTCTCTCTCTCTGTATATATATATATATATATATATATACCAAGATAACTACTCGATAATATTTATCCGTTGTCTGAAGCAAGTTGCCATCTCTGTTCTTCCGAAAGAACATCTAAATCAGTAGTTATGCAAAGGGTTAATTTTATAACATTTTCCTTTATTAAGATTTCATCTTTGATAAATTTACAATTGTTTGGGTGTGTTGTTTTTGTATTCTGCTATGCAATTTCATTGTTCCTACTCGCCTCGGCCTATTATTATTGTTACAATAACATTGCCGAATATACAAATCTCCGTTCCTTTAGTTATTGCTTATTATTATTATTGTTGTTATTATTATTATTACTATTATTATTATTATTAAAGGAATTAAGTTGTGACACAGAAAAAAGAAGCTTTACCGCAAGCTCTTTTATTAAATTATAACCATCTCCAGCTTCAGCCATTTTGCTAGCGAGTCGTTGCCACAGTAATCAAAGAAAAGATGAAGAAATAAATATATTTATCCCTTTCAGTTCTTTATTTAATTTCACGAAGAAAAAAAAATCGTCCTTTACGAACGATTAAATTACCTACTTCTAATTCTTTTAAAATATGCCCTTGCATTTTCCCGCAAGTCCTTGACAACTTGGTGGCCATAATTTCTTTTTTTAGGCGACAATTTCCTTTAAAAAAATATTTATCACGAGAGACGAAACAAAAGTTCTTTTTCACGTTTTGGAAGAGGAATTCTTATCACGACATTCAAAACCCAGGTGGACTTAAGAAGTTGTTTATATGATAATGAAGCAGGTGTTACAGTCGTGAGTTTTGCTGGTTTGTCTTAAAATAAAAATAAACAGAAAAAGGTTTTGAATGCCTTTCAATAACATACTTCGCTATTCATAAATATTTGCGCAGATGATTCATTACTTCGTTGATGATAATTTCTAGAGGATTTTATATAATTGCACCTCCATTTAAATATACATTACACGATTCAAATATTTACATTTCATGGAAATATGAACTTTAATTTTTGCACTTGGTGACGCTGCATATTGGAAGGCTTCAGAGAGCGAAGATTTTTAATTTGTATACTTGGAGCGAATAAACTGTAATTGATATTTGAACTTGACCGAAAGAGTTGTTTTTTGCTATATTCCGTGGAATTATAATTAGAATACTTTCTGAAATTTTGTATGGAAGCCGTGATGGCTGAGGGGATAGAGCGTTCGCCTTCCAATGAGGCGAACCGGGTTCGAATCCCAGTCGATACGAATTCCGCATCCAGCCTGCACCAACCACAGTGCTGACGTGAAATAACCTCATTGGTAGACGGATCACGGATTAGAGTCCCCTTTACCGTCAGGCTAACCGTGGAAGATTTTCGTGGTCTTCCTCTCCATGTAATGCAAATGCGGGTTAGTTCCATCAAAAAGTCCTCCATGAAGGAAACTTTCTCCCAATACTTGATCCAAGAGTTCCCTTGTCTTCTGGATTAGGTTTAAAATTACAATGCTGCGGAGTTTAGCATTAGTATTCGTAAACTAAAAAATTGGGTCGGCAGTTCAGCGACGGTTTTAAAATATAATTTCGTATGGCCGGGATAGCCTGGTTGGTAAGGCACTGGGCCCATGTCCCAGAGTTCGTGGGCTCGATCCCTGCCGGCTGAAGACTCCGAGTGTTGTAAATGGAGACTGATGCACGTTAAATTCGTCGTGTCGCAAAGTCCTCCATAACAAATCAATACCTCTGGGGGTACTGATTGATAGAGTTTCCTTGTCTTCTGGATTGGTTCAAAATTACAAGGTTGCGGAGTTGAACATTAGTAGTCGTAAACCCAAAAATTGGATCAGCTGTTTGACGACGGATATAAAATACAATAAATTAATTGAGCCACGATGACTCAGGGTTGAGACTCAGAACGTTCGGCTTCCAATGAGGTGAACCGGGTTCGAATCCCAGTTTATACGAATTCCGCATCCGGCTTGCACTGACCACAGTTCTGACGTAAAATATCCTCAGTTTTAGACGGATTCATTAAATTCGATTTACAGGGTTTTTACGCACCACTGCTACTAAATAATCCACAATCTTATATGATACGTTATTGTTAGGGCCTGTAATAAGTTAACTGAAAATCTGCAAGTTTAAGTTGTTTATTTATTTTTTTAGGAAGAAAAAGAAGAAAAAACATTTCATCAAATCCGGAGCAGTTGACATGGTTAAAAAAAAAAAAACATAATTTCTAAAAGCGTCAAGAATGATCTTTCCCCATGTAAAATCTCCCGAACCATTTGTTCCTAAAAGAAAGTTTCTTTACATACTGTTAACATATAAATGTTTCCATATTTTTGCCCAATATCTGTATACTTATTTTCAAAAAATCATTTCGATGTTTTGTTGCACACAGATCACTGTTGGTGCCTGGGCATTATTGAGTTAATAAAAACCAACAGAACTTCAAGAAACTATTTCCCAATTATTTCCTATTGCAAGTATGAATTTCAATTCTTTCTCCTTTTAACGTTCCTTTTATAGTTTTTCTTCCATTACAATGTTTGATTTTAGTAACC
Source organism: Parasteatoda tepidariorum (assembly GCF_982258835.1). Classification (NCBI taxonomy): domain Eukaryota; kingdom Metazoa; phylum Arthropoda; class Arachnida; order Araneae; family Theridiidae; genus Parasteatoda; species Parasteatoda tepidariorum. Next base: position 99,217,954 of record NC_141759.1, on the reverse strand, counting down.
GCAGCCGGAAAGAGAATTTCGAAATCGTCCATGGTCACGCTTTATCTCAATTGTAAGAATATAATATACTAGTTGGTTTTCTTTTTATTTTTTTATATTTTTATTCTAAGTGTATCTCCTTCAACTTGTCCATTCAATTAACGAGATGGATCAACTCTGAAACCTTGATTCGAGGTCAATATTGCGCAGGATTTTTAAGACAGAATTAAAGAAACGGGATGCCATTTGATATTTAATAGTAATTAGCATAATGTGGATAATAATTCATAATTTAATCGTCAGGTTTTCTTGTTTAGAAGAAAAATGACGTTAAATTGTTGAATGATTTATCTAAAAATATCTGGATAGAGTATAATAACATAAAACCACAAGTGCAAGTGTGCGCAAAAATATTCATATCTTAGTTCCGTCTATTTGATATCGAAAGTTTACTTACATAGAAAGAATGGTAAGAATTTTTTTTTTTTTTTTTTTTTTGTAAATAGGGTAAATAAGAAATACAGGAACATAACTAAATTTAATAGAATTCTTCTTAATTTTAATAACATAAAATATTAATAATAGTTAAAATGCGTTGTAGAGTACGCAAAAATGAGAGGAACCTGAATAAATTTCTATCTAATAGATCGGATCTTTACGTATTAAGATTCAATCTTAATGCTTCGAAGGCCGGAATCCGTATTGACGAGCCATCGCTGGGATTCGATCCCGGTTCACCTCTTTGGAAGGCGAACTCTCTATCCCCTGAGCCATCACGGCTCATTATCTGTTATATTTTTTTAGATTTGGAAACTATGCAGCTACTTTTCAAAAATAATCTACAAGAGAAACATTGCTCTGAAGAGGATCTTAAGATAAACCAACCTAACTATTGCCCGTAATATCTGTACTAATTGTTGCCTATCTATCTAAACTCAACGCTGCCAGTAAGCAAGAAAAATATGCATCTTAAAAATTGAAAATAACATCCATAAAATATAAAAAAATATTACTTTCAGATTTTCCTCAGAAAAGAGTTTTTTCATGATTTTTTTTTTTAAAATTTTGTGGATATGATTTAAAAGTAAAATTTTGCATGGCCGAATTGATGTTTAAACGGTTTTCGTAAGAATGAAAAGAATCTTACATTGTTACATTACCAATATTTCTCATTGTTCATCTTTGCAAGGATATTTTTGCATTGTTGCTATAAACAAACAGTATGCCCATATTTTTTTAAAAAAAATTTGTATTTATCAGACCAAGAATAAGAAACTATTTAAACAGATTTCTTTCTTTATAATATTTTAGAGTTTTTGTACTAAAAATTTAATCATTTTTTTGTCATTTCTAAATATTTATTACAAGGATGAACACTCATTAAAAAAACAAAGTCACCCTCGTAACCAGTGGCATGTAGAAGTGTGAGGATTCTCTGAGCAAATTTCTCGATTAGTGTAATTAAAAAAAGGAATGAGAAAGGATTTGTGAAAGATTGTAGAGAAATCCGGGAAATAACTAAATAAATATTCTCTTAAAATTTTCACTAAGGAATTTCAACAATTATATTTTCGGTAAAATGAAGATTCCCCTTTCTAACAGAGCTTGAAATTTAATGAATAAAGCAATTTCTTTAAAATAACATTCAAACTACAAAAATTTTCAGAGGAAGTGCAGAAACTTAGATGGATCGTGACGTCTAGAAACCCCCTGAACTAATAACTCCTCCTTTCGAGACGGCCCTGATCTGTCACCTATAGTGTGTCTATGTAATGAACTCCCCTATCCAATCATCTGGAGTGGTGGCGGTGACTATGGTTACGAGGTTTAATTATTTCTAGTAGAGATTTTGGGCATTATTTAAGACAGATTTTGACGAGAGAAAGGGAATCAGGGGAGAAAGAAACTCCCCTCATTGAAATGCACTATTTCTTGTTTCCATAGCAGCAGGCGACCTTAGACTTAGTGGCAAGGAGAGTTACTTCTATAGACAAACTATAATCAAGTACGAAAGTGTTACGGTCAAACATTTTCGCTACCCGTAAGCTTGGAGCTGCGATTGCTCGGGGAACAGAGCGTTCTCCTTCCAATGAGCTGAACCGGGTTCGAATCCCGGAGAGGACTGGTCGATACAAATTCCGCATCCGGGTTGCACCTACCACGGTGCTGACGTGAAATATCCTCAGCGATAGACGGATTATAGGTTACAGTCCTTTTGCCGTCAGGCTAACCGTGGGAGGTTCTCGTGGTCTTCCTCTCCATGTAACGCATATGCAGGTTAGTTTCATCAAAAAGCCCCCCCACGTAGGCGATTTTCTCCCAATGCTTGATCCAGGAGTTCTCTTGTCTTCTGGATTGGGTTCAAAATTACAAGGCTGCGTAGTTGTAAACCTAAAAATTGGGACGGCTGATCAACGATGGTTATAATATCCGTAAGCTTGATCAAAATAACCTTCCCAGCCAGAGGGGACACTTTTTTGTTTATTTTCTAAATGAGACTGCAACGATGAATCGGTTAAGCAGTATGTAAAGTCTAAAATGGGTTAATCTTTATTACAATAAAATTAAGATGTCTTTAGAGGGTAGCCACATTCCTGAAAAATTTTAAAAACCAGTATAAATCATTGAATTGAAAAAAGTAGAACAAACATGTCATTACCATCGACTAAAAATATTAGCGAAACAAATAACTATGTTACAAATGACCAACTAAAATTCCTAAAATTGATGCGAAATCAAAGCCCATAAAATGAACGATGACCTAATAAAATATTTGTCACCACTTATTAATTTTTCCAGACCACCCTTCTGCTTTAGTATTATCCCATCTCAGGAGTTTCGAAAATTCCAGTGGAAGAATTTTATTTTCCAAACATTTTTAAATTTTGAATACTTCAGAGTACCGTAAATTTTAAGTATGGAAGTATTTACTTCAAGCGATTCATTTTTTCATTTAAGTAGAAGACTTTAGCAGCTTTGTGAGTGGCAACAATTCAATTTCGAAGAATAGCGAAGCAATTCGAAATAAGAATAGAATAAAATTCCATGCAGAAGTCAAAGTTGACGCCGGCCCGTGTCCCTCTGTTCTCTGAATATGGTCATTATTTTGTTCGCTCAGTAGAACAAAGCAGACACGACTCGTAATCAATTTTGAGGACACACTTCTTTTAAGTGAGCTTTGAGGACAAACACACACGAGGTGACAAAAATCTCAACGACAGGATTTGCGGTGAAGAAACGACTTCCTGACAAATGAAGAAATTCGCATTCAAACGACTTCTCAAAAACGAAACAATGGGGGTGGTTAGAACAACTCAAAGCGATTTGCTCGATAGACCTTGTCGGGCGATTTTTTTCACTCTAATTACGTTTTGTTTCATTTTTGGAAGAAAAAAAAGTGCAAAAAATGGAAGAAATAATTGTTCGATGTGTACATAAAATTTTTATTGTTAAAATAGAAGTTCCATAAGAATCTTTAGAAACTCACAGCTTTGCTTATCCTCCTATTACGAAATTTCTGTAGTTTCAGTAAATTTCTTTCCTTTTGGCGGCAAAATATATTTTAATTCTATTTATTTAAAATGCTTTAATGTTTTGCTTAAATATTGGGTTATACAAATAAGTTCCCACCGTTCATCACCAGATGGCACTACAAGAGGGTTATTTAGAAATGGTCTGGTGTTAAATGTCTAATTGTAAGTTTTTTCATCTGGTACACAAACTTCAAATACTAGTGATTTCGTATTAGCATTACGTAATTGTTTTGGTGCAAAAATGTCAAGTTTTGTGCCAAATAATCGTCATTTGCGGTAACTTTTGATTTACTTCTTTAATTTAGCCCACCAGTCTGTGTAGGGGTTAGGGAACTGCCCTTGCATCAGAAAGGTTCTAGGTTCGAATCCCGGCAAGGCATGGATGTTCTTTACTTCTCTGTACTATCTGTCCTTACTGTGATAGCAACGTTAGCTCACCTAATATGATGCCCCTGAAAGAGTGACCAACAAATCTGTATGACGTAAGTCATTCCCCAGGCAGGCATTGGAGGAAAAAAAACTTCTTTAATTTGAAGAAATCTGTAGCTGAGGCCTCATCGATTGTTTCGAGAAATATATTGTGAGGCTGCCTTAAGTGAGAGAAGTTGTTGTGAGTGGTTTCCGAAGTTTAAAAACGATGAGTTTGACGTGGAAGAAAAAAGACGCAGTGGTAGGCCGAAATTGCACGAAAACAAGGAATTGGAAGAATTATTAAAAGTAGATTCATTCCAAAAGCAAAGAGAACTTTCTCTTACATTAAAAGTGACTCAACAAGCAATTTCATACCCTTTAAAATCGTTGGAAATGATCCCAAAACAAGGAAGTTTGGTTCCATACGAACTAAAGCCAAGAGACATTGAACATCGATTTTGGATGAAAATTGATTTTGCTATTTGGAAACACTTCAATGAGAAATCCTATCCCACCCGTCGTATTCGCCACACCTTGCCCCTTCAGATTTTCAACTATTTCGGTCGATGGCGCATGGTCTGTCTGAGCTGAAATTTACTTCATTAGAGGAAACCAGGGAATGGGTCGATTCGCCGATATCCTCGAAAGATGAAGAGTTCTTCCAACGTGGTATCCGAATGCTCCCAGAAAGATGAACTTCATTAGAAGAAACCAAGGAATAGGTCGATTCGTGGATATCCTCGAAAGATGAAGAGTTCTTCCAACGTGGTACCCGAATGATCCCAGAAAGATGAACTTCATTAGAAGAAACCAAGTAATAGGTCGATTCGTGGATATCCTCGAAAGATGAAGAGTTCTTCCAACGTGGTATCCAAATGATCCCAGAAAGATGAACTTCATTAGAAGAAACCAAGGAATAGGTCTATTCGTGGATATCATAGAAAGATGAAGAGTTCTTGCTACAGATCAAAATGCATTCAACAAGTATTAAAATTTATTATTATTCTTGTTTATGAAATTAATAAATTAGCTTCTAGATTATTCAAATATATTTAAATTATCGAAATATAATAAAATTGAGTTTTAGATCAAGCCAGAAAAAAATTAATGTTGTTATTAAAATAACTGTTTTAATGCACATGCCATTTTTATATATATAAAAAAAAGCCGAGAAACCGATTGCATATTTGAAGATGTGTTCTTAGATATAAGCGACGTGAAAATATTATAGATTGGTTAAAAAAATGTTCCTCAGTGTTATCAATACTTACTTGGTGATGCCATTTTCATTTATCTAATGTTGGCAAAAATGCTCTAGATCAAAATGCATTCAACGAATATTAAAATTTATTCTAAACTAGCCGCCTAAGGCGGCCAGCTGTCCGCCACGCTAAAGGTTTTCACAAATAAAGTTTTTTAAGACATAGCAGAAAATCTGAATATTAGTGGACAATTAAAGTGTTCCTGTCCTGCAATTTTGTCTTCATATCCAGATGAACAGCGACAAATATATCAAAGCGAAGCGTTCTATTTACGTATCGAATATGTTGCCACATTTTTAATACAAAAGTTAAACTTTTCTCCACTTCGATAAATGCATACTAATGCGAACCTTACAATTATATTATTAATTCCTTCGTATATTATTGGTTTAAGTTGTCGAAAATTAATATTTCAATGTAAGGTTCGCATTAGCATACATTTATAAGAGTGGAGAAAAGTATATATATTTTTTAATATGGCTCTATGAAGACGAAAAAGCATAGATTTTCTTACAAAATGACTGATAACTAAGAAACTAATCCAAATTTTTGAAAAAGAAAAAAAATACTTCTTCATTATGTCAAAACACTATTATGTGTCGAGTTTCGTGCCTGGGCGAGGCTTCTGGGGAGATATATTGTGATTACAGACAGACAGACACACAGCCGCGTTTATTATTATGTATAGATGTATAGATTATGTATAGATAGCCTTTCTCATACACACGCATTTTCACAAAAAAAAAACAAAAAAACTTCAATAAATGTTATTAAAAAAAGTGCGTAAATGAATGCTTTTAAAAAATATTAAGCTATTCTTTTTTCTGCGTTATCAATAGTATAATAATGCATTAAAATAATCAGCTATTTTTAACAATTCTTTTAACTGAGAAATTGGTCTATTTCAATTTATGTAAGTGAAAAACTCAGTATGATTTTAGGATTCAATTGTGGAGATGAATTAAGTAGCTCATTTGATTAAGAAAACAAATTAAGGATCTTCTATAATTTTCTTATTACATCAATAAGAGAAAAAATTTTAACTTTGAAAAATAAAACTCAGTTGTTCTTAAAGGAGATAAAAAGATTATATCCAAGTATTTTATAACAGTTTGATTCAATGATATTTACTTTAAGAACAAAATATACATTTCTCTATTAAATACTGAAAATCAATTTTATAATTTATGCTAGAAATTGTAGCTTGATCGATTTAATGTATTTCAAATGCAGATTAAAAAATGTTTTTCAAATTAATGGTTTTTGTATTGTTTAATGTTAGTGATGATGTTCATCGTAAAAGAAACATATAAGTATTGACAGAAAATGTAACTTGAACGCATGTAATGTTTACCGCAGTAAAAATTCGATTTCAGTTGTTTTTTTGATTCAATAGTCCTTCAGTCCAGTTCCATTGGCTAGTAATCGTTATTTAGTCGATTCAATTAATTACTAAACTAGATCAAAAATGGTTAAGAAATTAATAATGTTCAATGTTTGTGGTTATATTCATGCACTCGAATTAAATACAGACATGCTTTGGTGGAAATTATAAAACTTGCCTTTAGAAATGTGCATCAATGAAAATTCGATTAATTCGCTATTCGAAAATTCACTGACTTTATAGTTAAATGGTCATTCAGTTCTATAGGCTGGAAATAGTTGTTTAGTATTTTAAAATTTGGGTTTATAAATGTGCAAGTTACATCTAAGGCGGGAAAAATCAGATTTTAGTTCTGTTCTGACTACATAATACGGAATTCGCAAAGATGTCAAAAAATAATTATAATTCTCTAAGGATAAATCTTTTCAGCGTAATGCTTAGTTTTTTAGGTATCATTGAAATGAAACAAAAGCGTTGGATACACATTTCTTCATTTGTTACTCGTGCCATTTTGTTTTTAGCCTACATAGATAGTATAATTCTTCCCTTTATTATGGCAGTTAACAATAACACTTGGAAAATTTGTCTTAGCTTCGAAGCGTCCAATATAATGAATGCTTTATCATTTTTGTCGCTGAGTCTCAAACGTAAAAAAATGAGCAATCTTTTATTATTTCGATCAATGAAAAGCGTCTTTAAAAGAAAATGGCTAAATGGAGTGGCAGTTTGTTTATTAATATTATCTATGCTATTTACGTACATACCTATGATGTTAAAAAATGCAACGATGAAGCAGTATTATTATACGTATGGTTATAACGTCAAAAGTGTTTTGACTCAGTTTGTTTTAGTACTTCTCAAACGTTTTCTTCACTCGCTAACATACACATCTTGTAACTATACAGCATTCTTGTATTGCGCTTTTTGCTACGATATTTGCAGCAAATTCATAAATTTAACGAAAAAAACCAGCAAAATGTTACCGGATAAATTTACAAAATCGATCCAGAAGGAGTTCATCAACGAGAAAAACGACATTGTTAATCTTTTGAGAAGTATTCAAAACCTATTTTCGTTCCCAATTTTCTGTATCATGAATACTTTTTTCTGGCAATCGTTTGGACTTATAGGATACTTTGTATCTCAAGAAGGATACAGAAATTTAGAAGATATTTTTGAATTAATATTTTTCGTTATAAATGGCTTTCTATTCATGTTCATTATTATTTGGATTGCTGGCCAAGTTCCTATTGAAATGGACAAATTCAAAAATGAATTTATTAAAAAAATCGAACTAAGGCAGTTACGAGAGTTGAGTGCTATGTCAGAAGATATTGAACCTTCTTTATATGATAGACCTAGCTTTTACCTGTCTGGATTAGAAATAGTCTTCTTTAAAAGAAGCGTAATTCTTGGAATTATCGGGACAACATTTACTTACAGTTTCCTTTTAATGAATTAAAGAAAATTGTTAAAGTCTTCTTTAAAAGAAGTGTAATTCTTGGAATTATCGGAACAATATTTACTTACAGTTTCCTTTTAATGAATTAAAGAAAATATCGACTACAGTGCACTCAAACAATTACGATGAGTCTTTATAGACATTATGTTATACTGCACAATCCTTATAATACAAAAGATGAGACTTTACAATACAATTATACAGGATGGTTCTACGATCATGGGACACATTTGATTTGGACACGTGGTTGAGCGCAATGGTCGGAAAACTACATTTTGTTTGTAGTTATAACTACAGCTACCTTATTACAATTGTAGTTTACTATAACAACTACTTCTTTAACAAACTGCTTTCAAAATGTAGTCCCTACCTCGCTACTTTTAAAAGACAAACTTAACGGGAGAACTGAATTATCACCAATATTCAAAATGATTTTTAATAAAAAATAATCTTGGTTAAATATGAGGAGAAATTAAGATGTTTTAATTCATGTTTACGTGAAATAATTTTTCATTATAAAGCACTTTTTACGAATTTGTTCTTTTAACCTTCAAACTCCATGCTTTTCTAGACAGTGATTTAAGAAATGCTGGGAAATTATCAAATATTTGTGATTTAAGCGATCAATACTTTTTTTGTATAACCACCAAGGAATAAAGTACAGTGCGAAAAACAAAGAACGGACTACCCTGAATAACTTATGATCGGATTTTTGCGAGCATCAGACGTAGATCTTATTAACACTAAGTTTACGGACGTTTCTTTTATACCTGTCTCTACGAACACACGTCAATTTGACGCATGAACCAATACATCACTAGGTTTATGGACATTTCTTACATACCTATCTCTACGAACACACGTCAATTTGACGCATGAACCAATACATCACTAGGTTTATGGACATTTCTTACATACCTATCTCTACGAACACACGTCAATTTGACGCATGAATCAATACATCACTAGGTTTATGGACATTTCTTACATACCTATCTCTACGAACACACGTCAATTTGACGTATGAAAGAATACATATAATTGTGATTCTTAATTTAATAAATTCAATTTAGTGCATTTTTATCCACCACTATTTTTAAATAATTCATAGGCTTATATAATTCACAACTTCATATTTTCAAAATTTATTCAGTTGCAATTTACCATTTTTTAAATTATTTTGGCATGTCCGGAGCACTTGGCATCTCTGCACTTAAAAACGAATGTAATTATAAACTATAAGTAAAAAGATGAGATATATATTTATGAAATCTTCTAGTATTTTATGTTTCAATACTCGAACTAAGTAACTGAAACCTTCAAAATCTGACATCAATTGACATTCTGCGTTTGTTCTTTCTATTATTGCTTATCGGCAACAGTTGTTTATCGCTTGTTTTATTTGAGATAACGGATAACGAATCGAAGTATTGTCGGTACATTCCTGTTTATTATTGATGTGATAATTGCTTGTTTACTCAAAATTTTGTGTAAATTATGATCGCGTCAAATTGACGCATATCCGTAGAGATAGGTATACCACATAGAGAATTTCAATATTTCAACGCTTTTGAAGAAAGTAGCCATCAATATACATTTACTTCGATCAGTGGTTAAAAGTCACTACAAGAAATAAAGTAAAAATTCAAACAGGTTTTATAATTTTCCTGACAAAACTAGAAATGCGTCAAAATGACGCATTCCGTAAACCTAGTGTTAACGCTCGGCCACAGGGGCATTCTCATTGCGTACGTTGACGGACCCGCGAATGATTTGCACCAATCAGATACGATATAATTTTGCGTTTGAGCTTTGTTTATTTAATTAACGTTAAAAGCTACAAACTACTGTGTTTTTACATCGCACTATTCACTATACTACTTTGAAAAAAAAAAGTAGCGCACTGCACTAAAAACTACGGAAAAAAGGAGTGACTGCAGTAGTTTCGCTACTAGTGGCTCGCTACTTCCGACCACTGGTTGAGCATACTAAAACATGCAGAGGGGTTGAAATAAAACAGGGAAAAACTTCTATAATAATTCCAATTAAACAATTTTTCTTATAGCAGTAAATGTTTCAGAAGATTTTACATTGGCACACTTTTAAAGATCATGCTTCTAGCTTTAAGAAATGGTGTCATTATTACTAGGGCTGCAAGTTTGTCGCGGGAAAAAAGACTCGAAGTTAGGCTCGCAGAAAATGCCGTTCATGGGTCAAATTTAGTAGGAACAACACTACCTGTGACGTAGGTTATATTATACCCAATTATCTATACATAATAATAAACGCGGCTGTGTGTGTCTGTAATCACAATATATCGCCCCAAAAGCCTCGCCCAGGCACGAAACTCGGCACATAATTGTGTTTTGACATAATGAAGAAGTATTTTTTTTTCTTTTTCAAAAATTTGGATTAGTTTTTTAGTTATCAGTCATTTTGTAAGAAAATCTATGCTTTTTCTTCTTCAAAGAGCCATATTCAGAAAACTATTAAAAAATGCATATACTTTTCTCCACTCTTATAAACGTATGCTAATGCGAACCTTACAATTGAAATATTAATTTTCGACAACTTTAACCAATAATATAAGAAGGAATTAATAATTTAATTGTAAGGTTCGCATTAGTTTAAGTGGATAAAAGTTTAACTTTTGTATTAAAAATGTGGCAACATATTCGATACGTAAATAGAACGCTTCGCTTTGATTTATTTGTCGCTGTGCATAATTGTTATAATAATTTTTTTTTCTTAAGCGAAGACGATAATTTTTGTAGCGATATAGAAATTGATACCATAAAAATTATATAGAAATAGAAATTGATACCATAAAAAATTAATTCGTTTTCGTGTTCTTTTCGTTTATTTAGCATTTTAGTTTTTTTCTTCTTAAGCGTTGTAGCTATATAAAATAGGAATTTAATTATTTTTGAAGGAACGATCACACTTACCTTGGATCTCTTTGGTTTTTCTATTCTTTATTTTAACAGTTTTTATTAAATGTAATTAGTTATTTTCAGAAAAGTTTCAGTTTGCAGGTAAGCACTTACATTTTAATATTGAAGTTTCATGATTTGCTTTCATAGTAATTGTTGTTCTAAAGTATTCGTTGACTTCTTAAAAACCCGATTACTGACATGGCAGAACCGCCTTCCAAAAAACTTTGTATTTTGTCAAAGAAAAAGATATTAAGAGATTCTCAAAGAAGAAGGGCCCAAGAAACGACTGTGGAACGTGAAGGACGGATGGAACATGACCGAATTTTGGCAAGCAATTCTAGAGCCCAAGAAGTATCAGAGAAACGTTAAGGAAGATTAGAAGAGAATCGTGTCTCAACTAGCAGTGCTAGGGCCCGAGAAACACCTGAGGAACGTCAAAGAAGATTGGAAGAGGATCGTGTCTCAATTAGCAATGCTAGGGTCCGAGAAACATCAAAGAAGATTGGAAGAGGATCGTGTCTCTACTAGCAGTGCTAGGGCCCAAGGATATGAAGACAAAATTGCAGGACAAGACCACTTTAATTGTCCACTAATCTTCAGATTTCCTGCTATGTTTTAAAAAACTTTATTTGTGAAAACCTTTAAAGTGGCGGACAGCTGGCCGCATTAGGCGGCTAGTAATAATAATAATAACATCACCGGATTACACAATGATAAATGCTCAAAATTTAGAACGGACTACTAAACTGTAAGAAGAAAGAATGAAAATTTTTTTTTTAAATTATGTATTCAAACATATTTTACTTTCCATTCCATGCCTGAAAAAAGTAACATTTTCCACGTTAACTGTGGTTATATGTTGTAATTCCAAGAAAAATCTTGTTTTTAGGCATTTGTGTGGCCTATGGATTCCTAACGAGCATCAAACATTCTCAAAATTAAGTGTTCATTCACTGGAAAATTTAGTGTTTATTCAGTGGTAGGAACTGTTCCTTCACTTGGTTATCTTACTACTTATTATTTAAGCCACCAAAAGCTTAAAACAATATTATGTAAGTTATCTAAATTTTTTTTACATAATTTGCATTTAATAACAAATACGTCGACACTATCATTTAGCTAAAATTACAAATTTTGAGATTTTTTTTAAGGGCAAGCTAAGCTTAAGTGTTCATTCACTGGTTAGTTTACCCTATAAGATGTTGAGAAATTTGCGATGCTGTGAGAGATGCTTAAAAATGTTGACTACGCATTTTTATTGATATTTATAAAATATATATTCAAGAAATTGATAAATATTTTATTCCAAATTTATTCATACGTATGTATATTATTGCAATTGTATCAGTTATTGAGTAAAAAAAACTGAAAATAAAAAGTAATCACATTAAAGAAGCACAATCTGTTGTATAATCATATTCTATCAGAAGCATGCTTTTATAAAACTCGACATTCGTTGAATAAAATGTTTTTTATTCAATAAAATGTTTTATTCAAATTTCTTCACTAAATTGCAAATCGATTTTTAGAAGACTAAAAAAGAAACATTGTATTTTATAGTTTAAAAAAAATAAAAATATTAGCAAACGATTATTAGCGAAAAAAATATGAATGAAATTTTACGCGACGCGCGCGAAGTCAAGTTCTCGCAAGTTTATCACATTTTAATATTAATCGCCCCATTTAATCATTTTTTTTATATAATTAATTTTAATTTTTCTCAGCTTCTAATAAATAAAAACAGTTGAAACTTTAGATTTTTCACTTGAAAAATATGTAAATTAATATGGTATAAAAAAATTCATACCTTATAATTCAAAATTTTTTCATTTTCAATTTAATTAAATAATAAAAAATAGTTAATCATTATTAAAAATTATTTTTTTCATGAAATTATCTTTGGGTAAGTGATTTTTATGACTGGGTGAAATTTTCTTTGAATTGCTTTATTAGTTTTAAAAATATGACTAAAAACGTAAAAAGTGAAATTAACATTAAGGGGTACGAACTTTGGATCGCTCTCCTGACCAAACTATGGGGACCATATTTCCCAGATTGCGGCTACACCCTATATTTTGAAGGTTAAGAATCCAAATATGTAAAAAAAATTATATGTTTATTCAGAGAAAGTACGTTTTTGTGTCTGATTTCGTAACTTAATTAATAGTTAGCACTAATTAATTAGCATATTTGAAGTCACCCCCAGGAGCCATTAAGATTGACATTTAGTTCCTGAAAATCCGATCATTAGAACGAAAGTTATTCAGGGTGATATCTTTTTTTTTTGCGGACTGTACATAATTTGTTCTTATTTTATTTGAATTTTATAAGTTGTAATGATTAATAATAATTGATAACAGTCTCTTTGCCAGAAAAATCTGGAATTCGCAAATTTTATGACACATTTTTTTTCAAGATCGTAAATTTTAAAATTAAAAAAAAAAGTAATAATAATAATATGTTCTTAAAATTTAATTCTTTTATATCATTCTGATATTCAAATATTTGGAACAAAATAAAGAACAATTTATGTACTTACAGAATTTAAATAAAATAAAGAACATTTTAGTTCCAAGCTAGTCAAAACATTTAATTTCATATAAAGCACAAAAAATTGGAAAATGATAATAATTGCTGAGATATAATCTCATTATTGCCTGTTAGCATTCAATTAGTTTGCTAGTAAAGCGTTTTCTTGGTTTTCATTTGTGTGTAATGGAAATTGTAATTATTTCCATTCAAAAATTGATTTTACTCCTCTATTTCAATTACAAGGTACTTTGATATCTGGGTAGAGTTAAAAATATAAGAAAAGTGTTTCACATTATTTACTAAGATGACAAATTGTCTGTCAAGGATGATAAAAAAATTAGTGGTTAAAAAAATAATTCATTGCGATAATGAACATTCAACTGTAATATTATTGTTCAGTAATCTAAAAGATTTTTTCGTAGCTATCCTTTGCATTTAACGCAACATTTGCTTTGTCTAAATTTTAATTTAATTTTAAGTTATATGTAGGTTACCACAAAAGCTTTTATAAACATGATTTTACTCTGATATTTAAATTGCAAGTTATTTTGATTTCTGGGTCGTGTTAAAAATATTAGAAAAGTGTTTCACAACATCCACTACGATGACAAATTGCCGTCAAGGATGATAATATAATTAATGGCTAAAAAAATAATTCATTGCGATAATGAACATATAGCTGTTATTGTTCAGAAATCTAAAAGACTTTTTCGTGGTTTTCTATAGCATTTAACACAACATTGATGCATATATATATTATAATAATTTAAATAATTATTCCTTGCAAAGGCATTAATAATGATCGGAAATTGATAGATGCGCTATACAATCGAACTCCTCATAAATGATACGAATAATTATTTTTATGAAAAATATTTTTATTTTTAATTCTCATCGGAAAATTTAACAAGTTTACGGTTGAATGGCTTATACTTTGTTTAAAAAAATGTGTCATTAATTTGCATTTTTAATTATAACGATTTTAAAACAATAATAGTAAACTAATAAAATTCAGAGGGCTTTAGTTTTGAACTCGTTATGTAAAATCATATGTTTAAATATAAAAAAATGCTAATATAAACATTTATACTTCAGTTTTAATAGAACCTGATGCTTCAAACTAATAACTATGGTTGAATAAGCGAATATTCTTTCGAGTTCTGAAAACCGTAAATAAACAAAACCCAAACTATAGTGTATAATTGCTCGTAATCTGAATGATCTCGGGTTTTAAAACTTCAATAAGCAAACAAATAAATTATGAGTGATGAATCTTTAAGCAATATACAAAGTATTATACGGGTTTTCAGAAGAAAATTTCAGAATTTAAATTGCTCTTTGATGATCGCCACTGATTACGCGCAATGCTTAGTTACGGCGGGGATGACTCAAAATAATCTATATGACGATGTGAACGTTTGTGCGTAAAACCGCTCTGTCAAAAGCGTGTTGCTTTTCTAAAACCCTTCGGGAAAAGTTAAATGTCCTTATCCCCTGGCAAGTACGCGTGGATCAATCTATTTTCCAGTACAAAGCATTTCGTTTAAAGAATTGAACACGCTTCACGTGGTAGAGAGAGAATGTGAAATTGATAAAGAATTTTCCAGTGGAAAACTTACCCAACAGGCACGTCTTTTTCTCGGTGCGTAAGCCGCATTTACGTGAATTGGCTCTCAAGATAAGTGAAGCGATTGATTGATACATGTTGGGCAGAGCAAAGGTGCGAGAGCCGGTAGGTGGGTTATTTTTTTAACTTCGCACAGGCGCTGCATGATGGTCTAGCCAACATCCCTGAGAATGATCCGGTGACATGCCATCACAATTTTGATCCTCTGCAGCGAGAATGGTACAGCTTCGGTAACCCGATGACTTGTACGCGAAGGTAGTACAGTTTAACTAGGTCCCAACGCAGAGTGATCTAAGTGGTCACCCTGCCACATGCTGACCGCAGCCTGTGATGCTTGACTTCGGTGATCTGCTGGGAACCGTATCTTAACGATCAGTCCACTGAAAGACGTGATCGCGCATTCAAACCGCATACTAAGGGGCCGTTCACAAAGTACGTACACAAAAATGGAGAAATTTTAACCCCTCCCCCCCCTTGGTACATAACCGTACACAAGGTCTTACTCCCCCCCCCTTAGAGTACGTACATTTTATTAGTCTACCCCCCTTTTACATAAAAATTAAAATAATTATGTTTTAAATAAAATTAAATATTTATTTAATACAATTTATTAATTTAAATTATTAATTTAAAATTATTTAAACAATAACACCCAACTTTATGTACGTACTTTGTATAATACCTCCCCCCCTCCCCATCATACAAAATCGTACAAAATAGCAAATCCCCTCTCCCTCCTTCGGGATGTATGTACATTTTGAACGGCCCCTAAGAAATCTTCTCCCTGAGGCTGCATGCAAAAAACGCTGCATGCTGCATGTTCACGCTGCATGCAAAAAATTTCCGTTCGTAATTTGGGACTATAAACGAGGATTTAATTGTTGAAATATACTGTCTGAAAAACCTCTCCGAAATTGAATACGCGATTTAATAATTAAGTGAAGAATAAAACATAATTCTATCGAAAACTGACTAATAATTGAAGAGGATGATTAATGTATTAAACGCCTAAGTGTCACGTGAGTCCAATTGTAGAGAGGACTAAATTAAAATATGTCACCATAGCTCTGAAGTTTTACTCGTAAGAAGAAAAAAAATTCTTGTATATTTAGCAGAGTCGTGGTGGCTTAAGTTGTTTACCTTCAAATGAGGTGAACCTGGTTCAAATCCCACAGGTAGCTGGTCAATAAAAATTCTGAACAGACCACAGTGCTGACGTGAAATATCCTCAATGGTAGACGGATCTTGCCACAGATTTCTTCTCCGTGTGACGCAAATGCTGTTAAATTCCATCAAAAAGTCCTCCAAGAGGGAAAAATTTTCGTCAATTCTTGATACAAAAGTTCCTTTGCCTCCTGGATTGGGTTCAAAATTACAAGGCTGCGAAGTTTAACATTAAAATCAGACCGACGCTTATAATGTATATAAATTTTTTTTGGTAAAAATCACCATTTTGTTTTCATGCAAGCAATTAGATGTTTCAACGTATCAGGGATACTTTTATATCCAGAAACACTAATGAACAGCGATATCACTATATTGTTCTTTAAAAATTATCGGATTTTTCCAAAAAAGCTAATGTTAGCATTTTCCTGGAACGCATCTGCTTACTTAATTGAATAGAAATAATTATTCAATTTGGGTTTATTCGTGGTTTTTAATTTTAAAACTCAGAGTAAACAAAGGTGAAAAAGTTGTATAGTAATCCATTTGTCAAATTATAATGAATGAATCGTGGTTGCAAAAAAAACTGGGTCGGCTGTTCTAAAATTAAATTAAATATGGTATTTGTATAAAGATGGGATATTTACATTACTTTCTCGTTTTAACTTGAATGTATTGAAATCAAACATGATTGATCATCTTTCAGACAAGTAAAGAAAACTTTTATTAATCAATTCAAAACAAATTTCTTTTTCTGTCTGAAATATTTAATGTAGATACTATTAAGTATAGAATTATAGTGAAAGAAATTTTCTATTTTTTGCACTATTAAAATTATTTCACACAGTTTAATAACCTGTTATGCCCTATCAAAACTTAATAAAAATTTGAATGCTTAAGAGACTGTTTACTAATTTGTCACTCTACATGCTAAAGAGATTTTTATTTTGATTCATTATGCTTTTAGAAGTAAGTTTGATTCAACTCAGTTCTTTAGTTAGAATTATATCTTTTCCTATATATATATATGTGTTGCTTATAACAATAAAGAAAATAAATTAATTTAAAGTTTTCGATTTTAGAATATTTATCCTTTCTACTCATCTGATTCTGTTACTACTAGGATAGGATTACATCGGATTCTGTTACTAAGAATTAGAAAACAAGAACTAGATTACGTTGTAAAAGTTAATATTAAATATTTCATGATTTTGTTTATTTCATGGAGGATTTTATGCTACATCGCTATGTATGTTTATTAAAATAGATTTTATGGTTATTGTTGAATTAATAATACTACCATCTAAAAATTAATCTTAACTTTTTTTTCTTCAGTATATTATATATATTTACGATAGAAATATTAAATTATCTTCTCTTCATTAATATTTGCATAATAAAAACGGCTTACATTTCATAAATTTTTTTTCCGTTTCTATATGCTGAGCGAGATTTTAAACAATTGTTTCTGACAAAGCATTATAGATATTACATTATAGGTGAGCTGTTTCAAATCGCTTATCTGAATAAAATGAATAATTCAGTTAAACCATTTATTTTTTGTGCTAGTACTTTTAATTCGAGCGATGCGATTATTTTATTGTAGAGAATTGCATGGCAAACATAGGCTACATTTAGAATATGGAAAAAAATGGTTGAACAAAACATTTTTGGTATCATTTGAAACGAATTTCTTTCTAGAAATCTTATCGAAGGAATTATTTTGAAATGGTAAACAATTATATAAAAATTAAATTATAAGTTATAGTTTTCTGTACACGAGTAATGACTAAAATTATTTGCAAAACTTGCTTACAACGTTATTATTATAATTAATTTGGAAATCGAAATGTTTCCGAACGAAGAAATCGAATGATCTATTAAAATTTAACAAAACTCTTACCTAAAGAATTTCTCCAAAGACAGTCGTCCATTGTAAATTGCAATATTGGTCACGGCAATAAAGACACACACAACCCGTAAATTTTACTTACATAAATAGTACATTAAATTTTTGACGTAATTATTACAATTATTTTATCTGAGTATTGACGTAATTATTATCTGACCTTCATCAAAATGTAATAATAGAAGAACGAAACTATTCGGACCCTGGCTGATGCTGAGTTTTGTTCAATATAACAGTAGTAATTATTAACTTTATATAATTCAAAAGTGTTCCACATCTGTTATAAGTCTACCAAAGAGCAGTGGATGGTTTAATGGATTAAACGCTTAAGCCTCTCAATGATATATTTACATATAGCGTTGTAAAATCTCATCGATGCAAATTAAAGTTCAAGGATCTCGTCTTCTACAGTGCTGTGGTAGATAGTAGTTGTATCAGTACAGTAAAATACCCTCGGTAGAGTATAATATATCCACATGGGTTAGGAGCTGCCATCTGTTTAACCATGGGATTTTTTAGTGATTCTATTCTCTATCTGACGCAAATGCGAATACTTTTCATCAGCAAGTGTGTAGTTAGTCTAAACGCTTCATCTTGTCTTCCGGGTTGGGTTTATTATTATAGGACTATGAAGTGGAACATTGATAGTTGTCAACAGTCCAATGCCGGTCCCAAAATATTTAGCCTACAGGAAAACCAAAAATAAGTTATAGACTTTGAAAATTCAGTCTTATCTGCGAAATCGAAAGGATCTTTACTTCGTAGGGCAGGCAATTTAGATCGAAGTATTTATCCACATTCCTAGCGGAAATCTAAAAAAAAAAAAAAAAAAAAAAAAAAAAAAAAAACAGAAATCTAAAAATTTCATGATATGTGTCATCAAGATTTATTTTATTAATTACATAAAAAAAAAATCAAAACGTTCAGTCCGGTAATTTCATGAAGTGTATTCTTAATGAATGCGTGAACAAATATTTCAAAACCTAATTTTGTGCACAGCTCTCTCTTTACTGCAAATTGTCCGATTGTAGTGCCAAATAGAAATGGAGTATTAGAACTAACTATGTTTGTACTTTTAGTGAGATAACGTGAATCGCGTCAATTCGCCATAGGACAATGGGTCGTGATACAATTCATCTTGGGCACAATTTGTCGCTCGCACAAATCGTCACTGGCACACCTCGGTCGCAACGGCAATTTGTCGCAGGCTTAACTATTCACAACGAAATTCGTCTAGAGCACAATTTTTTTCCTAAATAATAAAAAAAACATTTTTCTGCTTAAAAATTTTATGTATTGACGAAATTTATTAAAAGATAATTTAAATTTTCGATCCAGAAATCTATGCATTATATATAGTACAAATTGAAGTTTCTAATTAAATTCTCTACGAAATGTTTTTTTAAAACTTTCAATTTAAATCATGAAATAAATATACTATATAGCTATTTAGCAATTATAAATTTTAAAATACGGAAAAAAACACACAAATTGTTCACAATATATTGGTGTGAAAGTAATACACCAACTATAGAGCACGTGCTTTATCGAAAAAGCAGTAATAAATTCCGAATTTTTTTGTACCATTATAACATTTAATTGTATTGAAGATGCTTTCAAATGTTAATTAAATTATAATTTTTAAATTAAAATAAAAAAATAGATATAAATTAATAGCAATTCTACAGAATAAAAACTTAATTTTTTTTCTTCCCAAAACGGCTCGTGACAGCACACAAATTGCAATAAAATGTCTAGAAATTAACATTAAAGAGCTAAAATAAAGCTTGTGAAAGGTAAAATGTCCTTTTTTTTTAATAATTATCCACCTCCAAAAGCACAGCAGTCTGCTACCATTTTATAATTTTAAACATATCTCAGCAATCCACTTACTTAGTAAAAGGATGGGAATAAGGCTGACTCGAGGAAAAATCGCTCATGTACATATATGGCAACGTTACTTTTAAAAAGTAACGAGTAAAAGTACAAGTATTTTTAAAAAAAGTAACGAGTAAAAAGTAAAAAGTTCCTATTTTAAAAAGTAACGAGTAAAAAGTACAAGTAAAAGTACAAGTACTAAACAAAAAAAGTAACGATTTACAGGTACATTTCTAGGAAATCGAAAATTCAAAGTAACCTAAAATTTTATTGAATAATATTCCTATGTTCTTTAATGTTTTTGCAAAATTGTTGTTATTTATTTAATTATTTTTAATTTTGAAAGTTATGGACATTAATTTATTTTTAAATTCGGAAGAATATTATAATATAATTTTATAATATAATCGTATAATATAATTTTAAAATCAAATATAATTTTAATATCAAACTTTTTATGGATTTGCACGAAAAAGAAATTTTATCTAAAATTTGAAAACTGGTTCAAAGAAAAGAAATAAACTGATTAAATATTTACGAGTAAGCAAGTCCCTCTAACTTTAAAATATCGTTGGTGCGACTTATAGTACACAATTATAATTAATAAACCTCAATATAGTTGATTAATGAGAAACGAATTTCAAAATTTACGGAAACGACAGCTCTTTCTTCTTTCCCTAGTTTATATTAACTTAAAGAGAGTCTTTTTTTTATTTAAATAAAAATTTATATTTGCTAATTCGAAATAAATATTTGTTAACTTACTTAAATGAAAAAAAAAGATGAAAGTGGTAGAAATCATATTATTACGGAATAAAATCTAATTCGAATGTTAAAAAGCTCCTGCAATAGTGAACATTTGAAATACCCAGGAGCCAAACCAGAAATCAAAATTATCTGTTTACATATAAAAAGGAGCTTAGATTTATTTTAATATTAGAACTATAAATTTTTTTTAAAATTTTGTTTTTATTTTTGGAAGCTTTATTTTATAAATAAATTACCTTGTTCCACAAATTTGATAAACATTACAACTTATGTTAGAAAAGAAATTTTAAAAAAAATACATTCATATACAGGAAACCCCTATAAATCCAATAAACTACAAATTATATTTTGTTTTTAACTATACTTTTTTTTATTTTAAAATATTTCATAATGGTAATTTTTGGATTTGTAATAACGATGTGCAAATTATGAACAAATGTTTTATTTTAAAATTTTATGAAATAAGTAACTAATAACTAATAATCCACGATGTGCAATACTAAATCCAAAAATTATAAACAAAGGTTTCATTTTAAAATTTTATGAAATGAATAACTAATACGTTTACGTAATAGTATATATGTTACGTTTAATATAATTCAAAAAAAATATTTTGTTGCAAAATTAAAAAAATTAAAATATTTTAGATTTTTTTTAATGCATACTACATCTCCATTAAATAAAGAATTGTTTTTATAATTTAATACTTTAACGTTAAAAAATGTAAAACTTGTGTCAAAATTTTTTGTAATAGTAATATGAAATTAGTTATTTAAATTATTTAAAAAAGCATCCAGTGCGCACACATTGTTAACAAAATTTTTAATTAACATATTTAAATGAATGAAAAATGTTTCAAATAAATATAAAATGTTATTTTATAAATAGAAAATAATTAGATATTAAAATTTATATGAAATATAAAATTTTTTTGAATAATTAGATATTAAAATTTTTTAGAAAGCTTACTGAGTTTTAGAAAAAAGTAACGATTTCATTCGACATTTCCGTTACAAATACTTGTACTTTTTCTCTAAAAAAGTAACGAAAGTACAAGTAAAAGTACTAAATTTAAAAAGTAACGAAGTACAAGTAAAAGTACGTACTTTTTACTTGTACCGGCGGTACAAGTAACGAAAGTAAAAGTACTGCCATATATGCTCATGTATCATGTGACTATCTTTGCAACACGGAAAAGGGGATTAACTCTCTCGACATAGATTTGTCCTCTTAGATTTTTACTTACAAATGGGCGAATGAGTATGAGTAATGCTTATACAAGAAACCAAGCTCTCTTTAGTTTCATTTTTTAAAAATACAAAAAAGATTGCAGTAGTTCTTATCACCCAGCTTATGTCTTGAAAACGATGTACTACATTGGTTGTAAAATATTATTTTAATTAGCACTAAACTTGACTTAGCAAAATATTTTTATCCGTCCAAACATATTTGTGGCCATAAATATATTGTCATTCGTGCTGTTAAAAATATTCTAGTGTCCAATAATTTTTTAAGCTTAATATAATTAATTCACCGAGACATATTTGTAATATTTTCCCCCTCATTTTTCTGTCATTTAATTTCAGTTTTTGCAACGGTTGTTTCTTAACTACAAAAAAAAAATTGCTCAAGTTAGCTATCACATACAATAAAAGACTTTTACAACAGACACTATGACGGAAATTAGGGTTTATAAGGGTGTGAGACCAGTAAAATTCTATTCTCAAACAAAAACTTTTAAAAACAAAATGAAAAATAGAATAATCTAAATATTTTTTAAACATAAGATCAGATTTTTACGCCGTGCTGTTCTATATCAATGATGATTCTAGAGGCATTTTTAAATGGAGCTGAATAACGCAAAAGACTATAGAAAGATAATGAAATAGTATGCTGACATTCAGTGAAAACTTGATATAGGACCGATCAAGACAAATTCAGGCCCAAAGCCCACCAAATTTTCCGGGCCCTTTGCAAAATATTTTGAAATTAAATTACTGAAGAGTAGTCCTAGCAATAAAAAAGAATCTATTGAACTGCATGATTCAAGAGACACATTCTAAGAAATTTTGAAAGCAGACATTATTTTTCTAGGATAAAGTTTACCTATCTATAAATTAAAGCAAAATATAAAAACAACAAAATGATGTTATGTCTAAATAAAAATAGTTTTGTGACGCAAACAATTAAACTCAGTGATTTTTGCTAAAAGTCACTGATAAGCTGAATTATTCTTTATTGTAAGCTGTAATTATTTTTTATTTAGTACTTAAACCAACCCAAAGCTTGCCCATCTTTCATTAGACTTTTCACTAATTTTTGAGGCCCCTCAGAAATTGTGGGCCCTAGACCCATGCCTATTGGGCCTAGGCGACAGTCAGGCCATGCTAGTTGGGTTTATTGAGTGAATTCCGCTATTACAACTAATTTCCAGGCCACCGTCAAAACGGTAATTTTGAAGATTCAAAAATTTTATGTTTAAATCGAGTTAAAAAATTAATATACCCTTCAGCCATTATGGCAAAATTTTTTTTTTAGATACATTTGCTTTTTGGTATTTAAATGAGCAATATTATACAAAAAAGGTTAATACTAATTGCTAGTACCAATACGAAAATGCAATAAACGAATATCGTTTCTTTCTTACAATTTTAACTCCTTATTTTTATCAAACAATGTAAGTACGACTAATGGCTAAGTAATACTCTTCTTAACAAAGGAAAAATTCTACCGACACTTTTAAAGTTACAGCCATGCATTAAAAAAAGAATGCAACTTTTTGTTGAGCATATATCTATTCCTATTAGTATAACAGGCATATATCCATAAAATCATATAGTTATTTTCCCAAATGTCAAATTACTATTAAAATCAGCATTCAGTGTTATCTATGACGTCAAAATGTATGGCATTTTATTTTATTCTCATCTAGCAAAAACTTTACAATATTGGTTGCGATATATTATTTTAGTTAGCATTAAATTTGGCTAAGTAAAATATTTGTCCCCTCTTCACATATTTGTAGCAATAAATATATTTTACCTGCCATCCGTACTGTTGAAAATATTCTACAGTATCCAATAATTTTTTAAGCTAAATAATTCACCGAGACATGTGTTTAGTACCTTTTTCTCCCATTTTTCTTTCATTTAATTTGAGTTTTTGAAAGCGGAAGATTTTTAATTAAAAAAAAAAGAAAAAATAAGTTAGTTATCACATATAATAAAAGACTTTAACAACAGACACTAAAAACGCCTTATCCTGCAAGTTAGGGCTAATAAGGGTGTGAGACCAGCAAAATTTCTATCGCCCAAATGACAAATTACTATTAAAATCAACATTTACTGTTATAGTTCACGTCATAAGGTACGGTATTTCATTTTCTTCCAGCAAAAAAATTGGTGCGTTTTGGAAACTTTCTCATCATGTCTTGCTGCTAAGTTTTGAGTTTCAAGATGAAAGCTCAAAAAGTTTGCTAAAATCTGTAATAGATTACTTTTTTCAGAGGGCGTTGAGATAATAACGGGACGGTATTTCAAATTTGGGGTTCTAGCTCAATGAGTTAGCTAAAATCATTCATTTTACTTTATTTTTATTTAGATAATTGCTCTTGGTAACAAACATATTCAGTTTGTTGACGGTAGTATCAGTAGCGTAGCTAGACTCTCAGGGAACCACAAACCTTTGAAATCAGATACTTATAAGTAATAAAATATCTATTTAACTAAGGATTACAGATAAAAATGTAACAAATATTTTTGAGGGCTAACAATTTAAGACATAAAATTAACTTTGATGTTTTCGTTCATAATAAGATGATGCGTTTTTTTATTGGGGGGAGGGAGGACGCTGAACTAATAAACATTAATTGAATCTGTAGGTACACTAAACTATAATCTTCAACAAGCTGGCAAGAATTGGGCAGTATTTAAAGTATCGGGATCTATCGTAAAATTTAACTAACAGTGACTAAAGCCATAACAAGTCGGTAGGTGATGGGTTACTGCACTTTTTAGTGGGCTAATGTGCGATGGCAAACTATTTCAGTGTTATGGATCAAAATTTTTCAAACCTTGTTTTTAGCTAAAATTATTATGGTATAGAGGTAAAGAAACATATCGTGGTGTTATGCTTATTCACAATAGGCAAACAAAAATTTGACATGAAATTCAAACTTTTCAGGAAAGAAAAGTAAAACTTCTTAACGACAATTTTTTTTTCATTTATAAATCATTACAGGAGGAATATGTAACAGTATAATAATTTGAGCAACCGAAATTGGGATAATAAAACGATTTTATAAGCAAAAGACTACTTAAGTTGATCTTAAATTGGCGAAAGTTTTTGAAAATAAGTTCACACTTTTGGCCGACTATTGGAGTAAAACGCTTTGAATCTAATTTGTGTTAGGCAATAAGAATGGCTAACGTTAACTAATTCTTATTTTATAGCCGTAATTGTTTAAGAGGGATCAGGGGGAAAAAGGGTATTGGAACGCTACCAATTTCTGACAAAGATCTTTAAGCGTTAAAATATGAATTCAGAGTATCAATTTCTTCCAGCGCAAAAAACGTGTTTTTTTTTCGGGAGGGGGGGGGAACAATTTAAGAGGATAGCTGAAGATCTTATATTGGCGAAAGTTTTTGAAAATAAGTTCGCACTTTTAGCCGACTATTGTAGGAAAACGGAACCTAATTTGCGTTAGGCTATTGGAATGGCTAGCGTTAACAAATGGTAAACTAATTACTTTATAGCCGTAACAGTTAAAGAGAGATCAAGGGTAAAAGGGTATTGGAACGCTAACGATAACTGACAAAGATTTTGAAGCGTTAAAATTTGATTCCAGGATATCAATTACTTGCAGTATTAAGAACGTGTTTTTTTTGGGGGGGGGTGAACAATTTTTAAGGATAGCTGAAGATCTTAAATTGGCGAAAGATTTTAAAAATAAGTTCACACTTTTGGCCGACTATTTGAGGAAAGCGCTTTTAATCTAATTTGCGTTAGGCTATATGGCTAAGGTTAACTAATGGTAAACTAATTACTTTATAGCCGCAACTGTTTAAGAGGGATCAAGGGTAAAAGGATATTGGAACGCTGACTATATCTGTTAAAGATCTTGAAGCGTTAAAATTTAAATTCAGAGTATCAATTTCTTGCAGTGCTAAAAACGTGTTTTTTTCTGAGTGGGGGGCAGTTTTTGAGGATAGATGAATATCTTAAACTGGCCAAAGTTTTTGAAAATAAGTTCACATGTTTGGCCGACTATTGGAGGAAAACGGAATCTAATTTGCGTTAGGCTATTAGAATGGCTAACGTTAACAAATGGTATACTAATCACTTTATAGCCGTAACTGTTAAAGAGGGATCAAGGATAACAGGGTATTGGAACACTAACGATTTCTGACAGAGATCTTGAAGCGTTAAAATTTGATTTCAGAGTATCAATTTCTTGCAGTGCAAAAAACGTGTTTTTTTTTTGGGGGGGGGACAGTTTTATCGGATTGAAAAAGATCTTAAATTGGCGAAAGTTTTTGAAAATAAGTTCTCACTTTTGGCCGACTATTATAGGAAAACGCTTCGAATCTAATTTGCGTTTGGTAATTAGAATGGCTAACGTTAACTATTCTTATTTTATAGCCGTAATTGTTTAAGAGGGATCAAGGGAAAAGGGTTTTGGAACACTAACGATTTCGACAAAGATCTTGAAGCGTTAAAATTTGAATTCAGAGTATCAATTTCTTTGCAGTGCTTAAAACGTGTTTTTTCGGAGGGGGGACAGTTTTTGAGGATAGCAGACAATCTTAAATTGGCGAAAGTTGTTGAAAATAAGTTCACACTTTTGACCGACTATTGTAGGGAAACGGAATCTAATTTGCGTTAGGCTATTAGAATGGCTAACGTTATTTTATTTATTATAATTTTTTCGCTATTTAACGTTGTGCAGTATTTATAAGTAGGCTGCATTTTTTCTTCGCTGAAAGTATTAAATATACAAACGATACAACTTAATATTCTTTCACTTTAAATTAATCAAATGCAATTATTTTCTGAGTTCGTGATAATGTCTTGCTAAAATAATATCTGATTTTAACCAATTATATTTAATTTAGAATATGCATTTTTAGGGGGAGGGGATATTATATATATATATATAGATATAATTTATTTTAATGAAATGATTTAAAACTGACTTTTCCAGTTTACATTACTTACCTTTAAAATCCAAAATGGTGGAAATTTGCAGGCATTCTCTGACTTCAATAATTCAATTTTGCTGCTAAAAAATAATATATGTTAGTAAAAAAATATTATATAGCATCATTCGTGAGGAGTTACATAAAACCCCATAACAAATCAATACATCTGGGGGGAGCTGAATAAGGAGATGGATCGTTCTCTGGTTAGGGTCATGACAAATCACGATCGGAGGATAGATGAATGGGTCGCCCTGTAAATCTGGCTGTGACGTGTATTAGTGGCTGAATTTATATTCTTGGCTTTAGATCACAACACTGAAAAACAGGAAACGTACCCTCTCAAAAATCAAGTGATTTGAAGAATTAATGTTAGGAAAAGGGGTATTGGAACGCTAACGATTTCTGACAACGATCTTTAAGCTTTAAAATTTGAATTCAGAGTATAAATTTCTTCCAGTGCAAAAAACGTGTTTTTTTCGGGGAAGGGGGGGGGAAATTTTGAGGATGGTTGAAGATATTAAATTGGCAAAAATTTTTGAAAATAAATTGACACTTTTGGCCGACTATTGGAGGAAATTTTTTTGAATCTAATTTGCGTTAGGCTAATATTAACTAACGGTAAACTTAGTCTTATTTTATAGCCGTAACTGTTTAAGAGGGTTGCAGGAAAAAAGGGTTTTGGAACGCTAACGATTTCTGACAAAGATCTTTATGAGTTCAAATTTGAATTCAAAGTATCAATATCTTGCAGTGCTTAAAACGTGTTTTTTTTCGGGGGGGGGGGACAGTTTTTTAGGATAGCTGAAATTCTTAAATTGGCCAAAACTTTTGAAAATAAGTTCACACTTTTTGCCGACTATTGTAAGAAAACGCTTCGAATCTAATTTGCGTTAGGCTATTAGAATGGCTAACGTTAACTAACGGTAAACTAATTTTTATTTTACAGCTTTAACTGTTTAAGAGGGATCAAGGGAAAAAGGGTATTGAAACGCTAACGATATCTGACAAAGATCTTGCAGCGTTAAAATTTGAATTCAAAGTATCAATTTCTTGCAGAGCTTACAACGTGTTTTTTTTTTGGGGGGGGACAGTTTTTAAGGATAGCAGAACATCTTAAATTGGCGAAAGATTTTGAAAATAAGTTTACATTTTTGGCTGACTATTGGAGGAAAACGGAATCTAATTTGCGTTTGGCTATTAGAATGGCTAACGTTAACTAATGGTAAACTAATTCTCATTTTATAGCCGTAACTGTTTAAGGGGGATCAAGAGTAAAAGGGTATTGGAACGCTAACGATATCTGACAAATATCTTGAAGCGTTAAAATTTGAATTCAAAGTATCAATTTCTTGCAGTGCTTACAACGTGTTTTTTTTTGGGGGGGGGGGAAACAGTTTTTAAGGCTAGCTGAAAATCCTAAACTGGCCAAAGGTTTTGAAAATAAATTCAAATTTTAGCCGACTATAGGAGGAAAACGCTTTGAATCGACTTTGCGTTAGGGTATTAGAATGGCTAACGTAAACAAATGGTAAACTAATTACTTTATAGCTGTAACTGTTGAAGAGGGATCAAGGGTAAAAGGGTATTGGAACGCTGACTATAACTGTTAAGGATCTAGAAGCGTTAAAATTTGAATTCAGAGTATCAGTTTCTTGCAGAGCTTAAAACGTGTTTTTTTTTGGGGGGGGGGGACAGTTTTTAAGGAAAACTGAAAATCTTAAATTGGCGAAAGATTTTGAAAATATGTTTACATTTTTGGCTGACTATTGGAGGAATACGGAATCTAATATGCGTTAGGCTATTAGAATGGCTAACGTTAACAAATGGTAAACTAATTACATTATAGCCGTAACTGTTTAAGAGGGATCAAGGGTAAAAGGGTATTGGAACGCTAACGATTTCTGAGAAAGATCTTGAAGCGTTAAAATAAAATTCAGACTATCAATTTCTTGCAGTGATAAAAACTTTTTTTTTTTGGGGGGGGGGAAATAGTTTTTAAAAATAGCTGAAAATCTTAAATTGGCGAAAGTTTTTGAAAATAAGTTCACACTTTTGGCCGACTATTGTAGGAAAACGGAATCTAATTTTCGTTAGGCTATTAGAATGGCTAACGTTAACAAATGGTAAATTAATCACTTTATAGCCGTAAATGTTAAAGAGGGATCTAGGGTAAAAGGGTATTAACGATTTCTGACAGAGATCTTGAAGTGTTAAAATTTGAATTCAGAGTATCAATTTCTTGCAGTGCTAAAACATTTTTTTTTTGGGGGGGGGGGGAATAGTTTTTAAAGATAGCTGAAAAACTTAAATCGGCGAAAGTTTTTGAAAATAAGTTAACACTTTTGGCCGACTATTGGAAGAAAACGGAATCTAATTTGCGTTAGGGAATTAGAATGGCTAACGTTAACAAATGGTAAACTAATTACTTTATAGCCGTAACTCTTAAAGAGGGATCAAGGGAAAAAGGGTATTGGAGCACTAACGATTTCTGACAGAGATCTTGAAGCGTTAAAATTTGATTCCAGGATATCAATTACTTGCAGTGCAAAAAACGTGTTTTTTTTTGGGGGGGGGGGGACAGTTTTAGAGGACGGAAAAAGATTTTAAATTGGCGAAAGACTTTGAAAATAAGTTTACACTTTTGGCCGACTATTGGAAGAAAACGGAATCTAATTTGCGTTAGGGTATTAGAATGGCTAACGTTAACAAATGGTAAACTAATTACTTTATAGCCGTAACTGTTTAAGAGGGATCAAGGGAAAAAGGATATTGAAACGCTAACGATATCTGAGAAAGATCTTGACGCGTTAAAATTTGAATTCAAAGTATCAATTTCTTGCAGTGCTGAAAACGTGTTTTTTTTTGGGGGGGGGGGGAACAGTTTTTACGGATAGCTGAAAATCTTAAATTAGCCAAAATTTTCGAAAATAAGTTCACACTTTTTGGCGACGATTCTAAGAAAACGCTTTGAATCTAATTTGCGGTAGGCTATTAGAATGGCTAACGTTAACTAACGGTAATATAATTCTTATTTTATAGCAGTAACTGTTTAAGAGGGATCAAGGGAAAAAGGGTATTGGAACGCTAACGATTTCTGAAAGAGATCTTGAAGCGTTAAAATTTTAATTCAGAGTATCAATTTCTTGCAGAGCTAAAAACGTGTTTTTTTTGGGGGGGGGGGGCTGAACATTTTTTGAGGAAGGCTAAATATCTTAAATTGGCGAAAGATTTTGAAAATAAGTTTACATTTTTGGCCGACTATTGGAGGAAAACGCTTTGAATCTAATTTGCGTTAGGCTATTAGTAAGGCTAACGTTAACTAACGGTAAAGTAATTTTTATTATATAGCTGTAACTGTCTAAGAAAGATCAAGGGAAAAAGGGTATTGGAACGCTGCCTATATCTGTTAAAGATCTTGAAGCGTTAAAATTTGAATTCAGAGTATCAATTTCTTGCAGTGCTGAAAAGTTTTTTTTGGGGGGGGGATAGTTTTTAAAAATAGCTGAAAATCTGAAATTGGCGAAAGTTTTTGAAAATAAAATCACACTTTTGGCCGACTATTGTAGGAAAACGGAATCCAATTTTCGTTAGGTTATTAGAATGGCTAACGTTAACAAATGGTAAACTAATTACTTTATAGCCGTAACTGTTAAAGAATGATCAAGGGTAAAAGGGTATTGGAACGCTAACGATTTCTGAGAAAGATCTTGAAGCGTTAAAATAAAATTCAGACTATCAATTTCTTGCAGTGATAAAAACTTTTTTTTGCGGGGAGGGGGGGAAATAGTTTTTAAACATAGCTGAAAATCTTAAATTGGCGAAAGTTTTTGAAAATAAGTTCACACTTTTGGCCGACTATTGTAGGAAAACTGAATCTAATTTTCGTTAGGCTATTAGAATGGCTAACGTTAACAAATGGTAAATTAATCACTTTATTGCCGTAAATGTTAAAGAGGGATCTAGGGTAAAAGGGTATTAACGATTTCTGACAGAGATCTTGAAGTGTTAAAATTTGAATTCAGAGTATCAATTTCTTGCAGTGCAAAAAACGTGTTTTTTTTGGGGGGGGGGGGACAATTTTAGAGAACGGAAAAAGATTTTAAATTGGCGAAAGACTTTGAAAATAAGTTCACACTTTTGGCCGACTATTGGAAGAAAACGGAATCTAATTTGCGTTAGGGTATTAGAATGGCTAACGTTAAGAAATGGTAAACTAATTACTTTATAGCCGTAACTGTTAAAGAGTGATCATGGGTAAAAGGGTATTGGAACGCTAACGATTTCCGACAGAGATCTTGAAGCGTTAAAATTTGAATTCAGAGCATCAATTTCTTGCAGTGCTTAAGACGTGTTTTTTTAGGGGGGGACAGTTTTCTAGGATAGCTGAAAATCTTCAATTGGCGAATGTTTTTGAAAATATGTTCACACTTTTTGCCGACTATTGTAAGAAAACGCTTTGAAACTAATTTGCGTTGGGCTATTAGAATGGCTAACTTTAACTAACGGTAAACTAATTTTTATTTTACAGCTTTCACTGTTTAAGAGGGATCAAGGGAAAAAGGTGATTGAAACGCTAACGATATCTGACAAAGATCTTGAAGCATTAAAATTTGAATTCAGAGTATCAATTTCTTGCAGTGGTAAAAACGTGTTTTTTAGGGGTGGGGGGAACAGTTTTTGAGGATAGCTGAAAATCTTAAATTGGCCAAAATTTTTGAAAATATGTTCACACTTTTTGCTAACTATTTTAAGAAAACGCTTTGAATCTAATTTGCGTTAGGCTATTAGAATGGCTAACTTTAACTAACGGTAAACTAATTTTTATTTTATAGCTTTAACTGTTTAAGAGGGATCAAGGGAAAAAGGTGATTGAAACGCTAACGATATCTGACAAAGATCTTGAAGCATTAAAATTTGAAATCAAAGTATCAATTTCTTGCAGTGCTTAAGACGTGTTTTTTAGGGGGGGGGACAGTTTTCGAGGATAGCTGAAAATCTTCAATTGGCGAATGTTTTTGAAAATATGTTCATACTTTTGGCCGACTATTGGAAGAAAACGCTTTGAATCTAATTTTCGTTAGGCTATTAGAATGGCTAACGTTAACTAACGGTAAACTAATTTTTATTTTACAGCTTTAACTGTTTAAGAGGGATCAAGGGAAAAAGGGTATTGATACGCTAACAATATCTGACAAAGATCTTGACGCGTTAAAATTTGAATTCAAAGTATCAATTTCTTGCAGTGCTGAATACGTGTTTTTTTTTGGGGGGGGGAAACAGTTTTTAAGGATAGCTGAAAATCTTAAATTGGCCAAAATTTTTGAAAATAAGTTCACACTTTTTGGCGACGATTCTAAGAAAACGCTTTGAATCTAATTTGCGGAAGGCTATTAGAATGGCTAACGTTAACTAACGGTAAACTAATTCTTATTTTATAGCAGTAACTGTTTATGAGGGATCAAGGGTTAAAGGGTATTGGAACGCTAACGATTTCTGATAGAGATCTTGAAGCGTTAAAATTTGAATTCAGAGTATCAATTTCTTGCAGTGCTAAAAACGCGTTTTTTTTTGGGGGGGGGAGAGTTTTTGAGGATAGCTGAAATTCTTAAATTGGCCAAAAGTTTTGAAAATAAGTTCACACACTTTGCCGACTATTGTAAGAAAACGCTCTGAATCTAATTTGCGTTAGGCTATTAGAATGGCTAACTTTAACTAACGATAAACTAATTTTTATTTTATAGCTTTAACTGTTTAAGAGGGATCAAGGGAAAAAGGTGATTGAAACGCTAACGATATCTGACAAAGATCTTGAAGCATTAAAATTTGAATTCAGAGTATCAATTTCTTGCAGTGCTAAGAACGTGTTTTTTTTTTGGGGGGGGGGGTTGAACAGTTTTTGAGGAAGGCTGAAGATCTTAAATTGGCAAAAGATTTTGAAAATAAGTTAATATTTTTGGCTGATTATTGGAGGAAAACGGAATCTAATTTTCGTTAGGCAATTAGAATGGCTAACGTTAACAAATGGTAAATTAATCACTTTATTGCCGTAAATGTTAAAGAGGGATCTAGGGTAAAAGGGTATTGGAACGCTAACGATTTCTGACAGAGATCTTGAAGTGTTAAAATTTGAATTCAGAGTATCAATTTCTTGCAGTGCTAAGAACGTGTTTTTTTTCGGGGGGGGGGGTGAACAGTTTTGGAGGAAGGCTGAAGATCTTAAATTGGCCAAAATTTTTGAAAATAAGTTCACACTTTTTGGCGACGATTCTAAGAAAACGCTTTGAATCTAATTTGCGGTAGGCTATTAGAATGGCTAACGTTAACTAATGGTAAACTAATTCTTATTTTATAGCAGTAACTGTTTAAGAGGGATCAAGGGTTAAAGGGTATTGGAACGCTAACGAGTTCTGACAGAGATCTTGAAGCGTTAAAATTTGAATTCAGAGTATCAATTTCTTGCAGTGCTAAAAACGCGCTTTTTTTGGGGGGGGGGGAGAGAGTTTTTGAGGATAGCTGAAATTCTTAAATTGGCCAAAAGTTTTGAAAATAAGTTCACACATTTTGCCGACTATTCTAAGAAAACGCTTTGAATCTAATTTGCGGTAGGCTATTAGAATGGCTAACTTTAACAAACGGTAAACTAATTTTTATTTTATAGCTTTAACTGTTTAAGAGGGATCAAGGGAAAAAGGTGATTGAAACGCTAACGATATCTGACAAAGATCTTGAAGCATTAAAATTTGAATTCAAAGTATCAATTTCTTGCAGTGCTAAGAACGTGTTATTTTTGGGGGGGGGGGTTGAACAGTTTTTGAGGAAGGCTGAAGATCGTAAATTGGCAAAAGATTTTGAAAATAAGTTAATATTTTTGGCTGATTATTGGAGGAAAACGGAATCTAATTTTCGTTAGGCTATTAGAATGGCTAACGTTAACAAATGGTAAACTAATTATTTTATAGCCGTAACTGTTGAAGAGGGATCAACTGTAAAAGGGTATTGGAACGCTGACTATATCTGTTAAAGATCTTGAAGCGTTAAAATTTGAATTCAGAGTATCAATTTCTTGCAGTGTTAAAACATTTTTTTTTGGGGGGGGGGATAGTTTTTAAAAATAGCTGAAAAACTTAAATCGGCGAAAGTTTTTGAAAATAAGTTTACACTTTTGGCCGATTATTGGAAGAAAACGGAATCTAATTTGCGTTAGGGTATTAGAATGGCTAACGTTAACAAATGGTAAACTAATTACTTTATAGCCGTAACTGTTAAAGAGGGATCAAGGGTAAAAGGGTATTGGAGCACTAACGATTTCTGACAGAGATCTTGAAGCGTTAAAATTTGATTCCAGGATATCAATTACTTGCAGTGGAAAAAACGTGTTTTTTTTTGGGGGGGGGGACAGTTTTAGAGGCCGGAAAAAGATTTTAAATTGGCGAAAGACTTTGAAAATAAGTTCACACTTTTGGCCGACTATTGGAAGAAAACGCTTTGAATCTAATTTGCGGTAGGCTATTAGAATGGCTAACGTTAACTAACGGTAAACTAATTCTTATTTTATAGCAGTAACTGTTTAAGAGGGATCAAGGGTTAAAGGGTATTGGAACACTAACGATTTCTGACAGAGATCTTGAAGCGTTAAAATTTGAATTCAGAGTATCAATTTCTTGCAGCGCTAAAAACGCGTTTTTTTTTGGGGGGGGGGACAGTTTTCGAGGATAGCTGAAAATTTTCAATTGGCGAATGTTTTTGAAAATATGTTCACACATTTTGCCGACTATTGTAAGAAAACGCTTTGAATCTAATTTGCGTTAGGCTATTAGAATGGCTAACTTCAACTAACGGTAAACTAATTTTTATTTTATAGCTTTAACTGTTTAAGAGGGATCAAGGGAAAAAGGTGATTGAAACGCTAACGATATCTGACAAAGATCTTGAAGCAATAAAATTTGAATTCAGAGTATCAATTTCTTGCAGTGCTAAGAACGTGTTTTTTTTGGGGGGGGGGGGGGTTGAACAGTTTTTGAGGAAGGCTGAAGATCTTAAATTGGCAAAAGATTTTGAAAATAAGTTTATATTTTTGGCTGATTATTGGAGGAAAACGGAATCTAATTTTCGTTAGGCTATTAGAATGGCTAACGTTAACAAATGGTAAATTAATCACTTTATAGCCGTAAATGTTAAAGAGGGATATAGGGTAAAAGGGTATTGGAACGCTAACGATTTCTGACAGAGATCTTGAAGTGTTAAAATTTGAATTCAGAGTATCAATTTCTTGCAGTGCTAAAAACGTGTTTTTTTGGGGGGGGGGACAGTTTTTGAGGATAGCAGTAATTCTTAAATAAGCCAAAATTTTTGAAAATAAGTTCACACTTTTTGCCGACTATAGTAAAAAAACGCTTTGAATCTAATTTGCGTTAGGCTATTAGAATGGCTAACGTTAACAAATGGTAAACTGATTATTTTATAGCCGTAACTGTTGAAGAGGGATCAACTG
Organism: Parasteatoda tepidariorum; assembly: GCF_982258835.1. NCBI lineage: Eukaryota > Metazoa > Arthropoda > Arachnida > Araneae > Theridiidae > Parasteatoda > Parasteatoda tepidariorum. The sequence goes on along the minus strand of NC_141759.1, from coordinate 99,182,418 downwards.
TAAAAGAGTATTGGAACGCTGACTATATCTGTTAAAGATCTTGAAGCGTTAAAATTTGAATTCAGAGTATCAATTTCTTGCAGTGCTAAAACATTCTTTTTGGGGGGGAATAGTTTTTAAAAATAGCTGTAAAACTTAAATCGGCGAAAGTTTTTGAAAATAAGTTTACACTTTTGGCCGACTATTGGAAGAAAACGGAATCTAATTTGCGTTAGGGTATTAGAATGGCTAACGTTAAGAAATGGTAAACTAATTACTTTATAGCAGTAACTGTTAAAGAGTGATCATGGGTAAAAGGGTTTTGGAACGGGAACGATTTCTGACAGAGATCTTGAAGCGTTAAAATTTGAATTCAGAGCATCAATTTCTTGCAGTGCTAAGAACGTGTTTTTTTCGGGGGGGGGGGTGAACAGTTTTGGAGGAAGGCTGAAGATCTTAAATTGGCGAAAGAGTTTGAAAATAAGTTTACATTTTTGGCTGACTATTGGAGGAAAACGGAATCTAATTTGCGTTAGGCTATTAGAATGGCTAACGTTAACAAATGGTAAAGTAATTACTTTATAGCCGTAACTGTTAAAGAGGGATCAAGGGTAAAAGGGTATTGGAGCACTAACGATTTCTGACAGAGATCTTGAAGCGTTAAAATTTGATTCCAGGATATCAATTACTTGCAGTGCAAAAAACGTGTTTTTTTTTTGGGGGGGGGGACAGTTTTAAAGGACGGAAAAAGATTTTAAATTGGCGAAAGACTTTGAAAATAAGTTCACACTTTTGGCCGACTATTGGAAGAAAACGCTTTGAATCTAATTTGCGTTAGGGTATTAGAATGGCTAACGTTAACAAATGGTAAACTAATTACTTTATAGCCGTAACTGTTTAAGAGGGATCAAGGGAAAAAGGGTATTGAAACGCTAACGATATCTGACAAAGATCTTGACGCGTTAAAATTTGAATTCAAAGTATCAATTTCTTGCAGTGCTGAAAACGTGTTTTTTTTGGGGGGGAACAGTTTTTAAGGATAGCTGAAAATCTTAAATTGGCCAAAATTTTTGAAAATAAGTTCACACTTTTTGGCGACGATTCTAAGAAAACGCTTTGAATCTAATTTGCGGTAGGCTATTAGAATGGCTAACGTTAACTAACGGTAAACTAATTCTTATTTTATAGCAGTAACTGTTTAAGAGGGATCAAGGGTTAAAGGGTATTGGAACGCTAACGATTTCTGACAGAGATCTTGAAGCGTTAAAATTTGAATTCAGAGTATCAATTTCTTGCAGCGCTAAAAATGCGTTTTTTTTTGGGGGGGGGGAGAGAGTTTTTGAGGATAGCTGAAATTCTTAAATTGGCCAAAAGTTTTGAAAATAAGTTCACACATTTTGCCGACTATTGTAAGAAAACGCTTTGAATCTAATTTGCGTTAGGCTATTAGAATGGCTAACTTTAACTAACGGTAAACTAATTTTTATTTTATACCTTTAACTGTTTAAGAGGGATCAAGGGAAAAAGGTGATTGAAACGCTAACGATATCTGACAAAGATCTTGAAGCATTAAAATTTGAATTCAAAGTATCAATTTCTTGCAGTGCTAAGAACGTGTTATTTTTTTTTGGGGGGGGGGTTGAACAGTTTTTGAGGAAGGCTGAAGATCTTAAATTGGCAAAAGATTTTGAAAATAAGTTTATATTTTTGGCTGATTATTGGAGGAAAACGGAATCTAATTTTCGTTAGGCTATTAGAATGGCTAACGTTAACAAATGGTAAATTAATCACTTTATAGCCGTAAATGTTAAAGAGGGATCTAGGGTAAAAGGGTTTTGGAACGCTAACGATTTCTGACAGAGATCTTGAAGTGTTAAAATTTGAATTCAGAGTATCAATTTCTTGCAGTGCTAAAAACGTGTTTTTTTTTGGAGGGGGACAGTTTTTGAGGATAGCAGAAATTCTTAAATTAGCCAAAATTTTTGAAAATAAGTTCACACTTTTTGCCGACTATAGTAAAAAAACGCTTTGAATCTAATTTGCGTTAGGCTATTAGAATGGCTAACGTTAACAAATGGTAAACTAATTATTTTATAGCCGTAACTGTTGAAGAGGGATCAACTGTAAAAGGGTATTGGAACGCTGACTATATCTGTTAAAGATCTTGAAGCGTTAAAATTTGAATTCAGAGTATCAATTTCTTGCAGTGCTAAGAACGTGTTTTTTTTTGGGGGGGGGGAGTTGAACAGTTTTTGAGGAAGGCTGATGATCTTAAATTGGCAAAAGATTTTGAAAATAAGTTTATATTTTTGGCTGATTATTGGAGGAAAACGGAATCTAATTTTCGTTAGGCTATTAGAATGGCTAACGTTAACAAATGGTAAACTAATTACATTATAGCCGTAACTGCTTAAGAGGGATCAAGGTTAAAAGGGTATTGGAACGCTAACGATATCTGACAAAGATCTTGACGCGTTAAAATTTGAATTCAAAGTATCAATTTCTTGCAGTGCTGAAAACGTGCTTTTTTTTGGGGGGGGGGGAACAGTTTTTAAGGATAGCTGAAAATCTTAAATTGGCCAAAATTTTTGAAAATAAGTTCACACTTTTTGGCGACGATTCTAAGAAAACGCTTTGAATCTAATTTGCGGTAGGCTATTAGAATGGCTAACGTTAACTAACGGTAAACTAATTCTTATTTTATAGCAGTAACTGTTTAAGAGGGATCAAGGGTTAAAGGGTATTGGAACGCTAACGATTTCTGACAGAGATCTTGAAGCGTTAAAATTTGAATTCAGAGTATCAATTTCTTGCAGTGCTAAAAACGCGCTTTTTTTTGGGGGGGGGGGAGAGAGTTTTTGAGGATAGCTGAAATTCTTAAATTGGCCAAAAGTTTTGAAAATAAGTTCACACATTTTGCCGACTATTGTAAGAAAACGCTTTGAATCTAATTTGCGTTAGGCTATTAGAATGGCTAACTTTAACAAACGGTAAACTAATTTTTATTTTATAGCTTTAACTGTTTAAGAGGGATCAAGGGAAAAAGGTGATTGAAACGCTAACGGTATCTGACAAAGATCTTGAAGCATTAAAATTTGAATTCAAAGTATCAATTTCTTGCAGTGCTAAGAACGTGTTTTTTTTGGGGGGGGGGAGTTGAACAGTTTTTGAGGAAGGCTGAAGATCTTAAATTGGCAAAAGATTTTGAAAATAAGTTTATATTTTTGGCTGATTATGGGAGGAAAACGGAATCTAATTTTCGTTAGGGTATTAGAATGGCTGACGTTAAGAAATGGTAAACTAATTACTTTATAGCCGTAACTGTTAAAGAGTGATCATGGGTAAAAGGGTATTCGAACGCTAACGATTTCTGACAGAGATCTTGAAGCGTTAAAACTTGAATTCAGAGTATCAATTTCTTGCAGTGCTAAAAACGTGTTTTTTTTTTGGGGGGGGGGGACAGTTTTTGAGGATAGCAGAAATTCTTAAATTAGCCAAAATTTTTGAAAATAAGTTCACACTTTTGGCCGACTATAGTAAAAAAACGCTTTGAATCTAATTTGCGTTAGGCTATTAGAATGTCTAACGTTAACAAATGGTAAACTAATTATTTTATAGCCGTAACTGTTGAAGAGGGATCAAGGGTAAAAGGGTATTGGAACGCTGACTATATCTGTTAAAGATCTTGAAGTGTTAAAATTTGAATTCAGAGTATCAATTTCTTGCAGTGCTAAAACATTTTTTTTGGGGGGGGAATAGTTTTTAAAGATAGCTGAAAAACTTAAATCGGCGAAAGTTTTTGAAAATAAGTTTACACTTTTGGCCGACTATTGGAAGAAAACGGAATCTAATTTGCGTTAGGGTATTAGAATGGCTAACGTTAATAAATGGTAAACTAATTACTTTATAGCCGTAACTGTTAAAGAGTGATCATGGGTAAAAGGGTATTGGAACGCTAACGATTTCTGACAGAGATCTTGAAGCGTTAAAATTTGAATTCAGAGTATCAATTTCTTGCAGTGCTAAGAACGTGTTTTTTTTCGGGGGGGGGGTGAACAGTTTTGGAGGAAGGCTGAAGATCTTAAATTGGCGAAAGAGTTTGAAAATAAGATTACATTTTTGGCTGACTATTGGAGGAAAACGGAATCTAATTTGCGTTAGGCTATTAGAATGGCTAACGTTAACAAATGGTAAACTAATTACATTATAGCCGTAACTGTTTAAGAGGGATCAAGGGTAAAAGGGTATTGGAACGCTAACGATATCTGACAAAGATCTTGACGCGTTAAAATTTGAATTCAAAGTATCAATTTCTTGCAGTGCTGAAAACGTGTTTTTTTTGGGGGGGGAACAGTTTTTAAGGATAGCTGAAAATCTTAAATTGGCCAAAATTTTTGAAAATAAGTTCACACTTTTTGGCGACGATTCTAAGAAAACGCTTTGAATCTAATTTGCGGTAGGCTATTAGAATGGCTAACGTTAACTAACGGTAAACTAATTCTTATTTTATAGCAGTAACTGTTTAAGAGGGATCAAGGGATAAAGGGTATTGGAACGCTAACGATTTCTGACAGAGATCTTGAAGCGTTAAAATTTGAATTCAGAGTATCAATTTTTTGCAGTGCTAAAAACGCGCTTTTTTTGAGGGGGGGGAGAGAGTTTTTGAGGATAGCTGAAATTCTTAAATTGGCCAAAAGTTTTGAAAATAAGTTGACACATTTTGCCGACTATTGTAAGAAAACGCTTTGAATCTAATTTGCGTTAGGCTATTAGAATGGCTAACGTTAACTAACGGTAAACTAATTTTTATTTTACAGCTTTAACTGTTTAAGAAGGATCAAGGGAAAAAGGGTATTGAAACGCTAACGATATCTGACAAAGATCTTGACGCGTTAAAATTTGAATTCAAAGTATCAATTTCTAGCAGTGCTGAAAACGTGTTTTTTTTTTTGGGGGGGGGAACAGTTTTTAAGGATAGCTGAAAATCTTAAATTGGCCAAAATTTTTGAAAATAAGTTCACACTTTTTGGCGACGATTCTAAGAAAACGCTTTGAATCTAATTTGCGGTAGGCTATTAGAATGGCTAACGTTAACTAACGGTAAACTAATTCTTATTTTATAGCAGTAACTGTTTAAGAGGGATCAAGGGTTAAAGGGTATTGGAACGATAACGATTTCTGACAGAGATATTGAAGCGTTAAAATTTGAATTCAGAGTATCAATTTCTTGCAGTGCTAAAAACGCGTTTTTTTTGGGGGGGGGAGAGTTTTTGAGGATAGCTGAAATTCTTAAATTGGCCAAAAGTTTTGAAAATAAGTTCACACATTTTGCCGACTATTGTAAGAAAACGCTTTGAATCTAATTTGCGTTAGGCTATTAGAATGGCTAACTTTAACTAACGATAAACAAATTTTTATTTTACAGCTTTAACTGTTTAAGAGGGATCAAGGGTAAAAGGGTATTGGAACGCTAACGATTTCTGAGAAAGATCTTGAAGCGTTAAAATAAAATTCAGACTATCAATTTCTTGCAGTGCTAAAAACTTTTTTTTTGGGGGGGGGGAATAGTTTTTAAAAATAGTTGAAAATCTTAAATTGGCGAAAGTTTTTGAAAATAAGAGTACACTTTTGGCCGACTATTGGAAGAAAACGGAATCTAATTTGCGTTGGGGTATAAGAATGGCTAACGTTAAGAAATGGTAAACTAATTACTTTATAGCCGTAACTGTTAAAGAGTGATCATGGGTAAAAGGGTATTGGAACGCTAACGATTTCTGACAGAGATCTTGAAGCGTTAAAATTTGAATTCAGAGTATCAATTTCTTGCAGTGCTAAGAACGTGTTTTTTTTTCGGGGGGGGGGGGTGAACAGTTTTGGAGGAAGGCTGAAGATCTTAAATTGGCGAAAGATTTTGAAAATAAGTTTACATTTTTGGCTGACTATTGGAGGAAAACGGAATCTAATTTGCGTTAGGCTATTAGAATGGCTAACGTTAACAAATGGTAAACTAATTACATTATAGCCGTAACTGTTTAAGAGGGATCAAGGGTATTAGAACGCTAACGATTTCTGAGAAAGATCTTGAAGCGTTAAAATAAAATTCAGTCTATCAATTTCCTGCAGTGCTAAAAACTTTTTTATGGGGGGTGGGGGAATAGTTTTTAAAAATAGCTGAAAATCTTAAATTGGCGAAAGTTTTTGAAAATAAGTTTACACTTTTGGCCGACTATTGGAAGAAAACGGAATCTAATTTGCGTTAGGGTATAAGAATGGCTAACGTTAAGAAATGGTAAACTAATTACTTTATAGCCGTAACTGTTAAAGAGTGATCAAGGGTAAAAGGGTATTAGAACGCTATAGATTTCTGAGAAAGATCTTGAAGCGTTAAAATAAAATTCAGACTATCAATTTCCTGCAGTGCTAAAAACTTTTTTTTGGGGGGTGGGGGAATAGTTTTTAAAAATAGCTGAAAATCTTAAATTGGCGAAAGTTTTTGAAAATAAGTTTACATTTTTGGCTGACTATTGGAGGAAAACGGAATCTAATTTGCGTTAGGCTATTAGAATGGCTAACGTTAGCAAATGGTAAACTAATTACATTATAGCCGTAACTGTTTAAGAGGGATCAAGGGTAAAAGGGTATTGGAACGCTAACGATTTCTGAGAAAGATCTTGAAGCGTTAAAATAAAATTCAGACTATCAATTTCCTGCAGTGCTAAAAACTTTTTTTGGGGGGGGGGAATAGTTTTTAAAAATAGCTGAAAATCTTAAATTGGCGAAAGTTTTTGAAAATAAGTTCACACTTTTGGCCGACTATTGGAAGAAAACGCTTTGAATCTAATTTGCGTTAGGCTATTAGAATGGCTAACGTTAACTAACGGTAAACTAATTTTTATTTTACAGCTTTAACTGTTTAAGAGGGATCAAGGGAAAAAGGGTATTGAAACGCTAACGATATCTGACAAAGATCTTGACGCGTTAAAATTTGAATTCAAAGTATCAATTTCTTGCAGTGCTAAAAACGTGTTTTGTTTGGGGGGGAACAGTTTTTAAGGATAGCTGAAAATCTTAAATTGGCCAAAATTTTTGAAAATAAGTTCACACTTTTTGGCGACGATTCTAAGAAAACGCTTTGAATCTAATATGCGGTAGGCTATTAGAATGGCTAACGTTAACTAACGGTAAACTAATTCTTATTTTATAGCAGTAACTGTTTAAGAGGGATCAAGGGTTAAAGGGTATTGGAACGCTAACGATTTCTGACAGAGATCTTGAAGCGTTAAAATTTGAATTCAGAGTATCAATTTCTTGCAGCGCTAAAAACGCGTTTTTTTGGGGGGGGGGGAGAGAGAGTTTTTGAGGATAGCTGAAATTCTTAAATTGGCCAAAAGTTTTGAAAATAAGTTCACACATTTTGCCGACTATTGTAAGAAAACGCTTTGAATCTAATTTGCGTTAGGCTATTAGAATGGCTAACTTTAACTAACGGTAAACTAATTTTTATTTTATAGCTTTAACTGTTTAAGAGGGATCAAGGGAAAAAGGTGATTGAAACGCTAACGATATCTGACAAAGATCTTGAAGCCTTAAAATTTGAATTCAAAGTATCAATTTCTTGCAGTGCTAAGAACGTGTTTTTTTGGGGGGGGGTTGAACAGTTTTTGAGGAAGGCTGAAGATCTTAAATTGGCAAAAGATTTTGAAAATAAGTTTATATTTTTGGCTGATTATTGGAGGAAAACGGAATCTAATTTTCGTTAGGCTATTAGAATGGCTAACGTTAACAAATGGTAAATTAATCACTTTATAGCCGTAAATGTTCAAGAGGGATCTAGGGTAAAAGGGTATTGGAACGCTAACGATTTCTGACAGAGATCTTGAAGTGTTAAAATTTGAATTCAGAGTATCAATTTCTTGCAGTGCTAAAAACGTGTTTTTTTTGGGGGGGGGGGACAGTTTTTGAGGATAGCAGAAATTCTTAAATTAGCCAAAATTTTTGAAAATAAGTTCTCACTTTTTGCCGACTATAGTAAAAAAACGCTTTGAATCTAATTTGCGTTAGGCTATTAGAATGGCTAACGTTAACAAATGGTAAACTAATTATTTTATAGCCGTAACTGTTGAAGAGGGATCAACTGTAAAAGGGTATTGGAACGCTGACTATATCTGTTAAAGATCTTGAAGCGTTAAAATTTGAATTCAGAGTATCAATTTCTTGCAGTGCTAAAACATTTTATTTGGGGGGGGAATAGTTTTCAAAAATAGCTGAAAAACTTAAATCGGCGAAAGTTTTTGAAAATAAGTTTACACTTTTGGCCGACTATTGGAAGAAAACGGAATCTAATTTGCGTTAGGGTATTAGAATGGCTGACGTTAAGAAATGGTAAACTAATTACTTTATAGCCGTAACTGTTAAAGAGTGATCATGGGTAAAAGGGTATTCGAACGCTAACGATTTCTGACAGAGATCTTGAAGCGTTAAAACTTGAATTCAGAGTATCAATTTCTTGCAGTGCTAAAAACGTGTTTTTTTTTTTGGGGGGGGGGGGACAGTTTATGAGGATAGCAGAAATTCTTAAATTAGCCAAAATTTTTGAAAATAAGTTCACACTTTTGGCCGACTATAGTAAAAAAACGCTTTGAATCTAATTTGCGTTAGGCTATTAGAATGTCTAACGTTAACAAATGGTAAACTAATTATTTTATAGCCGTAACTGTTGAAGAGGGATCAAGGGTAAAAGGGTATTGGAACGCTGACTATATCTGTTAAAGATCTTGAAGTGTTAAAATTTGAATTCAGAGTATCAATTTCTTGCAGTGTTAAACATTTTTTTGGGGGGGGGGAATAGTTTTTAAAGATAGCTGAAAAACTTAAATCGGCGAAAGTTTTTGAAAATAAGATTACATTTTTGGCTGACTATTGGAGGAAAACGGAATCTAATTTTCGTTAGGCTATTAGAATGGCTAACGTTAACAAATGGTAAACTAATTACATTATAGCCGTAACTGTTTAAGAGGGATCAAGGGTAAAAGGGTATTGGAACGCTAACGATTTCTGACAGAGATCTTGAAGCGTTAAAATTTGAATTCAGAGTATCAATTTCTTGCAGTGCTAAAAACGCGCTTTTTTTTGGGGGGGGGGAGAGAGTTTTTGAGGATAGCTGAAATTCTTAAATTGGCCAAAAGTTTTGAAAATAAGTTCACACATTTTGCCGACTATTGTAAGAAAACGCTTTGAATCTAATTTGCGTTAGGCTATTAGAATGGCTAACTTTAACAAACGGTAAACTAATTTTTATTTTATAGCTTTAACTGTTTAAGAGGGATCAAGGGAAAAAGGTGATTGAAACGCTAACGATATCTGACAAAGATCTTGAAGCATTAAAATTTGAATTCAAAGTATCAATTTCTTGCAGTGCTAAGAACGTGTTTTTTTTTGGGGGGGGGGTTGAACAGTTTTTGAGGAAGGCTGAAGATCTTAAATTGGCGAAAGAGTTTGAAAATAAATTTACATTTTTGGCTGACTATTGGAGGAAAACGGAATCTAATTTGCGTTAGGCTATTAGAATGGCTAACGTTAACTAACGGTAAACTAATTTTTATTTTACAGCTTTAACTGTTTAAGAGGGATCAAGGGAAAAAGGGTATTGAAACGCTAACGATATCTGACAAAGATCTTGACGCGTTAAAATTTGAATTCAAAGTATCAATTTCTAGCAGTGCTGAAAACGTGTTTTTTTTTGGGGGGGGGAGGAACAGTTTTTAAGGATAGCTGAAAATCTTAAATTGGCCAAAATTTTTGAAAATAAGTTCACACTTTTTGGCGACGATTCTAAGAAAACGCTTTGAATCTAATTTGCGGTAGGCTATTAGAATGGCTAACGTTAACTAACGGTAAACTAATTCTTATTTTATAGCAGTAACTGTTTAAGAGGGATCAAGGGTTAAAGGGTATTGGAACGCTAACGATTTCTGACAGAGATCTTGAAGCGTTAAAATTTGAATTCAGAGTATCAATTTCTTGCAGTGCTAAAAACGCGTTTTTTTTGGGGGGGGGAGAGTTTTTGAGGCTAGCTGAAATTCTTAAATTGGCCAAAAGTTTTGAAAATAAGTTCACACATTTTGCCGACTATTGTAAGAAAACGCTTTGAATCTAATTTGCGTTAGGCTATTAGAATGGCTAACGTTAACAAATGGTAAACTAATTATTTTATAGCCGTAACTGTTGAAGAGGGATCAACTGTAAAAGGGTATTGGAACGCTGACTATATCTGTTAAAGATCTTGAAGCGTTAAAATTTGAATTCAGAGTATCAATTTCTTGCAGTGCTAAAACATTTTTTTTGGGGGGGAATAGTTTTTAAAAATAGCTGAAAAACTTAAATCGGCGAAAGTTTTTGAAAATAAGTTTACACTTTTGGCCGACTATTGGAAGAAAACGGAATCTAATTTGCGTTAGGGTATTAGAATGGCTGACGTTAAGAAATGGTAAACTAATTACTTTATAGCCGTAACTGTTAAAGAGTGATCATGGGTAAAAGGGTATTGGAACGCTAACGATTTCTGACAGAGATCTTGAATCGTTAAAATTTGAATTCAGAGTATCAATTTCTTGCAGTGCTAAGAACGTGTTTTTTTTCGGGGGGGGGGGGGTGAACAGTTTTGGAGGAAGGCTGAAGATCTTAAATTGGCGAAAGATTTTGAAAATAAGTTTACATTTTTGGCTGACTATTGGAGGAAAACGGAATCTAATTTGCGTTAGGCTATTAGAATGGCTAACGTTAACAAATGGTAAACTAATTACATTATAGCCGTAACTGTTAAAGAGTGATCAAGGGTAAAAGGGTATTAGAACGCTATAGATTTCTGAGAAAGATCTTGAAGCGTTAAAATAAAATTCAGAGTATCAATTTCTTGCAGTGCTAAAAACGCGTCTTTTTTTTGGGGGGGGGAGAATTTTCTAGGATAGCTGAAAATCTTCAATTGGCGAATGTTTTTGAAAATATGTTCACACTTTTTGCCGACTATTGTAAGAAAACGCTTTGAAACTAATTTGAGTTGGGCTATTAGAATGGCTAATTTTAACTAACGGTAAACTAATTTTTATTTTATAGCAGTAACTGTTTAAGAGGGATCAAGGGAAAAAGGGTATTGAAACGCTAACGATATCTGACAAAGATCTTGACGCGGTAAAATTTGAATTCGAAGTATCAATTTCTTGCAGTGCTTAAAACGTGTTTTTTGGGGGGGAATAGTTTTTAAAGATAGCTGAAAAACTTAAATCGGCGAAAGTTTTTGAAAATAAGTTTACATTTTTGGCTGACTATTGGAGGAAAACGGAATCTAATTTGCGTTAGGCTATTAGAATGGCTAACTTTAACAAATGGTAAACTAATTACATTATCGCCGTAACTGTTTAAGAGGGATCAAGGGTAAAAGGGTATTGGAACGCTAACGATTTCTGAGAAAGATCTTGAAGCGTTAAAATAAAATTCAGACTATCAATTTCTTGCAGTGCTAAAAACTTTTTTTTTTTTGGGGGGGGACAGTTTTAGAGGACGGAAAAAGATTTTAAATTGGCGAAAGACTTTGAAAATAAGTTCACACTTTTGGCCGACTATTGGAAGTAAAACGCTTTGAATCTAATTTGCGTTAGGCTATTAGAATGGCTAACGTTAACTAACGGTAAACTAATTTTTATTTCACAGCTTTAACTGTTTAAGAGGGATCAAGGGAAAAAGGGTATTGAAACGCTAACGATATCTGACAAAGATCTTGACGCGGTAAAATTTGAATTCGAAGTATCAATTTCTTGCAGTGCTGAAAACGCGTTTTTTTTTGGGGGGGGGGGAGAGATTTTGAGGATAGCTGAAATTCTTAAATTGGAAAAAAGTTTTGAAAATAAGTTCACTCATTTTGCCGACTATTGTAAGAAAACGCTTTGAATCTAATTTGCGGTAGGCTATTAGAATGGCTAACGTTAACTAACGGTAAACTAATTCTTATTTTATAGCAGTAACTGTTTAAGAGGGATCAAGGGTTAAAGGGTATTGGAACGCTAACGATTTCTGACAGAGATCTTGAAGCGTTAAAATTTGAATTCAGAGTATCAATTTCTTGCAGTGCTTAAAACTTTTTTAGGGGGGGAGGGGGAAACAGTTTTTGAGGATAGCTGAAATTCTTAAATTGGCGAAAGTTTTTGAAAATAAGTTCACATTTTTCCCGACTATTGGAGGAAAACCCTTTGAATCTAATTTGCGTTAGGCTATTAGAATGTCTAATATTAACAAATGGTAAATTAATTACTTTATAGCCGTAACTGTTAAAGAGGGAGCAAGGGTAAAACGGTATTGGAACGCTAATGATTTCTGACGGAGATCTTGAAGCGTTAAAATTTGAATTCAGAGTATCAACTTCCTGCAGTGCTAAAAACGTGTTTTTTTGGGGGGGGGGGAACAGTTTTTGAGGATAGCTGAAATTCTTAAATTGGCGAAAGTTTTTGAAAATAAGTTCACACTTTTTGCCGACTATTATAAGAAAACGCCTTGAATCTAATTTGCGTTAGGCTATTAGAATGGCTAACGTTAACTAACGGTAAACTAATTTTTATTTTACAGCTTTAACTGTTTAAGAGGGATCAAGGGAAAAAGGGTATTGAAACGCTAACGATATCTGAGAAAGATCTTGACGCGTTAAAATTTGATCTCAAAGTATCAATTTCTTGCAGTGCTGAAAACGTGTTTTTTTTTTTGGGGGGGGGGGAACAGTTTTTAAGGATAGCTGAAAATCTTAAATTGGCCAAAATTTTTGAAAATAAGTTCACACTTTTTGGCGACGATTCTAAGAAAACGCTTTGAATCTAATTTGCGGTAGGCTATTAGAATGGCTAACGTTAACTAACGGTAAACTAATTCTTATTTTATAGCAGTAACTGTTTAAGAGGGATCAAGGGTTAAAGGGTATTGGAACGCTAACGATTTCTGACAGAGATATTGAAGCGTTAAAATTTGAATTCAGAGTATCAATTTCTTGCAGTGCTAAAAACGCGTTTTTTTTGGGGGGGGGAGAGTTTTTGAGGATAGCTGAAATTCTTAAATTGGCCAAAAGTTTTGAAAATAAGTTCACACATTTTGCCGACTATTGTAAGAAAACGCTTTGAATCTAATTTGCGTTAGGCTATTAGAATGGCTAACTTTAACTAACGATAAACTAATTTTTATTTTACAGCTTTAACTGTTTAAGAGGGATCAAGGGTAAAAGGGTATTGGAACGCTAACGATTTCTGAGAAAGATCTTGAAGCGTTAAAATAAAATTCAGACTATCAATTTCTTGCAGTGCTAAAAACTTTTTTTTTTGGGGGGGGGAATAGTTTTTAAAAATAGTTGAAAATCTTAAATTGGCGAAAGTTTTTGAAAATAAGTTTACACTTTTGGCCGACTATTGGAAGAAAACGGAATCTAATTTGCGTTGGGGTATAAGAATGGCTAACGTTAAGAAATGGTAAACTAATTACTTTATAGCCGTAACTGTTAAAGAGTGATCATGGGTAAAAGGGTATTGGAACGCTAACGATTTCTGACAGAGATCTTGAAGCGTTAAAATTTGAATTCAGAGTATCAATTTCTTGCAGTGCTAAGAACGTGTTTTTTTTCGGGGGGGGGGGTGAACAGTTTTGGAGGAAGGCTGAAGATCTTAAATTGGCGAAAGATTTTGAAAATAAGTTTACATTTTTGGCTGACTATTGGAGGAAAACGGAATCTAATTTGCGTTAGGCTATTAGAATGGCTAATGTTAACAAATGGTAAACTAATTACATTATAGCCGTAACTGTTTAAGAGGGATCAAGGGTAAAAGGGTATTAGAACGCTAACGATTTCTGAGAAAGATCTTGAAGCGTTAAAATAAAATTCAGTCTATCAATTTCCTGCAGTGCTAAAAACTTTTTTATGGGGGGTGGGGGAATAGTTTTTAAAAATAGCGGAAAATCTTAAATTGGCGAAAGTTTTTGAAAATAAGTTTACACTTTTGGCCGACTATTGGAAGAAAACGGAATCTAATTTGCGTTAGGGTATAAGAATGGCTAACGTTAAGAAATGGTAAACTAATTACTTTATAGCCGTAACTGTTAAAGAGTGATCAAGGGTAAAAGGGTATTAGAACGCTATAGATTTCTGAGAAAGATCTTGAAGCGTTAAAATAAAATTCAGACTATCAATTTCCTGCAGTGCTAAAAACTTTTTTTGGGGGGGTGGGGGAATAGTTTTTAAAAATAGCTGAAAATCTTAAATTGGCGAAAGTTTTTGAAAATAAGTTTACATTTTTGGCTGACTATTGGAGGAAAACGGAATCTAATTTGCGTTAGGCTATTAGAATGGCTAACGTTAGCAAATGGTAAACTAATTACATTATAGCCGTAACTGTTTAAGAGGGATCAAGGGTAAAAGGGTATTGGAACGCTAACGATTTCTGAGAAAGATCTTGAAGCGTTAAAATAAAATTCAGACTATCAATTTCCTGCAGTGCTAAAAACTTTTTTTGGGGGGGGGGGAATAGTTTTTAAAAATAGCTGAAAATCTTAAATTGGCGAAAGTTTTTGAAAATAAGTTCACACTTTTGGCCGACTATTGGAAGAAAACGCTTTGAATCTAATTTGCGTTAGGCTATTAGAATGGCTAACGTTAACTAACGGTAAACTAATTTTTATTTTACAGCTTTAACTGTTTAAGAGGGATCAAGGGAAAAAGGGTATTGAAACGCTAACGATATCTGACAAAGATCTTGACGCGTTAAAATTTGAATTCAAAGTATCAATTTCTTGCAGTGCTAAAAACGTGTTTTGTTTGGGGGGGAACAGTTTTTAAGGATAGCTGAAAATCTTAAATTGGCCAAAATTTTTGAAAATAAGTTCACACTTTTTGGCGACGATTCTAAGAAAACGCTTTGAATCTAATATGCGGTAGGCTATTAGAATGGCTAACGTTAACTAACGGTAAACTAATTCTTATTTTATAGCAGTAACTGTTTAAGAGGGATCAAGGGTTAAAGGGTATTGGAACGCTAACGATTTCTGACAGAGATCTTGAAGCGTTAAAATTTGAATTCAGAGTATCAATTTCTTGCAGCGCTAAAAACGCGTTTTTTAGGGGGGGGGGAGAGAGAGTTTTTGAGGATAGCTGAAATTCTTAAATTGGCCAAAAGTTTTGAAAATAAGTTCACACATTTTGCCGACTATTGTAAGAAAACGCTTTGAATCTAATTTGCGTTAGGCTATTAGAATGGCTAACTTTAACTAACGGTAAACTAATTTTTATTTTATAGCTTTAACTGTTTAAGAGGGATCAAGGGAAAAAGGTGATTGAAACGCTAACGATATCTGACAAAGATCTTGAAGCCTTAAAATTTGAATTCAAAGTATCAATTTCTTGCAGTGCTAAGAACGTGTTTTTTTTGGGGGGGGGGTTGAACAGTTTTTGAGGAAGGCTGAAGATCTTAAATTGGCAAAAGATTTTGAAAATAAGTTTATATTTTTGGCTGATTATTGGAGGAAAACGGAATCTAATTTTCGTTAGGCTATTAGAATGGCTAACGTTAACAAATGGTAAATTAATCACTTTATAGCCGTAAATGTTCAAGAGGGATCTAGGGTAAAAGGGTATTGGAACGCTAACGATTTCTGACAGAGATCTTGAAGTGTTAAAATTTGAATTCAGAGTATCAATTTCTTGCAGTGCTAAAAACGTGTTTTTTTTTGGGGGGGGGGACAGTTTTTGAGGATAGCAGAAATTCTTAAATTAGCCAAAATTTTTGAAAATAAGTTCACACTTTTTGCCGACTATAGTAAAAAAACGCTTTGAATCTAATTTGCGTTAGGCTATTAGAATGGCTAACGTTAACAAATGGTAAACTAATTATTTTATAGCCGTAACTGTTGAAGAGGGATCAACTGTAAAAGGGTATTGGAACGCTGACTATATCTGTTAAAGATCTTGAAGCGTTAAAATTTGAATTCAGAGTATCAATTTCTTGCAGTGCTAAAACATTTTTTTTGGGGGGGAATAGTTTTTAAAAATAGCTGAAAAACTTAAATCGGCGAAAGTTTTTGAAAATAAGTTTACACTTTTGGCCGACTATTGGAAGAAAACGGAATCTAATTTGCGTTAGGGTATTAGAATGGCTGACGTTAAGAAATGGTAAACTAATTACTTTATAGCCGTAACTGTTAAAGAGTGATCATGGGTAAAAGGGTATTCGAACGCTAACGATTTCTGACAGAGATCTTGAAGCGTTAAAACTTGAATTCAGAGTATCAATTTCTTGCAGTGCTAAAAACGTGTTTTTTTTGGGGGGGGGGGACAGTTTTTGAGGATAGCAGAAATTCTTAAATTAGCCAAAATTTTTGAAAATAAGTTCACACTTTTGGCCGACTATAGTAAAAAAACGCTTTGAATCTAATTTGCGTTAGGCTATTAGAATGTCTAACGTTAACAAATGGTAAACTAATTATTTTATAGCCGTAACTGTTGAAGAGGGATCAAGGGTAAAAGGGTATTGGAACGCTAACGATTTCTGACAGAGATCTTGAAGCGTTAAAATTTGAATTCAGAGTATCAATTTCTTGCAGTGCTAAAAACGCGCTTTTTTTTGGGGGGGGGGAGAGAGTTTTTGAGGATAGCTGAAATTCTTAAATTGGCCAAAAGTTTTGAAAATAAGTTCACACATTTTGCCGACTATTGTAAGAAAACGCTTTGAATCTAATTTGCGTTAGGCTATTAGAATGGCTAACTTTAACAAACGGTAAACTAATTTTTATTTTATAGCTTTAACTGTTTAAGAGGGATCAAGGGAAAAAGGTGATTGAAACGCTAACGATATCTGACAAAGTTCTTGAAGCATTAAAATTTGAATTCAAAGTATCAATTTCTTGCAGTGCTAAGAACGTGTTTTTTTTTTGGGGGGGGGGGTTGAACAGTTTTTGAGGAAGGCTGAAGATCTTAAATTGGCGAAAGAGTTTGAAAATAAATTTACATTTTTGGCTGACTATTGGAGGAAAACGGAATCTAATTTGCGTTAGGCTATTAGAATGGCTAACGTTAACTAACGGTAAACTAATTTTTATTTTACAGCTTTAACTGTTTAAGAGGGATCAAGGGAAAAAGGGTATTGAAACGCTAACGATATCTGACAAAGATCTTGACGCGTTAAAATTTGAATTCAAAGTATCAATTTCTAGCAGTGCTGAAAACGTGTTTTTTTTTGGGGGGGGAGGAACAGTTTTTAAGGATAGCTGAAAATCTTAAATTGGCCAAAATTTTTGAAAATAAGTTCACACTTTTTGGCGACGATTCTAAGAAAACGCTTTGAATCTAATTTGCGGTAGGCTATTAGAATGGCTAACGTTAACTAACGGTAAACTAATTCTTATTTTATAGCAGTAACTGTTTAAGAGGGATCAAGGGTTAAAGGGTATTGGAACGCTAACGATTTCTGACAGAGATCTTGAAGCGTTAAAATTTGAATTCAGAGTATCAATTTCTTGCAGTGCTAAAAACGCGTTTTTTTTTGGGGGGGGGGAGAGTTTTTGAGGATAGCTGAAATTCTTAAATTGGCCAAAAGTTTTGAAAATAAGTTCACACATTTTGCCGACTATTGTAAGAAAACGCTTTGAATCTAATTTGCGTTAGGCTATTAGAATGGCTAACGTTAACAAATGGTAAACTAATTATTTTATAGCCGTAACTGTTGAAGAGGGATCAACTGTAAAAGGGTATTGGAACGCTGACTATATCTGTTAAAGATCTTGAAGCGTTAAAATTTGAATTCAGAGTATCAATTTCTTGCAGTGCTAAAACATTTTTTTTGGGGGGGAATAGTTTTTAAAAATAGCTGAAAAACTTAAATCGGCGAAAGTTTTTGAAAATAAGTTTACACTTTTGGCCGACTATTGGAAGAAAACGGAATCTAATTTGCGTTAGGGTATTAGAATGGCTGACGTTAAGAAATGGTAAACTAATTACTTTATAGCCGTAACTGTTAAAGAGTGATCATGGGTAAAAGGGTATTGGAACGCTAACGATTTCTGACAGAGATCTTGAATCGTTAAAATTTGAATTCAGAGTATCAATTTCTTGCAGTGCTAAGAACGTGTTTTTTTTCGGGGGGGGGGGGGTGAACAGTTTTGGAGGAAGGCTGAAGATCTTAAATTGGCGAAAGATTTTGAAAATAAGTTTACATTTTTGGCTGACTATTGGAGGAAAACGGAATCTAATTTGCGTTAGGCTATTAGAATGGCTAACGTTAACAAATGGTAAACTAATTACATTATAGCCGTAACTGTTAAAGAGTGATCAAGGGTAAAAGGGTATTAGAACGCTATAGATTTCTGAGAAAGATCTTGAAGCGTTAAAATAAAATTCAGAGTATCAATTTCTTGCAGTGCTAAAAACGCGTCTTTTTTTGGGGGGGGGAGAATTTTCTAGGATAGCTGAAAATCTTCAATTGGCGAATGTTTTTGAAAATATGTTCACACTTTTTGCCGACTATTGTAAGAAAACGCTTTGAAACTAATTTGAGTTGGGCTATTAGAATGGCTAACTTTAACTAACGGTAAACTAATTTTTATTTTATAGCAGTAACTGTTTAAGAGGGATCAAGGGAAAAAGGGTATTGAAACGCTAACGATATCTGACAAAGATCTTGACGCGGTAAAATTTGAATTCGAAGTATCAATTTCTTGCAGTGCTTAAAACGTGTTTTTTGGGGGGGAATAGTTTTTAAAGATAGCTGAAAAACTTAAATCGGCGAAAGTTTTTGAAAATAAGTTTACATTTTTGGCTGACTATTGGAGGAAAACGGAATCTAATTTGCGTTAGGCTATTAGAATGGCTAACTTTAACAAATGGTAAACTAATTACATTATCGCCGTAACTGTTTAAGAGGGATCAAGGGTAAAAGGGTATTGGAACGCTAACGATTTCTGAGAAAGATCTTGAAGCGTTAAAATAAAATTCAGACTATCAATTTCTTGCAGTGCTAAAAACTTTTTTTTTGGGGGGGGGGGACAGTTTTAGAGGACGGAAAAAGATTTTAAATTGGCGAAAGACTTTGAAAATAAGTTCACACTTTTGGCCGACTATTGGAAGTAAAACGCTTTGAATCTAATTTGCGTTAGGCTATTAGAATGGCTAACGTTAACTAACGGTAAACTAATTTTTATTTCACAGCTTTAACTGTTTAAGAGGGATCAAGGGAAAAAGGGTATTGAAACGCTAACGATATCTGACAAAGATCTTGACGCGGTAAAATTTGAATTCGAAGTATCAATTTCTTGCAGTGCTGAAAACGCGTTTTTTTTTTTTGGGGGGGGGAGAGATTTTGAGGATAGCTGAAATTCTTAAATTGGAAAAAAGTTTTGAAAATAAGTTCACTCATTTTGCCGACTATTGTAAGAAAACGCTTTGAATCTAATTTGCGGTAGGCTATTAGAATGGCTAACGTTAACTAACGGTAAACTAATTCTTATTTTATAGCAGTAACTGTTTAAGAGGCATCGAGGGGAAAAGGGTATTGGAACGCTAACGATTTCTGACAGAGATCTTGAAGCGTTAAAATTTGAATTCAGAGGATCAATTTCTTGCAGTGCTAAAAACGTGTTTTTTTAGGGGGGGGGAAGTTTTTGAGGATAACTGAAAATCTAAAATTGGCCAAAATTTTGGAAAATAAGTTCACACTTTTTGTCGACTATTATAAGAAAACGCCTTGAATCTAATTTGCGTTAGGCTATTAGAATGGCTAACGTTAACTAACGGTAAACTAATTTTTATTTTACAGCTTTAACTGTTTAAGAGGGATCAAGGGAAAAAGGGTATTGAAACGCTAACGATATCTGAGAAAGATCTTGACGCGTTAAAATTTGATCTCAAAGTATCAATTTCTTGCAGTGCTTAAAACGTGTTTTTTTTTGGGGGGGGGGACAGTTTTTAAGGATAGCTGAAAATCTTAAATTGGCCAAAATTTTTGAAAATAAGTTCACACTTTTTGCCGACTATTGTAGGAAAACTGAATCCAATTTGCGGTAGGCTATTAGAATGGCTAACGTTAACTAACGGTAAACTAATTCTTTTTTTTTAGCAGTAACTGTTTAAGAGGGATCAAGGGTTAAAGGGTATTGGAACGCTAACGATTTCTGACAGAGATCTTGAAGCGTTAAAATTTGAATTCAGAGGATCAATTTCTTGCAGTGCTAAATACGCGTTTTTTTTGGGGGGGGAGAGTTTTTGAGGATAGCTGAAATTTTTAAATTGGCCAAAAGTTTTGAAAATAAGTTCACACATTTTGCCGACTATTGTAAGAAAACGCTTTGAATCTAATTTGCGTTAGGCTATTAGAATGGCTAACTTTAACTAACGGTAAACTAATTTTTATTTTATAGCTTTAACTGTTTAAGAGGGATCAAGGGAAAAAGGTGATTGAAACGCTAACGATATCTGACAAAGATCTTGAAGCATTAAAATTTGAATTCAAATTATCAATTTCTTGCTTTGCTTAAGACGTGTTTTTTTAGAGGGGGGGGGACAGTTTTCTAGGATAGCTGAAAATCTTCAATTGGCGAATGTTTTTGAAAATATGTGCACACTTTTTGCCGACTATTGTAAGAAAACGCTTTGAAACTAATTTGCGTTGGGCTATTAGAATGGCTAACTTTAACTAACGGTAAACTAATTTTTATTTTACAGCTTTCACTGTTTAAGAGGGATCAAGGGAAAAAGGTGATTGAAACGCTAACGATATCTGACAAAGATCTTGAAGCATTAAAATTTTAATTCAGAGTATCAATTTCTTGCAGTGCTTAAAACTTTTTTTTTTGGGGGGGGAGGGGGAAACAGTTTTTGAGGAAGGCTGAATATCTTAAATTGGCGAAAGATTTTGAAAATAAGTTCACACATTTTGCCGACTATTGTAAGAAAACGCTTTGAATCTAATTTGCGTTAGGCTATTAGAATGGCTAACTTTAACTAACGGTAAACTAATTCTTATTTTATAGCCGTAACTGTTAAAGAGGGATCAAGGGTAAAAGGGTATTGAATTGCTAACGATTTCTGACAGATCTTGAATCGTTAAAATTTGAATTCAGAGTATCAATTTTTGGCAGTGCAAAAAACGTGTTTTTTTAGGGGGGGGGGGAGAGAGTTTTTGAGGATAGCTGAAAATCTTAAATTGGCCAAAATTTTTGAAAATAAGTTCACACTTTTTGCCGACTATTGTAAGAAAACGCTTTTAATCTAATTTGCGTAAGGCTAACGTTAACAAATGGTAAACTAATTACTTTATAGCCGTAACTGTTAAAGAGGGATCAAGGGTAAAAGGGTATTGAAACGCTAACGATTTCTGATAGATCTTAAAGCGTTAAAATTTGAATTCAGACTATCAATTTCACGCAGCGCTAAAAACGTAGTTTTTTTGGGTTTGATGGGGGGAAACAGTTTTGAGGATGGCTGAAGACCTTAAATGGGCGGAAGTTTTTGAAAATAAGTTCACACTTTTGGCCGACTATTGTAGGAAAACGGAATCTAATTTTCGTTAGGCTATTAGAATGGCTAACGTTAACAAATGGTAAACTAATTACTTTACAGCCGTAACTGTTAAAGAGGGATCAAGGGTAAAAGGGCATTGGAACGCTAACGATTTCAGACGAAGATATTGAAAAAAACGTGTTTTTTAGGGGGTGAACAGTTTTAGGGGATGAAAAAAGATCTTACATTAGCGCAAGTTTTTGAACAGTTCAGTTTTGAAGTTTAACTTATGGCCGACTATTGGAGAAAAACGCTTTGAATCTAATTTGCGTTAGGCTAACGTTAATTAACGGTAAACTAATTCTTATTTTATCGATGTAACTGTCTAAGAGGGATCAAGGGTTAAAGGGTATTGGAACGCTAACGATTTCTGACAGAGATCTTGAAGCGTTAAAATTTGAATTCAGACTATCAATTTCACGCAGCGCTAAAAACGTAATTTTTTTGGGTTTGATGGGGGGAAACAGTTTTGAGGATGGCTGAAGACCTTAAATGGGCGGAAGTTTTTGAAAATAAGTTCACACTTTTGGCCGACTATTGTAGGAAAACGGAATCTAATTTTCGTTAGGCTATTAGAATGGCTAACGTTAACAAATGGTAAACTAATTATTTTATAGCCGTAACTGTTGAAGAGGGATCAAGGGTAAAAGGGTATTGGAACGCTGACTATATCTGTTAAAGATCTTGAAGTATTAAAATTTGAATTCAGAGTATCAATTTCTTGCAGTGATAAAACATTTTTTTTTTGGGGGGGGGGGAATAGTTTTTAAAGATAGCTGAAAAACTTAAATCAGCGAAAGTTTTTGAAAATAAGTTTACACTTTTGGTCGACTATTGGAAGAAAACGGAATCTAATTTGCGTTAGGCTATTAGAATGGCTAACGTTAAGAAATGGTAAACTAATTACTTTATAGTCGTAACTGTTAAAGAGTGATCATGGGTAAAAGGGTATTGGAACGCTAACGATATCTGACAAAGATCTTGACGCGTTAAAATTTGAATTCAAAGTATCAATTTCTTGCAGTGCTAAAAACGTGTTTTGTTTGGGGGGGAACAGTTTTTAAGGATAGCTGAAAATCTTAAATTGGCCAAAATTTTTGAAAATAAGTTCACACTTTTTGGCGACGATTCTAAGAAAACGCTTTGAATCTAATATGCGGTAGGCTATTAGAATGGCTAACGTTAACTAACGGTAAACTAATTCTTATTTTATAGCAGTAACTGTTTAAGAGGGATCAAGGGTTAAAGGGTATTGGAACGCTAACGATTTCTGACAGAGATCTTGAAGCTTTAAAATTTGAATTCAGAGTATCAATTTCTTGCAGTGCTAAGAACGTGTTTTTTTTCGGGGGGGGGGGTGAACAGTTTTGGAGGAAGGCTGAAGATCTTAAATTGGCCAAAATTTTTGAAAATAAGTTCACACTTTTTGGCGACGATTCTAAGAAAACGCTTTGAATCTAATTTGCGGTAGGCTATTAGAATGGCTAACGTTAACTAACGGTAAACTAATTCTTATTTTATAGCAGTAACTGTTTAAGAGGGATCAAGGGTTAAAGGGTATTGGAACGCTAACGAGTTCTGACAGAGATCTTGAAGCGTTAAAATTTGAATTCAGAGTATCAATTTCTTGCAGTGCTAAAAACGCGCTTTTTTTGGGGGGGGGGAGAGAGTTTTTGAGGATAGCTGAAATTCTTAAATTGGCCAAAAGTTTTGAAAATAAGTTCACACTTTTTGGCGACGATTCTAAGAAAACGCTTTGAATCTAATTTGCGGTAGGCTATTAGAATGGCTAACGTTAACTAACGGTAAACTAATTTTTATTTTATAGCTTTAACTGTTTAAGAGGGATCAAGGGAAAAAGGTGATTGAAACGCTAACGATATCTGACAAAGATCTTGAAGCATTAAAATTTGAATTCAAAGTATCAATTTCTTGCAGTGCTAAGAACGTGTTTTTTTTGGGGGGGGGGTTGAACAGTTTTTGAGGAAGGCTGAAGATCGTAAATTGGCAAAAGATTTTGAAAATAAGTTAATATTTTTGGCTGATTATTGGAGGAAAACGGAATCTAATTTTCGTTAGGCTATTAGAATGGCTAACGTTAACAAATGGTAAACTAATTATTTTATAGCCGTAACTGTTGAAGAGGGATCAACTGTAAAAGGGTATTGGAACGCTGACTATATCTGTTAAAGATCTTGAAGCGTTAAAATTTGAATTCAGAGTATCAATTTCTTGCAGTGTTAAAACATTTTTTTTGGGGGGGGGGGGGAATAGTTTTTAAAAATAGCTGAAAAACTTAAATCGGCGAAAGTTTTTGAAAATAAGTTTACACTTTTGGCCGATTATTGGAAGAAAACGGAATCTAATTTGCGTTAGGGTATTAGAATGGCTAACGTTAACAAATGGTAAACTAATTACTTTATAGCCGTAACTGTTAAAGAGGTATCAAGGGTAAAAGGGTATTGGAGCACTAACGATTTCTGACAGAGATCTTGAAGCGTTAAAATTTGATTCCAGGATATCAATTACTTGCAGTGGAAAAAACGTGTTTTTTTTTGGGGGGGGGGGACAGTTTTAGAGGCCGGAAAAAGATTTTAAATTGGCGAAAGACTTTGAAAATAAGTTCACACTTTTGGCCGACTATTGGAAGAAAACGCTTTGAATCTAATTTGCGGTAGGCTATTAGAATGGCTAACGTTAACTAACGGTAAACTAATTCTTATTTTATAGCAGTAACTGTTTAAGAGGGATCAAGGGTTAAAGGGTATTGGAACACTAACGATTTCTGACAGAGATCTTGAAGCGTTAAAATTTGAATTCAGAGTATCAATTTCTTGCAGCGCTAAAAACGCGTTTTTTTTTGGGGGGGGGACAGTTTTCGAGGATAGCTGAAAATTTTCAATTGGCGAATGTTTTTGAAAATATGTTCACACATTTTGCCGACTATTGTAAGAAAACGCTTTGAATCTAATTTGCGTTAGGCTATTAGAATGGCTAACTTCAACTAACGGTAAACTAATTTTTATTTTATAGCTTTAACTGTTTAAGAGGGATCAAGGGAAAAAGGTGATTGAAACGCTAACGATATCTGACAAAGATCTTGAAGCATTAAAATTTGAATTCAGAGTATCAATTTCTTGCAGTGCTAAGAACGTGTTTTTTTTTTTGGGGGGGGGGTTGAACAGTTTTTGAGGAAGGCTGAAGATCTTAAATTGGCAAAAGATTTTGAAAATAAGTTTATATTTTTGGCTGATTATTGGAGGAAAACGGAATCTAATTTTCGTTAGGCTATTAGAATGGCTAACGTTAACAAATGGTAAATTAATCACTTTATAGCCGTAAATGTTAAAGAGGGATCTAGGGTAAAAGGGTATTGGAACGCTAACGATTTCTGACAGAGATCTTGAAGTGTTAAAATTTGAATTCAGAGTATCAATTTCTTGCAGTGCTAAAAACGTGTTTTTTTTGGGGGGGGGGGACAGTTTTTGAGGATAGCAGTAATTCTTAAATTAGCCAAAATTTTTGAAAATAAGTTCACACTTTTTGCCGACTATAGTAAAAAAACGCTTTGAATCTAATTTGCGTTAGGCTATTAGAATGGCTAACGTTAACAAATGGTAAACTGATTATTTTATAGCCGTAACTGTTGAAGAGGGATCAACTGTAAAAGGGTATTGGAACGCTGACTATATCTGTTAAAGATCTTGAAGCGTTAAAATTTGAATTCAGAGTATCAATTTCTTGCAGTGCTAAAACATTCTTTTTGGGGGGGAATAGTTTTTAAAAATAGCTGTAAAACTTAAATCGGCGAAAGTTTTTGAAAATAAGTTTACACTTTTGGCCGACTATTGGAAGAAAACGGAATCTAATTTGCGTTAGGGTATTAGAATGGCTAACGTTAAGAAATGGTAAACTAATTACTTTATAGCAGTAACTGTTAAAGAGTGATCATGGGTAAAAGGGTTTTGGAACGGGAACGATTTCTGACAGAGATCTTGAAGCGTTAAAATTTGAATTCAGAGCATCAATTTCTTGCAGTGCTAAGAACGTGTTTTTTTCGGGGGGGGGGGTGAACAGTTTTGGAGGAAGGCTGAAGATCTTAAATTGGCGAAAGAGTTTGAAAATAAGTTTACATTTTTGGCTGACTATTGGAGGAAAACGGAATCTAATTTGCGTTAGGCTATTAGAATGGCTAACGTTAACAAATGGTAAACTAATTACATTATAGCCGTAACTGTTTAAGAGGGATCAAGGGTAAAAGGGTATTGGAACGCTAACGATTTCTGAGAAAGATCTTGAAGCGTTAAAATAAAATTCAGACTATCAATTTCTTGCAGTGCTAAAAACTTTTTTTGGGGGGGGGGAATAGTTTTTAAAAATAGCTGAAAATCTTAAATTGGCGAAAGTTTTTGAAAATAAGTTTACACTTTTGGCCGACTATTGGAAGAAAACGCTTTGAATCTAATTTGCGTTAGGCTATTAGAAACGCTAACGTTAACTAACGGTAAACTAATTTTTATTTTACAGCTTTAACTGTTTAAGAGGGATCAAGGGAAAAAGGGTATTGAAACGCTAACGATATCTGACAAAGATCTTGACGCGTTAAAATTTGAATTCAAAGTATCAATTTCTTGCAGTGCTGAAAACGTGTTTTTTTTGGGGGGGAACAGTTTTTAAGGATAGCTGAAAATCTTAAATTGGCCAAAATTTTTGAAAATAAGTTCACACTTTTTGGCGACGATTCTAAGAAAACGCTTTGAATCTAATTTGCGTTAGGCTATTAGAATGGCTAACTTTAACTAACGGTAAACTAATTTTTATTTTATAGCTTTAACTGTTTAAGAGGGATCTAGGGTAAAAGGGTTTTGGTACGCTAACGATTTCTGACAGAGATCTTGAAGTGTTAAAATTTGAATTCAGAGTATCAATTTCTTGCAGTGCTAAAAACGTGTTTTTTTTTGGAGGGGGACAGTTTTTGAGGATAGCAGAAATTCTTAAATTAGCCAAAATTTTTGAAAATAAGTTCACACTTTTTGCCGACTATAGTAAAAAAACGCTTTGAATCTAATTTGCGTTAGGCTATTAGAATGGCTAACGTTAACAAATGGTAAACTAATTATTTTATAGCCGTAACTGTTGAAGAGGGATCAACTGTAAAACGGTATTGGAACGCTGACTATATCTGTTAAAGATCTTGAAGCGTTAAAATTTGAATTCAGAGTATCAATTTCTTGCAGTGCTAAGAACGTGTTTTTTTCGGGGGGGGGGGGGGTGAACAGTTTTGGAGGAAGGCTGAAGATCTTAAATTGGCGAAAGAGTTTGAAAATAAGATTACATTTTTGGCTGACTATTGGAGGAAAACGGAATCTAATTTGCGTTAGGCTATTAGAATGGCTAACGTTAACAAATGGTAAACTAATTACATTATAGCCGTAACTGCTTAAGAGGGATCAAGGTTAAAAGGGTATTGGAACGCTAACGATATCTGACAAAGATCTTGACGCGTTAAAATTTGAATTCAAAGTATCAATTTCTTGCAGTGCTGAAAACGTGCTTTTTTTTTGGGGGGGGGGGAACAGTTTTTAAGGATAGCTGAAAATCTTAAATTGGCCAAAATTTTTGAAAATAAGTTCACACTTTTTGGCGACGATTCTAAGAAAACGCTTTGAATCTAATTTGCGGTAGGCTATTAGAATGGCTAACGTTAACTAACGGTAAACTAATTCTTATTTTATAGCAGTAACTGTTTAAGAGGGATCAAGGGTTAAAGGGTATTGGAACGCTAACGATTTCTGACAGAGATCTTGAAGCGTTAAAATTTGAATTCAGAGTATCAATTTCTTGCAGTGCTAAAAACGCGCTTTTTTTTGGGGGGGGAGAGAGTTTTTGAGGATAGCTGAAATTCTTAAATTGGCCAAAAGTTTTGAAAATAAGTTCACACATTTTGCCGACTATTGTAAGAAAACGCTTTGAATCTAATTTGCGTTAGGCTATTAGAATGGCTAACTTTAACAAACGGTAAACTAATTTTTATTTTATAGCTTTAACTGTTTAAGAGGGATCAAGGGAAAAAGGTGATTGAAACGCTAACGGTATCTGACAAAGATCTTGAAGCATTAAAATTTGAATTCAAAGTATCAATTTCTTGCAGTGCTAAGAACGTGTTTTTTTTTGGGGGGGGGAGTTGAATAGTTTTTGAGGAAGGCTGAAGATCTTAAATTGGCAAAAGATTTTGAAAATAAGTTTATATTTTTGGCTGATTATTGGAGGAAAACGGAATCTAATTTTCGTTAGGCTATTAGAATGGCTAACGTTAACAAATGGTAAACTAATTATTTTATAGCCGTAACTGTTGAAGAGGGATCAACTGTAAAAGGGTATTGGAACGCTGACTATATCTGTTAAAGATCTTGAAGCGTTAAAATTTGAATTCAGAGTATCAATTTCTTGCAGTGCAAAAACATTTTTTTTGGGGGGGGGGAATAGTTTTTAAAAATAGCTGGAAAACTTAAATCGGCGAAAGTTTTTGAAAATAAGTTTACACTTTTGGCCGACTATTGGAAGAAAACGCTTTGAATCTAATTTGCGTTTGGCTATTAGAATGGCTAACGTTAACAAATGGTAAACTAATTATTTTATAGCCGTAACTGCTGAAGAGGGATCAACTGTAAAAGGGTATTGGAACGCTGACTATATCTGTTAAAGATCTTGAAGCGTTAAAATTTGAATTCAGAGTATCAATTTCTTGCAGTGCTAAAACATTTTTTTTTGGGGGGGGGGGAATAGTTTTTAAAAATAGCTGAAAAACTTAAATCGGCGAAAGTTTTTGAAAATAAGTTTACACTTTTGGCCGACTATTGGAAGAAAACGGAATCTAATTTGCGTTAGGGTATTAGAATGGCTGACGTTAAGAAATGGTAAACTAATTACTTTATAGCCGTAACTGTTAAAGAGTGATCATGGGTAAAAGGGTATTCGAACGCTAACGATTTCTGACAGAGATCTTGAAGCGTTAAAACTTGAATTCAGAGTATCAATTTCTTGCAGTGCTAAAAACGTGTTTTTTTTTTTGGGGGGGGGGACAGTTTTTGAGGATAGCAGAAATTCTTAAATTAGCCAAAATTTTTGAAAATAAGTTCACACTTTTGGCCGACTATAGTAAAAAAACGCTTTGAATCTAATTTGCGTTAGGCTATTAGAATGTCTAACGTTAACAAATGGTAAACTAATTATTTTATAGCCGTAACTGTTGAAGAGGGATCAAGGGTAAAAGGGTATTGGAACGCTGACTATATCTGTTAAAGATCTTGAAGTGTTAAAATTTGAATTCAGAGTATCAATTTCTTGCAGTGCTAAAACATTTTTTTTGGGGGGGGGAATAGTTTTTAAAGATAGCTGAAAAACTTAAATCGGCTAAAGTTTTTGAAAATAAGTTTACACTTTTGGCCGACTATTGGAAGAAAACGGAATCTAATTTGCGTTAGGGTATTAGAATGGCTAACGTTAAGAAATGGTAAACTAATTACTTTATAGCCGTAACTGTTAAAGAGTGATCATGGGTAAAAGGGTATTGGAACGCTAACGATTTCTGACAGAGATCTTGAAGCGTTAAAATTTGAATTCAGAGTATCAATTTCTTGCAGTGCTAAGAACGTGTTTTTTTTCGGGGGGGGGGGGTGAACAGTTTTGGAGGAAGGCTGAAGATCTTAAATTGGCGAAAGAGTTTGAAAATAAGATTACATTTTTGGCTGACTATTGGAGGAAAACGGAATCTAATTTGCGTTAGGCTATTAGAATGGCTAACGTTAACAAATGGTAAACTAATTACATTATAGCCGTAACTGTTTAAGAGGGATCAAGGGTAAAAGGGTATTGGAACGCTAACGATATCTGACAAAGATCTTGACGCGTTAAAATTTGAATTCAAAGTATCAATTTCTTGCAGTGCTGAAAACGTGTTTTTTTTGGGGGGGGAACAGTTTTTAAGGATAGCTGAAAATCTTAAATTGGCCAAAATTTTTGAAAATAAGTTCACACTTTTTGGCGACGATTCTAAGAAAACGCTTTGAATCTAATTTGCGGTAGGCTATTAGAATGGCTAACGTTAACTAACGGTAAACTAATTCTTATTTTACAGCTTTAACTGTTTAAGAGGGATCAAGGGTAAAAGGGTATTGGAACGCTAACGATTTCTGAGAAAGATCTTGAAGCGTTAAAATAAAATTCAGAGTATCAATTTCTTGCAGTGCTAAAAACTTTTTTTTTTGGGGGGGGGGAATAGTTTTTAAAAATAGTTGAAAATCTTAAATTGGCGAAAGTTTTTGAAAATAAGTTTACACTTTTGGCCGACTATTGGAAGAAAACGGAATCTAATTTGCGTTGGGGTATAAGAATGGCTAACGTTAAGAAATGGTAAACTAATTACTTTATAGCCGTAACTGTTAAAGAGTGATCATGGGTAAAAGGGTATTGGAACGCTAACGATTTCTGACAGAGATCTTGAAGCGTTAAAATTTGAATTCAGAGTATCAATTTCTTGCAGTGCTAAGAACGTGTTTTTTTTTCGGGGGGGGGGTGAACAGTTTTGGAGGAAGGCTGAAGATCTTAAATTGGCGAAAGATTTTGAAAATAAGTTTACATTTTTGGCTGACTATTGGAGGAAAACGGAATCTAATTTTCGTTAGGCTATTAGAATGGCTAACGTTAACAAATGGTAAACTAATTATTTTATAGCCGTAACTGTTGAAGAGGGATCAACTGTAAAAGGGTATTGGAACGCTGACTATATCTGTTAAAGATCTTGAAGCGTTAAAATTTGAATTCAGAGTATCAATTTCTTGCAGTGCAAAAACATTTTTTTTTGGGGGGGGGAATAGTTTTTAAAAATAGCTGAAAAACTTAAATCGGCGAAAGTTTTTGAAAATAAGTTTACACTTTTGGCCGACTATTGGAAGAAAACGCTTTGAATCTAATTTGCGTTAGGCTATTAGAATGGCTAACGTTAACAAATGGTAAACTAATTATTTTATAGCCGTAACTGCTGAAGAGGGATCAACTGTAAAAGGGTATTGGAACGCTGACTATATCTGTTAAAGATCTTGAAGCGTTAAAATTTGAATTCAGAGTATCAATTTCTTGCAGTGCTAAAACATTTTTTTGGGGGGGGGGGAATAGTTTTTAAAAATAGCTGAAAAACTTAAATCGGCGAAAGTTTTTGAAAATAAGTTTACACTTTTGGCCGACTATTGGAAGAAAACGGAATCTAATTTGCGTTAGGGTATTAGAATGGCTGACGTTAAGAAATGGTAAACTAATTACTTTATAGCCGTAACTGTTAAAGAGTGATCATGGGTAAAAGGGTATTCGAACGCTAACGATTTCTGACAGAGATCTTGAAGCGTTAAAACTTGAATTCAGAGTATCAATTTCTTGCAGTGCTAAAAACGTGTTTTTTTTGGGGGGGGGGGACAGTTTTTGAGGATAGCAGAAATTCTTAAATTAGCCAAAATTTTTGAAAATAAGTTCACACTTTTGGCCGACTATAGTAAAAAAACGCTTTGAATCTAATTTGCGTTAGGCTATTAGAATGTCTAACGTTAACAAATGGTAAACTAATTATTTTATAGCCGTAACTGTTGAAGAGGGATCAAGGGTAAAAGGGTATTGGAACGCTGACTATATCTGTTAAAGATCTTGAAGTGTTAAAATTTGAATTCAGAGTATCAATTTCTTGCAGTGCTAAAACATTTTTTTGGGGGGGGGGAATAGTTTTTAAAGATAGCTGAAAAACTTAAATCGGCTAAAGTTTTTGAAAATAAGTTTACACTTTTGGCCGACTATTGGAAGAAAACGGAATCTAATTTGCGTTAGGGTATTAGAATGGCTAACGTTAAGAAATGGTAAACTAATTACTTTATAGCCGTAACTGTTAAAGAGTGATCATGGGTAAAAGGGTATTGGAACGCTAACGATTTCTGACAGAGATCTTGAAGCGTTAAAATTTGAATTCAGAGTATCAATTTCTTGCAGTGCTAAGAACGTGTTTTTTTTCGGGGGGGGGGGTGAACAGTTTTGGAGGAAGGCTGAAGATCTTAAATTGGCGAAAGAGTTTGAAAATAAGATTACATTTTTGGCTGACTATTGGAGGAAAACGGAATCTAATTTGCGTTAGGCTATTAGAATGGCTAACGTTAACAAATGGTAAACTAATTACATTATAGCCGTAACTGTTTAAGAGGGATCAAGGGTAAAAGGGTATTGGAACGCTAACGATATCTGACAAAGATCTTGACGCGTTAAAATTTGAATTCAAAGTATCAATTTCTTGCAGTGCTGAAAACGTGTTTTTTTTTGGGGGGGAACAGTTTTTAAGGATAGCTGAAAATCTTAAATTGGCCAAAATTTTTGAAAATAAGTTCACACTTTTTGGCGACGATTCTAAGAAAACGCTTTGAATCTAATTTGCGGTAGGCTATTAGAATGGCTAACGTTAACTAACGGTAAACTAATTCTTATTTTATAGCAGTAACTGTTTAAGAGGGATCAAGGGTTAAAGGGTATTGGAACGCTAACGATTTCTGACAGAGATCTTGAAGCGTTAAAATTTGAATTCAGAGTATCAATTTCTTGCAGTGCTAAAAACGCGCTTTTTTTGGGGGGGGGGAGAGAGTTTTTGAGGATAGCTGAAATTCTTAAATTGGCCAAAAGTTTTGAAAATAAGTTCACACATTTTGCCGACTATTGTAAGAAAACGTTTTGAATCTAATTTGCGTTAGGCTATTAGAATGGCTAACTTTAACAAACGTTAAACTAATTTTTATTTTATAGCTTTAACTGTTTAAGAGGGATCAAGGGAAAAAGGTGATTGAAACGCTAACGGTATCTGACAAAGATCTTGAAGCATTAAAATTTGAATTCAAAGTATCAATTTCTTGCAGTGCTAAGAACGTGTTTTTTTTTGGGGGGGGGGGAGTTGAACAGTTTTTGAGGAAGGCTGAAGATCTTAAATTGGCAAAAGATTTTGAAAATAAGTTTATATTTTTGGCTGATTATTGGAGGAAAACGGAATCTAATTTTCGTTAGGCTATTAGAATGGCTAACGTTAACAAATGGTAAACTAATTATTTTATAGCCGTAACTGTTGAAGAGGGATCAACTGTAAAAGGGTATTGGAACGCTGACTATATCTGTTAAAGATCTTGAAGCGTTAAAATTTGAATTCAGAGTATCAATTTCTTGCAGTGCTAAAACATTTTTTTTTGGGGGGGGGGGAATAGTTTTTAAAAATAGCTGAAAAACTTAAATCGGCGAAAGTTTTTGAAAATAAGTTTACACTTTTGGCCGACTATTGGAAGAAAACGGAATCTAATTTGCGTTAGGGTATTAGAATGGCTAACGTTAAGAAATGGTAAACTAATTACTTTATAGCAGTAACTGTTAAAGAGTGATCATGGGAAAAAGGGTATTGGAACGCTAACGATTTCTGACAGAGATCTTGAAGTGTTAAAATTTGAATTCAGAGTATCAATTTCTTGCAGTGCTAAAAACGTGTTTTTTTTTGGGGGGGGGGACAGTTTTTGAGGATAGCAGAAATTCTTAAATTAGCCAAAATTTTTGAAAATAAGTTCACACTTTTTGCCGACTATAGTAAAAAAACGCTTTGAATCTAATTTGCGTTAGGCTATTAGAATGGCTAACGTTAACAAATGGTAAACTAATTATTTTATAGCCGTAACTGCTGAAGAGGGATCAACTGTAAAAGGGTATTGGAACGCTGACTATATCTGTTAAAGATCTTGAAGCGTTAAAATTTGAATTCAGAGTATCAATTTCTTGCAGTGCTAAAACATTTTTTTTGGGGGGGGGCTAGTTTTTAAAAATAGCTGAAAAACTTAAATCGGCGAAAGTTTTTGAAAATAAGTTTACACTTTTGGCGGACTATTGGAAGAAAACGGAATCTAATTTGCGTTAGGGTATTAGAATGGCTGACGTTAAGAAATGGTAAACTAATTACTTTATAGCCGTAACTGTTAAAGAGTGATCATGGGTAAAAGGGTATTGGAACGCTAACGATTTCTGACAGAGATCTTGAAGCGTTAAAATTTGAATTCAGAGTATCAATTTCTTGCAGTGCTAAGAACGTGTTTTTTTTCGGGGGGGGGGGGAACAGTTTTGGAGGAAGGCTGAAGATCTTAAATTGGCGAAAGAGTTTGAAAATAAGATTACATTTTTGGCTGACTATTGGAGGAAAACGGAATCTAATTTGCGTTAGGCTATTAGAATGGCTAACGTTAACAAATGGTAAAGTAATTACATTATAGCCGTAACTGTTTAAGAGGGATCAAGGGTAAAAGGGTATTGGAACGCTAACGATATCTGACAAAGATCTTGACGCGTTAAAATTTGAATTCAAAGTATCAATTTCTTGCAGTGCTGAAAACGTGTTTTTTTTGGGGGGGGAACAGTTTTTAAGGATAGCTGAAAATCTTAAATTGGCCAAAATTTTTGAAAATAAGTTCACACTTTTTGGCGACGATTCTAAGAAAACGCTTTGAATCTAATTTGCGGTAGGCTATTAGAATGGCTAACGTTAACTAACGGTAAACTAATTCTTATTTTACAGCTTTAACTGTTTAAGAGGGATCAAGGGTAAAAGGGTATTGGAACGCTAACGATTTCTGAGAAAGATCTTGAAGCGTTAAAATAAAATTCAGACTATCAATTTCTTGCAGTGCTAAAAACTTTTTTTTTTGGGGGGGGGAATAGTTTTTAAAAATAGTTGAAAATCTTAAATTGGCGAAAGTTTTTGAAAATAAGTTTACACTTTTGGCCGACTATTGGAAGAAAACGGAATCTAATTTGCGTTGGGGTATAAGAATGGCTAACGTTAAGAAATGGTAAACTAATTACTTTATAGCCGTAACTGTTAAAGAGTGATCATGGGTAAAAGGGTATTGGAACGCTAACGATTTCTGACAGAGATCTTGAAGCGTTAAAATTTGAATTCAGAGTATCAATTTCTTGCAGTGCTAAGAACGTGTTTTTTTTTCGGGGGGGGGGTGAACAGTTTTGGAGGAAGGCTGAAGATCTTAAATTGGCGAAAGATTTTGAAAATAAGTTTACATTTTTGGCTGACTATTGGAGGAAAACGGAATCTAATTTGCGTTAGGGTATAAGAATGGCTAACGTTAAGAAATGGTAAACTAATTACTTTATAGCCGTAACTGTTAAAGAGTGATCAAGGGTAAAAGGGTATTAGAACGCTATAGATTTCTGAGAAAGATCTTGAAGCGTTAAAATAAAATTCAGACTATCAATTTCCTGCAGTGCTAAAAACTTTTTTTTTGGGGGGTGGGGGAATAGTTTTTAAAAACAGCTGAAAATCTTAAATTGGCGAAAGTTTTTGAAAATAAGTTTACATTTTTGGCTGACTATTGGAGGAAAACGGAATCTAATTTGCGTTAGGCTATTAGAATGGCTAACGTTAGCAAATGGTAAACTAATTACATTATAGCCGTAACTGTTTAAGAGGGATCAAGGGTAAAAGGGTATTGGAACGCTAACGATTTCTGAGAAAGATCTTGAAGCGTTAAAATAAAATTCAGACTATCAATTTCCTGCAGTGCTAAAAACTTTTTTTTTGGGGGGGGGAATAGTTTTTAAAAATAGCTGAAAATCTTAAATTGGCGAAAGTTTTTGAAAATAAGTTCACACTTTTGGCCGACTATTGGAAGAAAACGCTTTGAATCTAATTTGCGTTAGGCTATTAGAATGGCTAACGTTAACTAACGTTAAACTAATTTTTATTTTACAGCTTTAACTGTTTAAGAGGGATCAAGGGAAAAAGGGTATTGAAACGCTAACGATATCTGACAAAGATCTTGACGCGTTAAAATTTGAATTCAAAGTATCAATTTCTTGCAGTGCTAAAAACGTGTTTTGTTTGGGGGGGAACAGTTTTTAAGGATAGCTGAAAATCTTAAATTGGCCAAAATTTTTCAAAATAAGTTCACACTTTTTGGCGACGATTCTAAGAAAACGCTTTGAATCTAATATGCGGTAGGCTAATAGAATGGCTAACGTTAACTAACGGTAAACTAATTCTTATTTTATAGCAGTAACTGTTTAAGAGGGATCAAGGGTTAAAGGGTATTGGAACGCTAACGATTTCTGACAGAGATCTTGAAGTGTTAAAATTTGAATTCAGAGTATCAATTTCTTGCAGCGCTAAAAACGCGTTTTTTCTGGGGGGGGAGAGAGAGTTTTTGAGGATAGCTGAAATTCTTAAATTGGCCAAAAGTTTTGAAAATAAGTTCACACATTTTGCCGACTATTGTAAGAAAACGCTTTGAATCTAATTTGCGTTAGGCTATTAGAATGGCTAACTTTAACTAACGGTAAACTAATTTTTATTTTATAGCTTTAACTGTTTAAGAGGGATCAAGGGAAAAAGGTGATTGAAACGCTAACGATATCTGACAAAGATCTTGAAGCCTTAAAATTTGAATTCAAAGTATCAATTTCTTGCAGTGCTAAGAACGTGTTTTTTTGGGTGGGGGGGGGGGTTGAACAGTTTTTGAGGAAGGCTGAAGATCTTAAATTGGCAAAAGATTTTGAAAATAAGTTTATATTTTTGGCTGACTATTGGAGGAAAACGGAATCTAATTTGCGTTAGGCTATTAGAATGGCTAACGTTAACAAATGGTAAAGTAATTACATTATAGCCGTAACTGTTTAAGAGGGATCAAGGGTAAAAGGGTATTGGAACGCTAACGATATCTGACAAAGATCTTGACGCGTTAAAATTTGAATTCAAAGTATCAATTTCTTGCAGTGCTGAAAACGTGTTTTTTTGGGGGGGGGAACAGTTTTTAAGGATAGCTGAAAATCTTAAATTGGCCAAAATTTTTGAAAATAAGTTCACACTTTTTGGCGACGATTCTAAGAAAACGCTTTGAATCTAATTTGCGGTAGGCTATTAGAATGGCTAACGTTAACTAACGGTAAACTAATTCTTATTTTACAGCTTTAACTGTTTAAGAGGGATCAAGGGTAAAAGGGTATTGGAACGCTAACGATTTCTGAGAAAGATCTTGAAGCGTTAAAATAAAATTCAGACTATCAATTTCTTGCAGTGCTAAAAACTTTTTTTTTTGGGGGGGGGAATAGTTTTTAAAAATAGTTGAAAATCTTAAATTGGCGAAAGTTTTTGAAAATAAGTTTACACTTTTGGCCGACTATTGGAAGAAAACGGAATCTAATTTGCGTTGGGGTATAAGAATGGCTAACGTTAAGAAATGGTAAACTAATTACTTTATAGCCGTAACTGTTAAAGAGTGATCATGGGTAAAAGGGTATTGGAACGCTAACGATTTCTGACAGAGATCTTGAAGCGTTAAAATTTGAATTCAGAGTATCAATTTCTTGCAGTGCTAAGAACGTGTTTTTTTTTCGGGGGGGGGGGGTGAACAGTTTTGGAGGAAGGCTGAAGATCTTAAATTGGCGAAAGATTTTGAAAATAAGTTTACATTTTTGGCTGACTATTGGAGGAAAACGGAATCTAATTTGCGTTAGGGTATAAGAATGGCTAACGTTAAGAAATGGTAAACTAATTACTTTATAGCCGTAACTGTTAAAGAGTGATCAAGGGTAAAAGGGTATTAGAACGCTATAGATTTCTGAGAAAGATCTTGAAGCGTTAAAATAAAATTCAGACTATCAATTTCCTGCAGTGCTAAAAACTTTTTTTTTGGGGGGTGGGGGAATAGTTTTTAAAAACAGCTGAAAATCTTAAATTGGCGAAAGTTTTTGAAAATAAGTTTACATTTTTGGCTGACTATTGGAGGAAAACGGAATCTAATTTGCGTTAGGCTATTAGAATGGCTAACGTTAGCAAATGGTAAACTAATTACATTATAGCCGTAACTGTTTAAGAGGGATCAAGGGTAAAAGGGTATTGGAACGCTAACGATTTCTGAGAAAGATCTTGAAGCGTTAAAATAAAATTCAGACTATCAATTTCCTGCAGTGCTAAAAACTTTTTTTTTGGGGGGGGGAATAGTTTTTAAAAATAGCTGAAAATCTTAAATTGGCGAAAGTTTTTGAAAATAAGTTCACACTTTTGGCCGACTATTGGAAGAAAACGCTTTGAATCTAATTTGCGTTAGGCTATTAGAATGGCTAACGTTAACTAACGTTAAACTAATTTTTATTTTACAGCTTTAACTGTTTAAGAGGGATCAAGGGAAAAAGGGTATTGAAACGCTAACGATATCTGACAAAGATCTTGACGCGTTAAAATTTGAATTCAAAGTATCAATTTCTTGCAGTGCTAAAAACGTGTTTTGTTTGGGGGGGAACAGTTTTTAAGGATAGCTGAAAATCTTAAATTGGCCAAAATTTTTCAAAATAAGTTCACACTTTTTGGCGACGATTCTAAGAAAACGCTTTGAATCTAATATGCGGTAGGCTAATAGAATGGCTAACGTTAACTAACGGTAAACTAATTCTTATTTTATAGCAGTAACTGTTTAAGAGGGATCAAGGGTTAAAGGGTATTGGAACGCTAACGATTTCTGACAGAGATCTTGAAGTGTTAAAATTTGAATTCAGAGTATCAATTTCTTGCAGCGCTAAAAACGCGTTTTTTCTGGGGGGGGAGAGAGAGTTTTTGAGGATAGCTGAAATTCTTAAATTGGCCAAAAGTTTTGAAAATAAGTTCACACATTTTGCCGACTATTGTAAGAAAACGCTTTGAATCTAATTTGCGTTAGGCTATTAGAATGGCTAACTTTAACTAACGGTAAACTAATTTTTATTTTATAGCTTTAACTGTTTAAGAGGGATCAAGGGAAAAAGGTGATTGAAACGCTAACGATATCTGACAAAGATCTTGAAGCCTTAAAATTTGAATTCAAAGTATCAATTTCTTGCAGTGCTAAGAACGTGTTTTTTTGGGTGGGGGGGGGGGGTTGAACAGTTTTTGAGGAAGGCTGAAGATCTTAAATTGGCAAAAGATTTTGAAAATAAGTTTATATTTTTGGCTGATTATTGGAGGAAAACGGAATCTAATTTTCGTTAGGCTATTAGAATGGCTAACGTTAACAAATGGTAAATTAATCACTTTATAGCCGTAAATGTTCAAGAGGGATCTAGGGTAAAAGGGTATTGGAACGCTAACGATTTCTGACAGAGATCTTGAAGTGTTAAAATTTGAATTCAGAGTATCAATTTCTTGCAGTGCTAAAAACGTGTTTTTTTTGGGGGGGGGACAGTTTTTGAGGATAGCAGAAATTCTTAAATTAGCCAAAATTTTTGATAATAAGTTCACACTTTTTGCCGACTATAGTAAAAAAACGCTTTGAATCTAATTTGCGTTAGGCTATTAGAATGGCTAACGTTAACAAATGGTAAACTAATTATTTTATAGCCGTAACTGTTGAAGAGGGATCAACTGTAAAAGGGTATTGGAACGCTGACTATATCTGTTAAAGATCTTGAAGCGTTAAAATTTGAATTCAGAGTATCAATTTCTTGCAGTGCTAAAACATTTTTTTGGGGGGGGGAATAGTTTTTAAAAATAGTTGAAAATCTTAAATTGGCGAAAGTTTTTGAAAATAAGTTCACACTTTTTGGCGACGATTCTAAGAAAACGCTTTGAATCTAATTTGCGGTAGGCTATTAGAATGGCTAACGTTAACTAACGGTAAACTAATTCTTATTTTACAGCTTTAACTGTTTAAGAGGGATCAAGGGTAAAAGGGTATTGGAACGCTAACGATTTCTGAGAAAGATCTTGAAGCGTTAAAATAAAATTCAGACTATCAATTTCTTGCAGTGCTAAAAACTTTTTTTTTTGGGGGGGGGGGAATAGTTTTTAAAAATAGTTGAAAATCTTAAATTGGCGAAAGTTTTTGAAAATAAGTTTACACTTTTGGCCGACTATTGGAAGAAAACGGAATCTAATTTGCGTTGGGGTATAAGAATGGCTAACGTTAAGAAATGGTAAACTAATTACTTTATAGCCGTAACTGTTAAAGAGTGATCATGGGTAAAAGGGTATTGGAACGCTAACGATTTCTGACAGAGATCTTGAAGCGTTAAAATTTGAATTCAGAGTATCAATTTCTTGCAGTGCTAAGAACGTGTTTTTTTTTCGGGGGGGGGGTGAACAGTTTTGGAGGAAGGCTGAAGATCTTAAATTGGCGAAAGATTTTGAAAATAAGTTTACATTTTTGGCTGACTATTGGAGGAAAACGGAATCTAATTTGCGTTAGGGTATAAGAATGGCTAACGTTAAGAAATGGTAAACTAATTACTTTATAGCCGTAACTGTTAAAGAGTGATCAAGGGTAAAAGGGTATTAGAACGCTATAGATTTCTGAGAAAGATCTTGAAGCGTTAAAATAAAATTCAGACTATCAATTTCCTGCAGTGCTAAAAACTTTTTTTTTGGGGGGTGGGGGAATAGTTTTTAAAAACAGCTGAAAATCTTAAATTGGCGAAAGTTTTTGAAAATAAGTTTACATTTTTGGCTGACTATTGGAGGAAAACGGAATCTAATTTGCGTTAGGCTATTAGAATGGCTAACGTTAGCAAATGGTAAACTAATTACATTATAGCCGTAACTGTTTAAGAGGGATCAAGGGTAAAAGGGTATTGGAACGCTAACGATTTCTGAGAAAGATCTTGAAGCGTTAAAATAAAATTCAGACTATCAATTTCCTGCAGTGCTAAAAACTTTTTTTTGGGGGGGGGGGAATAGTTTTTAAAAATAGCTGAAAATCTTAAATTGGCGAAAGTTTTTGAAAATAAGTTCACACTTTTGGCCGACTATTGGAAGAAAACGCTTTGAATCTAATTTGCGTTAGGCTATTAGAATGGCTAACGTTAACTAACGTTAAACTAATTTTTATTTTACAGCTTTAACTGTTTAAGAGGGATCAAGGGAAAAAGGGTATTGAAACGCTAACGATATCTGACAAAGATCTTGACGCGTTAAAATTTGAATTCAAAGTATCAATTTCTTGCAGTGCTAAAAACGTGTTTTGTTTGGGGGGGAACAGTTTTTAAGGATAGCTGAAAATCTTAAATTGGCCAAAATTTTTCAAAATAAGTTCACACTTTTTGGCGACGATTCTAAGAAAACGCTTTG
Organism: Parasteatoda tepidariorum; assembly: GCF_982258835.1. Classification (NCBI taxonomy): domain Eukaryota; kingdom Metazoa; phylum Arthropoda; class Arachnida; order Araneae; family Theridiidae; genus Parasteatoda; species Parasteatoda tepidariorum. Next base: position 99,141,718 of record NC_141759.1, on the reverse strand, counting down.
AATCTAATATGCGGTAGGCTAATAGAATGGCTAACGTTAACTAACGGTAAACTAATTCTTATTTTATAGCAGTAACTGTTTAAGAGGGATCAAGGGTTAAAGGGTATTGGAACGCTAACGATTTCTGACAGAGATCTTGAAGTGTTAAAATTTGAATTCAGAGTATCAATTTCTTGCAGCGCTAAAAACGCGTTTTTTCTGGGGGGGGAGAGAGAGTTTTTGAGGATAGCTGAAATTCTTAAATTGGCCAAAAGTTTTGAAAATAAGTTCACACATTTTGCCGACTATTGTAAGAAAACGCTTTGAATCTAATTTGCGTTAGGCTATTAGAATGGCTAACTTTAACTAACGGTAAACTAATTTTTATTTTATAGCTTTAACTGTTTAAGAGGGATCAAGGGAAAAAGGTGATTGAAACGCTAACGATATCTGACAAAGATCTTGAAGCCTTAAAATTTGAATTCAAAGTATCAATTTCTTGCAGTGCTAAGAACGTGTTTTTTTGGGTGGGGGGGGGGGGGTTGAACAGTTTTTGAGGAAGGCTGAAGATCTTAAATTGGCAAAAGATTTTGAAAATAAGTTTATATTTTTGGCTGATTATTGGAGGAAAACGGAATCTAATTTTCGTTAGGCTATTAGAATGGCTAACGTTAACAAATGGTAAATTAATCACTTTATAGCCGTAAATGTTCAAGAGGGATCTAGGGTAAAAGGGTATTGGAACGCTAACGATTTCTGACAGAGATCTTGAAGTGTTAAAATTTGAATTCAGAGTATCAATTTCTTGCAGTGCTAAAAACGTGTTTTTTTTGGGGGGGGGACAGTTTTTGAGGATAGCAGAAATTCTTAAATTAGCCAAAATTTTTGATAATAAGTTCACACTTTTTGCCGACTATAGTAAAAAAACGCTTTGAATCTAATTTGCGTTAGGCTATTAGAATGGCTAACGTTAACAAATGGTAAACTAATTATTTTATAGCCGTAACTGTTGAAGAGGGATCAACTGTAAAAGGGTATTGGAACGCTGACTATATCTGTTAAAGATCTTGAAGCGTTAAAATTTGAATTCAGAGTATCAATTTCTTGCAGTGCTAAAACATTTTTTTGGGGGGGGGGGAATAGTTTTTAAAGATAGCTGAAAAACTTAAATCGGCGAAAGTTTTTGAAAATAAGTTTACACTTTTGGCCGACTATTGGAAGAAAACGGAATCTAATTTGCGTTAGGGTATTAGAATGGCTAACGTTAAGAAATGGTAAACTAATTACTTTATAGTCGTAACTGTTAAAGAGTGATCATGGGTAAAAGGGTATTGGAACGCTAACGATATCTGACAAAGATCTTGACGCGTTAAAATTTGAATTCAAAGTATCAATTTCTTGCAGTGCTAAGAACGTGTTTTTTTTCGGGGGGGGGGGGTGAACAGTTTTGGAGGAAGGCTGAAGATCTTAAATTGGCGAAAGAGTTTGAAAATAAGATTACATTTTTGGCTGACTATTGGAGGAAAACGGAATCTAATTTGCGTTAGGCTATTAGAATGGCTAACGTTAACAAATGGTAAACTAATTACATTATAGCCGTAACTGTTTAAGAGGGATCAAGGGTAAAAGGGCATTGGAACGCTAACGATTTCTGACAGAGATCTTGAAGCGTTAAAATTTGAATTCAGAGTATCAATTTCTTGCAGTGCTAAAAACGCGCTTTTTTTGGGGGGGGAGAGAGTTTTTGAGGATAGCTGAAATTCTTAAATTGGCCAAAAGTTTTGAAAATAAGTTCACACATTTTGCCGACTATTGTAAGAAAACGCTTTGAATCTAATTTGCGTTAGGCTATTAGAATGGCTAACTTTAACAAACGGTAAACTAATTTTTATTTTATAGCTTTAACTGTTTAAGAGGGATCAAGGGAAAAAGGTGATTGAAACGCTAACGATATCTGACAAAGATCTTGAAGCATTAAAATTTGAATTCAAAGTATCAATTTCTTGCAGTGCTAAGAACGTGTTTTTTTGGGGGGGGGGTGAACAGTTTTTGAGGAAGGCTGAAGATCTTAAATTGGCGAAAGAGTTTGAAAATAAATTTACATTTTTGGCTGACTATTGGAGGAAAACGGAATCTAATTTGCGTTAGGCTATTAGAATGGCTAACGTTAACTAACGGTAAACTAATTTTTATTTTACAGCTTTAACTGTTTAAGAGGGATCAAGGGAAAAAGGGTATTGAAACGCTAACGATATCTGACAAAGATCTTGACGCGTTAAAATTTGAATTCAGAGTATCAATTTCTTGCAGTGCTAAAAACGCGTTTTTTTTGGGGGGGGGAGAGTTTTTGAGGATAGCTGAAATTCTTAAATTGGCCAAAAGTTTTGAAAATAAGTTCACACATTTTGCCGACTATTGTAAGAAAACGCTTTGAATCTAATTTGCGTTAGGCTATTAGAATGGCTAACTTTAACTAACGATAAACTAATTTTTATTTTACAGCTTTAACTGTTTAAGAGGGATCAAGGGTAAAAGGGTATTGGAACGCTAACGATTTCTGAGAAAGATCTTGAAGCGTTAAAATAAAATTCAGACTATCAATTTCTTGCAGTGCTAAAAACTTTTTTTTTTTGGGGGGGGGGGAATAGTTTTTAAAAATAGTTGAAAATCTTAAATTGGCGAAAGTTTTTGAAAATAAGTTTACACTTTTGGCCGACTATTGGAAGAAAACGGAATCTAATTTGCGTTAGGGTATAAGAATGGCTAACGTTAAGAAATGGTAAACTAATTACTTTATAGCCGTAACTGTTAAAGAGTGATCATGGGTAAAAGGGTATTGGAACGCTAACGATGTCTGACAGAGATCTTGAAGCGTTAAAATTTGAATTCAGAGTATCAATTTCTTGCAGTGCTAAGAACGTGTTTTTTTTCGGGGGGGGGGGTGAACAGTTTTGGAGGAAGGCTGAAGATCTTAAATTGGCGAAAGATTTTGAAAATAAGTTTACATTTTTGGCTGACTATTGGAGGAAAACGGAATCTAATTTGCGTTAGGCTATTAGAATGGCTAACGTTAACAAATGGTAAACTAATTACATTATAGCCGTAACTGTTAAAGAGTGATCAAGGGTAAAAGGGTATTAGAACGCTATAGATTTCTGAGAAAGATCTTGAAGCGTTAAAATAAAATTCAGAGTATCAATTTCTTGCAGTGCTAAAAACGCGTCTTTTTTTGGGGGGGGGAGAATTTTCTAGGATAGCTGAAAATCTTCAATTGACGAATGTTTTTGAAAATATGTTCACACTTTTTGCCGACTATTGTAAGAAAACGCTTTGAAACTAATTTGAGTTGGGCTATTAGAATGGCTAACTTTAACTAACGGTAAACTAATTTTTATTTTATAGCAGTAACTGTTTAAGAGGGATCAAGGGAAAAAGGGTATTGAAACGCTAACGATATCTGACAAAGATCTTGACGCGGTAAAATTTGAATTCGAAGTATCAATTTCTTGCAGTGCTTAAAACGTGTTTTTTGGGGGGGAATAGTTTTTAAAGATAGCTGAAAAACTTAAATCGGCGAAAGTTTTTGAAAATAAGTTTACATTTTTGGCTGACTATTGGAGGAAAACGGAATCTAATTTGCGTTAGGCTATTAGAATGGCTAACTTTAACAAATGGTAAACTAATTACATTATCGCCGTAACTGTTTAAGAGGGATCAAGGGTAAAAGGGTATTGGAACGCTAACGATTTCTGAGAAAGATCTTGAAGCGTTAAAATAAAATTCAGACTATCAATTTCTTGCAGTGCTAAAAACTTTTTTTTTGGGGGGGGGGGACAGTTTTAGAGGACGGAAAAAGATTTTAAATTGGCGAAAGACTTTGAAAATAAGTTCACACTTTTGGCCGACTATTGGAAGTAAAACGCTTTGAATCTAATTTGCGTTAGGCTATTAGAATGGCTAACGTTAACTAACGGTAAACTAATTTTTATTTCACAGCTTTAACTGTTTAAGAGGGATCAAGGGAAAAAGGGTATTGAAACGCTAACGATATCTGACAAAGATCTTGACGCGGTAAAATTTGAATTCGAAGTATCAATTTCTTGCAGTGCTGAAAACGCGTTTTTTTTTTGGGGGGGGGGAGAGATTTTGAGGATAGCTGAAATTCTTAAATTGGAAAAAAGTTTTGAAAATAAGTTCACTCATTTTGCCGACTATTGTAAGAAAACGCTTTGAATCTAATTTGCGGTAGGCTATTAGAATGGCTAACGTTAACTAACGGTAAACTAATTCTTATTTTATAGCAGTAACTGTTTAAGAGGGATCAAGGGTTAAAGGGTATTGGAACGCTAACGATTTCTGACAGAGATCTTGAAGCGTTAAAATTTGAATTCAGAGTATCAATTTCTTGCAGTGCTTAAAACTTTTTTAGGGGGGGAGGGGGAAACAGTTTTTGAGGAAGGCTGAATATCTTAAATTGGCGAAAGATTTTGAAAATAAGTTCACATTTTTCCCGACTATTGGAGGAAAACCCTTTGAATCTAATTTGCGTTAGGCTATTAGAATGTCTAATATTAACAAATGGTAAATTAATTACTTTATAGCCGTAACTGTTAAAGAGGGAGCAAGGGTAAAACGGTATTGGAACGCTAACGATTTCTGACGGAGATCTTGAAGCGTTAAAATTTGAATTCAGAGTATCAACTTCCTGCAGTGCTAAAAACGTGTTTTTTTTTGGGGGGGGGGGACAGTTTTTGAGGATAGCTGAAATTCTTAAATTGGCGAAAGTTTTTGAAAATAAGTTCACACTTTTTGCCGACTATTGTAGGAAAACTGAATCCAATTTGCATTAGGCAATTAGATTGGCAAACGTTAACTAACAGTAAACTCATTCTTATTTTATAGCTGTAACTGTCTAAGAGGCATCGAGGGGAAAAGGGTATTGGAACGCTAACGATTTCTGACAGATCTTGAATCGTTAAAATTTGAATTCAGAGTATCAATTTTTGGCAGTGCAAAAAACGTGTTTTTTTTAGGGGGGGGGGAGAGAGTTTTTGAGGATAGCTGAAAATCTTAAATTGGCCAAAATTTTTGAAAATAAGTTCACACTTTTTGCCGACTATTGTAAGAAAACGCTTTTAATCTAATTTGCGTAAGGCTAACGTTAACAAATGGTAAACTAATTACTTTATAGCCGTAACTGTTAAAGAGGGATCAAGGGTAAAAGGGTATTGAAACGCTAACGATTTCTGATAGATCTTAAAGCGTTAAAATTTGAATTCAGACTATCAATTTCACGCAGCGCTAAAAACGTAGTTTTTTTGGGTTTGATGGGGGGAAACAGTTTTGAGGATGGCTGAAGACCTTAAATGGGCGGAAGTTTTTGAAAATAAGTTCACACTTTTGGCCGACTATTGTAGGAAAACGGAATCTAATTTTCGTTAGGCTATTAGAATGGCTAACGTTAACAAATGGTAAACTAATTACTTTACAGCCGTAACTGTTAAGGAGGGATCAAGGGTAAAAGGGTATTGGAACGCTAACGATTTCTGACAGATCTTAAAGCGTTAAAATTTGAATTCAGACTATCAATTTCACGCAGCGCTAAAAACGTGGTTTTTTTGGGTTTGATGGGGGGAAACAGTTTTGAGGATGGCTGAAGATCTTAAATTGGCAAAAGTTTTTAAAAATAAGTTCACACTTTTGGCCGACTATTGTAGGAAAACGAAATCTAATTTTCGTTAGGCTATTAGAATGGCTAACGTTAACAAATGGTTAACTAATTACTTTTTAACCGTAACTGTTTAAGAGGGATGAAGGGTAAAAGGGCATTGGAACGCTAACGATTTCAGACGAAGATATTGAAAAAAACGTGTTTTTTAGGGGGTGAACAGTTTTAGGGGATGAAAAAAGATCTTACATTAGCGCAAGTTTTTGAACAGTTCAGTTTTGAAGTTTAACTTATGGCCGACTATTGGAGAAAAACGCTTTGAATCTAATTTGCGTTAGGCTAACGTTAATTAACGGTAAACTAATTCTTATTTTATCGATGTAACTGTCTAAGAGGGATCAAGGGAAAAAGGGTATTGAAACGCTAATGATTTCTGACAACGATCTTGAAGCGTTAAAATTTGAATTCAGAGTATCAATTTCTTGCAGTCCTAAAAACTTTTTTGAGGGGGGAGGGGGAACAGTTTTTTAGGATAGCTGAAAATCTTAAATTGGCGAATGTTTTTGAAAATAAATTCAAACTTTTGGCCGACAATTGTAGGAAAACGCTTTGAGTCTAATTTGCGTTAGGCTATTAGAATGGCTGACGTTAACAAATGGTAAACTAATTATTTTATAGTATCTGTTTAAGAGGGATGAAGGGAAAAAGAGTATAGGAACGTTAAAAATTTCTGACTAAGATCTTGAATCGTAAAAATTTGACTTCAGAGTATCAATTTCTTGCAGTGCAAAAAACGTGTTTTTTTTGGGGGGGGGAACAGTTTTAGAGTAGTGGCAGAAGATCCTAAATTGGCGAAAGTTGTTGAAAATAAGTTCACACTTTTGACCGACTATTGTAGGGAAACGGAATCTAATTTGCGTTAGGCTATTAGAATGGCTAACGTTATTTTATTTATTATAATTTTTTCGCTATTTAACGTTGTGCAGTATTTATAAGTAGGCTGCATTTTTTCTTCGCTGAAAGTATTAAATATACAAACGATACAACTTAATATTCTTTCACTTTAAATTAATCAAATGCAATTATTTTCTGAGTTCGTGATAATGTCTTGCTAAAATAATATCTGATTTTAACCAATTATATTTAATTTAGAATATGCATTTTTAGGGGGAGGGGATATTATATATATATATATAGATATAATTTATTTTAATGAAATGATTTAAAACTGACTTTTCCAGTTTACATTACTTACCTTTAAAAATCAAAATGGTGGAAATTTGCAGACATTCTCTGACTTCAATAATTCAATTTTGCTGCTAAAAAATAATATATGTTAATAAAAAGATATTATACAACATCATTCGTGGAAAGTTACATAAAACAGAAATGCTATCGTTTAAGACCGTTTTAATTTATACGTAGAATAGGTTAAGTAAAACTAGAATTCAGTTTTATGTTATTTACTACGTATAATAGGTTAAGTAAAACTAGAATTCAGTTTTAATTTATTTAATACGTAGAATAGGTTAAGTAAAACTAGATTTTCTTCAAAAAAAATAAGGAATTTTATGGATATGCCATGTTATTAGAATTGCAGCTGATCTTTGAATTTATATGAAGGCTGTAATAAGCTTTTGATTGTTGCTAATTTTTTCTAACACATAAGGTTTGATTATGGAATTGTTTATTGCTAAAATGCTGCATTGTGTAATTTATAACTTCAAATTAAACTCTACCAAACTTAATTTTCTTTATATTGTTTTTATTTATATGTAACTTGCAAATGCTAATTTCGCAACGCTAGAGTGTTTATTCGAGAGCTATTCCGGTTTTCCGGTTCTACAATTCCGGTTTTTATGAAATTAAGAAAAATGTAAGCATTATTTCGAAAAAATAAGAACATGTATTTTTTTATTCTTTGAGAAACATCTACTCAAATTTCTCTGAATATGAAATTATTGTAGAGGCCGGTTGTAGTTTTTTTTTTTATATATATGCGAAATAAGACTGATTTTGCGAGTAAATAAAAACACAAAAGCGAGCTTTTTTTTTAAGAGTTGTAGCTTTAAAGTTATGATTTAAAGAGTACATAGTTTTAGTTTTCATAAGATATATTTTATAGAGGGTCGATTTTCAGATGAAAAATATTGTTAATGAGGTTCGTTTTTAAGATAAAATAATTTGAGCAGGGTTCGTTAACGGATCCAAATTTTACTTAAAATGAACCGTGAAAAGAAAATGTCAAATATAATCGTTAAATAAATATATTTAAAAAAAATTTAATTAAACTAAATTAAATTTAATTTTAAAAATTAACAGTTTTATAAAAATTAAAGTAGAGCGTTACTTACACGTGCAGCTAAATTTTCATTCTTCAGAATAACCGAAACCTTCAGCATTAAGTTGTGCTGGTTCTTAAATGTTTCCATTACAGGTTCAGCATAGCTATTGAGCCCCAGTTCCTGCTATAAAATTAAATTGCAGTAAAGAATAATAACTAAGCAAAATCTGTAAAATTACGTTTTGTGGGAATAAACCATAAACAAAGGAAAAGATTGAAGAATGAGTGAAAATGATGACAGGAACGAAATTCGATATGAGGGACGTCAAAATATATGACAAAGAAATGGGAAAAAAGCCCATTAACAAGCTGTAATAAAATAAATGAAAACAAAACTTTAAAAAAAAACGATGAAAAATAAGATCCAAAAAAAATTATAACGAGCATCCAGGAAGCAATGACAAATAAGTATAAAAAAAACCAACGGAGAACATGCAACAAGGAAACAATGGAAAACGAGCACAAAGGAAACGATGGAAAACAAGCAGCAAGGAAACGATGGAAAACAAGCACCAAGGAAAAAATGGAAATCAAGCACCAAGGACAAAATGGAAATCACGCACCAAGGAATAAATGGAAAACAAGCATCAATGAAGCAATGGAAAACAAGCATCAATGAAGCAATGGAAAACAAGCACCAAGGAAAAAATGGAAATCAATCTCCAGGGAAAAAATGGAAATCAAGCACCAAGGAGTAAATGGAAAACAAGCACCAAGGAAAAAATGGAAATCAAGCACCAAGGAAAAAATGGAAATCAAGCACCTAGGAAAAAATGGAAATCAAGCACCAAGGAAAAAATGGAAATCAAGCACCAAGGAATAAATGGAAATCAAGCTCCAAGGAAAAAATGGAAATCAAGCTCCAAGGAATAAATGGAAATCAAGCACCAAGGAAAAAATGGAAATCAAGCACCAAGGAAAAAATGGAAATCAATCTCCAAGGAAAAATGGAAATCACGCACCAAGGAATAAATGGAAAACAAGCATCAATGAAGCAATGGAAATCAAGCATCAAGGAAAAAATGGAAATCAATCTCCAAGGAAAAAATGGAAATCAAGCTCCAAGGAGTAAATGGAAAACAAACACCAAGGAAAAAATGGAAATCAAGCACCAAGGAAAAAATGGAAATCAAGCACCAAGGAAAAAATGGAAATCAAGTTCCAAGGAATAAATGGAAATCAAGCACCAAGGAAAAAATGGAAAACAAGCATCAATGAAGCAATGGAAATCAAGCACCAAGGAAAAAATGGAAATCAATCTCCAAGGAAAGAATGGAAATCAAGCACCAAGGAGTAAATGGAAAAAAAGCACCATGGAAAAAATGGAAATCAATCTCCAAGGAAAAAATGGAAATCAAGCACCAAGGAAAAAATGGAAATCAAGCACCAAGGAAAAAATGGAAATCAAGCACCAAGGAAAAAATGGAAATCAAGCACCAAGGACTAAATAGAAAACAAGCACCAAGGAAAAAATTGAAATCAAGCACCAAGGAAAAAATGGAAATCAAGTACCAAGGAATAAATGGAAATCAAGCACCAAGGAAAAAATGGAAATCAAGCTCCAAGGAATAAATGAAAATCAAGCACCAAGGAAAAAATGGAAATCAAGCACCAAGGAAAAAATGGAAATCAATCTCCAAGGAAAAATGGAAATCACGCACCAAGGAATAAATGGAAAACAAGCATCAATGAAGCAATGGAAATCAAGCACCAAGGAAAAAATGGAAATCAATCTCCAAGGAAAAAATGGAAATCAAGCTCCAAGGAGAAAATGGAAAACAAACACCAAGGAAAAAATGGAAATCAAGCACCAAGGAAAAAATGGAAATCAAGCACCAAGGAAAAAATGGAAATCAAGCACCAAGGAAAAAATGGAAATCAAGCACCAAGGAAAAAATGGAAATCAAGTTCCAAGGAATAAATGGAAATCAAGTACCAAGGAAAAAATGGAAATCAATCTCCAAGGAAAAATGGAAATCACGCACCAAGGAATAAATGGAAAACAAGCATCAATGAAGCAATGGAAATCAAGCACCAAGGAAAAAATGGAAATCAATCTCCAAGGAAAAAATGGAAATCAAGCTCCAAGGAGTAAATGGAAAACAAACACCAAGGAAAAAATGGAAATCAAGCACCAAGGAAAAAATGGAAATCAAGCACCAAGGAAAAAATGGAAATCAAGTTCCAAGGAATAAATGGAAATCAAGCACCAAGGAAAAAATGGAAAACAAGCATCAATGAAGCAATGGAAATCAAGCACCAAGGAAAAAATGGAAATCAATCTCCAAGGAAAGAATGGAAATCAAGCACCAAGGAGTAAATGGAAAACAAGCACCATGGAAAAAATGGAAATCAATCTCCAAGGAAAAAATGGAAATCAAGCACCAAGGAAAAAATGGAAATCAAGCACCAAGGACTAAATAGAAAACAAGCACCAAGGAAAAAATTGAAATCAAGCACCAAGGAAAAAATGGAAATCAATCTCCAAGGAAAAATGGAAATCACGCACCAAGGAATAAATGGAAAACAAGCATCAATGAAGCAATGGAAATCAAGCACCAAGGAAAAAATGGAAATCAAGCTCCAAGGAGAAAATGGAAAACAAACACCAAGGAAAAAATGGAAATCAAGCACCAAGGAAAAAATGGAAATCAAGCACCAAGGAAAAAATGGAAATCAAGCTCCAAGGAAAAAATGGAAATCAAGCACCAAGGAAAAAATGGAAATCAAGTTCCAAGGAATAAATGGAAATCAAGCACCAAGGAAAAAATGGAAAACAAGCATCAATGAAGCAATGGAAATCAAGCAACAAGGAAAAAATGGAAATCAATCTCCAAGGAAAGAATGGAAATCAAGCAACAAGGAGTAAATGGAAAACAAGCACCATGGAAAAAATGGAAATCAATCTCCAAGGAAAAAATGGAAATCAAGCACCAAGGAATAAATGGAAAACAAGCACCAAGGAATAAATGGAAATCAAGCACCAAGGAAAAAATGGAAATCAAGCACCAAGGAATAAATGGAAAACAAGCACCAAGGAAAAAATGGAAATCAAGCACCAAGGAAAAAATGGAAATCAAGCACCAAGGAATAAATAGAAAACAAGCACAAAGGAAAAAATGGAAATCAAGCACCAAGGAAAAAATGGAAATCAAGTACCAAGGAATAAATGGAAAACAAGCACCAAGGAAAAAATGGAAATCAAGCACCAAGGAAAAAATGGAAATCAAGCTCCAAGGAATAAATGGAAATCAAGCACCAAGGAAAAAATGGAAATCAATCTCCAAGGAAAAAATGGAAACCACCAACCAAGGAATAAATGGAAAACAAGCATCAATGAAGCAATGGAAATCAAGCACCAAGGAAAAAATGGAAATCAATCTCCAAGGAAAAAATGGAAATCAAGCTCCAAGGAGTAAATGGAAAACAAACACCAAGGAAAAAATGGAAATCAAGCACCAAGGAATAAATGGAAATCAAGCACCAAGGAATAAATGGAAATCAAGCACCAAGGAAAAAATGGAAATCAAGCACCAAGGACTAAATAGAAAACAAGCACCAAGGAAAAAATGGAAATCAAGCACCAAGGAAAAAATGGAAATCAAGTACCAAGGAATAAATGGAAATCAAGCACCAAGGAAAAAATGGAAATCAAGCTCCAAGGAATAAATGGAAATCAAGCACGAAGGAAAAAATGGAAAACAAGCATCAATGAAGCAATGGAAATCAAGCACCAAGGAAAAAATGGAAATCAATCTCCAAGGAAAGAATGGAAATCAAGCACCAAGGAGTAAATGGAAAACAAGCACCATGGAAAAAATGGAAATCAATCTCCAAGGAAAAAATGGAAATCAAGCACCAAGGAAAAAATGGAAATCAAGCACCAAGGAATAAATGGAAAACAAGCACCAAGGAATAAATGAAAAACAAGCACCAAGGAAAAATGGAAAACAAGCACCAAGGAATAAATGGAAATCAAGCACCAAGGAAAAAATGGAAATCAAGCACCAAGGAAAAAATGGAAATCAAGCACCAAGGAATGAATGGAAAACAAGCACCAAGGAAAAAATGGAAATCAAGCACCAAGGAATAAATGGAAACCAAGCACCAAGGAATAAATGGAAATCAAGCACCAAGGAAAAAATGGAAATCAAGCACCAAGGAAAAAATGGAAATCAAGCACCAAGGACTAAAGAGAAAACAAGCACCAAGGAAAAAATGGAAATCAAGCACCAAGGAAAAAATGGAAATCAAGTACCAAGGAATAAATGGAAATCAAGCACCAAGGAAAAAATGGAAATCAAGCACCAAGGAATGAATGGAAAACAAGCACCAAGGAAAAAATGGAAATCAAGCACCAAGGAGTAAATGGAAAACAAGCACCATGGAAAAAATGGAAATCAATCTCCAAGGAAAAAATGGAAATCAAGCACCAAGGAAAAAATGGAAATCAAGCACCAAGGAATAAATGGAAAACAAGCACCAAGGAATAAATGGAAATCAAGCACCAAGGAATAAATGGAAATCAAGCACCAAGGAGTAAATGGAAATCAAGCACCAAGGAAAAAATGGAAATCAAGCACCAAGGAATAAATGGAAATCAAGCACCAAGGAAAAAATGGAAATCAAGCACCAAGGAAAAAATGGAAATCAAGTTCCAAGGAATAAATGGAAATCAAGCACCAAGGAAAAAATGGAAAACAAGCATCAATGAAGCAATGGAAATCAAGCACCAAGGAAAAAATGGAAATCAATCTCCAAGGAAAGAATGGAAATCAAGCACCAAGGAATAAATGGAAAACAAGCACCAAGGAATAAATGGAAAACAAGCACCAAGGAATAAATGAAAAACAAGCACCAAGGAAAAATGGAAAACCAGCACCAAGGAATAAATGGAAATCAAGCACCAAGGAAAAAATGGAAATCAAGCACCAAGGAATAAATGGAAATCAAGCACCAAGGAATAAATGGAAATAAAGCACCAAGGAGTAAATGGAAAACAAGCACCAAGGAAAAAATGGAAATCAAGCACCAAGGAATAAATGGAAAACAAGCACCAAGGAATAAATGGAAAACAAGCACCAAGGAAAAAATGGAAATCAAGCACCAAGGAAAAAATTGAAATCAAGCACCAAGGAATAAATGGAAATACATCTCCAAGGAAAAAATGGAAATCTCGCACCAAGGAATAAATGGAAAACAAGCATCAATGAAGCAATGGAAATCAAGCACCAAGGAAAAAATGGAAATCAATCTCCAAGGAGTAAATGGAAAACAAGCACCATGGAAAAAATGGAAATCAATCTCCAAGGAAAAAAATGGAAATCAAGCACCAAGGAAAAAATGGAAATCAAGCACCAAGGAATAAATGGAAAACAAGCACCAAGGAATAAATGAAAAACAAGCACCAAGGATAAATGGAAAACAAGCACCAAGGAATAAATGGAAATCAAGCACCAAGGAAAAAATGGAAATCAAGCACCAAGGAAAAAATGGAAATCAAGCACCAAGGAATGAATGGAAAACAAGCACCAAGGAAAAAATGGAAATCAAGCACCAAGGAATAAATGGAAATCAAGCACCAAGGAATAAATGGAAATCAAGCACCAAGGAAAAAATGGAAATCAAGCACCAAGGAAAAAATGGAAATCAAGCACCAAGGAAAAAATGGAAATCAAGCACCAAGGACTAAATAGAAAACAAGCACCAAGGAAAAAATGGAAATCAAGCACCAAGGAAAAAATGGAAATCAAGTACCAAGGAATAAATGGAAATCAAGCACCAAGGAAAAAATGGAAATCAAGCACCAAGGAAAAAATGGAAATCAATCTCCAAGGAAAAATGGAAATCACGCACCAAGGAATAAATGGAAAACAAGCATCAATGAAGCAATGGAAATCAAGCACCAAGGAAAAAATGGAAATCAATCTCCAAGGAAAAAATGGAAATCAAGCTCCAAGGAGTAAATGGAAAACAAACACCAAGGAAAAAATGGAAATCAAGCACCAAGGAAAAAATGGAAAACAAGCACCAAGGAAAAAATGGAAATCAAGCACCAAGGAAAAAATGGAAATCAAGCACCAAGGAATAAATGGAAATCAAGCACCAAGGAAAAAATGGAAATCAAGTACCAAGGAATAAATGGAAAACAAGCACCAAGGAAAAAATGGAAATCAAGCACCAAGGAAAAAATGGAAATCAAGCACCAAGGAATAAATGGAAATCAAGCACCAAGGAAAAAATGGAAATCACGCACCAAGGAATAAATGGAAAACAAGCATCAATGAAGCAACGGAAAACGGACATCATGGGAATGATGGAAAACGAGCACCAAAGAAATACTTATTCCGAGATGTTATTAAATACAATCTTACATCGAGCTTCGTATACCCTATATTTGGGAGAGAATGCTTACCATACATCGATTATATAAACTCACCTTTTATAGAGAATGATCCCCCATTATCAACGATAAAAATGTTTAGATATTATCTTTTCTCGTTAGAAAATAAAAATCTTACTTGTTCATCACTGCAATACGGTTCATGTCCTGAAAAAAAAATAAGATTTTGTTATGATTGGATATTCTATCCTGTATATACAACTAGTAGAAGAGATAACTCAAACTTAAAGAAAATAATTAATTTTAATGAGATGGAAAATATATTTTTATATTTCATCCCTCTAGAACAGGGGTTCTTAACCTGTGGTTCATGGACCCTTTAGGGGTCCATGGGTCAAATTTTGGGGGCCCGCCTACTACTCCTAATTTTTAAAATTTTTGGAAGCCTTCCCATTTAATGTAAAATGAGCTGTGGCAGCTATAATTCCATTTGCTACAGTGTATCTTTGCGAACCGGGATTTTCGACACTTGTGACAATAAAAACAAAACACCGAAATCGATTGAATGTTGAACATGATATGCGCGTTGCTTTGTTGAATACCATTCCTCAATTCAATTTATTAATTAAGAAAAAGCGGCAACAACCTTCACATTAAAAATATTTATTTTAAAAATTTTGCATACTATTAAAATAATAAAATTACGTGTTTTGTAATAATTGATGTTTTTTGCAGTTATTTTTTTCACTGGGGGTGGTCCGTGACTTCTTAAAAAATTTTAAAAGGGGTCCATTCTACTAAAAAGGTTAAGAAACACTGCTCTAGAAGAATACATTCAACTTAAAACACTTCGATTACAGCTAGAAAGTTGTAAATTTAATATAAACATTTTGCTACGTTAAATAGTTAAAGCAAAATTATATTTGTACTTCGTATATAATTAAAGCATTTTTGAAATAAATTTATTGCGTATTTCTTAATTTATTTTTTCCTAAGGAACAAATAGATCGAAAAATCGGCGAAATTAATTTTTTTGTTATTGATTTCAGCCTATAATTGAATTCTTTCATTTAGTTTCCAAAAAATTAGAATATATTTACATGCATTTTTTTTTACTATAAAACAATTTTCCATATTAGAGATCATTGCAAAAATATCTTTAAGTCCCTAATGTAATCATTTCATGTTGTTACAATTACTGAAGCAAATTCCTTATAAATTCTCAATTCTGCAACACACATTTTGAAATCCGCCCACCTTTAAAATTTTCTTCTAATGTAAACTTAAATTCACAATATTGTAGCAAATCATATATTTTTTGCTTTTGTATTTTGGACAATCTTATCATTTGCCGGAGAATTTTTTCTAGCAATAGCAAAATTTATCCATTAATATTTATGCTTTCTCTAATTTAACAAGTATAAATATGATTTAAAAAATAATAATAAATATGATTAAAAATTTTTTTCTCTACACAGCATAGATAGATATAAATAACTATTAGTTAGACGTTCATGTGTTAAGTGCTAGTTAAGTTAAAAACAATGTTAACTCATACAGCGTTTTCACTGTCACTTTATTAGAGAAATATTATATAATTTCAGAGTATTTCGCAGCATCAGTTTTAACGAAGCATGAAATAACTAAAAGCATCAACAAATAATAATATTTCATCGCCAGCGTCTTCTGAAAAGTTGACTGACTAGTATATTATGAATTGGCTCATAGTTTATTTACTGCAAGATTTAACTCCGAAAAAATGATATATATATATATATATATATATATATATATATATATATATATATATATATATATATACACACTGCCGGTCAAAAGTTTGTGAAAATTTTGAAATCTCTACAAAGAAAAGGTCTAAATTCAAATGTTCATAAAACTGCGAAAAATCATTCAAATGGCATGAAAATTTGATATGTTCTAAAGTGAACCCTCTACAGTTAGTTACATATAATCAAATTGCAATACTTTGTTTTTTGCGAACTGAATCCAGCTTTTCATCATGGGTTGTTTTTATGGTGAAAAAATTTGTTAAGTTTGAACACTTGCCAAACTTGCAGGTCCCGCAGTGGACTAATCGTTAAGACACGGTTCCCAGTAGATCACCGAAGTCCAGCATCACTGGCTGCCTTCAGTGTGCGGGTGGGTGACCACTTGAATTAGCCTGCGTAGGGACCGAGGGAGTGCGGTATTGGTCCTCGTTAAACTGTTCTACCGTAAAGTGCTCGATTTCGCATGCAAGTCGTCGGGCTACCGAAGTGGGGGTGCCATCCCCTCTGCAGAGGATCAAAATTGTGATGGCACGTCTTCGAATCATCCTCAGGGATGTTTCCCAGACCGTCGCCAATAGCCCATTGGGCGACGTAAATGAACGACGTAAGTAAACAACAGCAACCAAAAAAAAATTGTACTTTCTGTTAATGGAAAATAATTATTTGAACCGTTGAATCATTCTATGTATTGAATTATTCTATGTAAGCTCTCAAAATTTCACATCGATTTGAATTTTTTTTTTTTTTGACGAAGTTATAGAAATTTGAAAAACGTGTACTTTTCTCGATATTTGAGCATTCCACAAGTACAGTCTTTTGGTCTATACATCTTCTACCAAAGAACTTGTTAATTTTAATGTTTTCTATATTTTCAAATAATTAATATTTATAATAAAACAAATATTCTTATTCATTATTGTAATTATTGTTATTACAAAGAATTTATTATGAACATAATTGAAACAATATCTCACAGATGTCACTGTACACGATTATACGCAATGTGCTGGTTCATTGAATTCTAGAAGTTTTACAAACAATACTTTATTTAACAATTGTAAATAATCAAGCCAAAATCATTGCACTATTTCAATGATAGCCACGACTGGCTCAAACAAGAGTTCAAGAGCAACTCACTAGTTCGAAACAATTACAACAGATGGCGTTTCGCTTAAGACCGAACAGTCACATTTCATCGAAAATTTGTTTGTTCTTGCAAACGAAACGATGTTTATTGTTAATTTGAAGAATGTACTATAAAATTTCATTGAATAATTTTTTTACTAATAAATTATTTTATTTGAAGCAACGTTATAAATACGTCTCCTAGAAAAAATATCAACTGAAAAACGTGTAGCTATAGTATCTTTAAGAAAAGCGGGTTACACTATAGACAAAATCGCTGCATTAGAAAACGTTTCATTAGCATGCGTTCATTCTACAATTGAAAGGTTCAATGAAACAGGACTCTACGTTCATCGTACACGTTCCGGAAGGTAGATTACATCAAATCGAGATGATCGAAAAATTATTGTTACAAGTATAAAAAATAGATTAGATACACCTGCACAACTTAAGTGTTAATTATTCCCAGGTTCAGAAAAAGTTTCAACTTCAACAATAAAACGGCGTTTCGTATAGTTGGCTTATTCGGACGTGTCGCAGCAAAGAAACTTCTTCTTAGACCCAAAAATAAAATACTACGATTAGAATGGGCTCGCAAACATCAGCATTGCTCAATCGCAGATTGGAAAAGTGTACTATGGACTGATGAATCAAAATTTGACATTTTTGGGACCAAACGTCGCATGTTTGTAAGGCGTCTTGAAGGAGAACGAATGCAACCGAATTGCATTCGACCAGCGGTTCAACACAGCGGTTGGAAACGATACTGTAGGAGATTTAATCAAAATAGATGGAATAATCGACCAAAAAAAGTGCCATTCTATTTTGCAACGTCGTGCTATTCCTTCGGGTGAAAAAGTTGTTGGTCCAAATTTTTTATTTCAGCAAAACAATGATCCCAAGCACAAGTCAAAATTATGCAAAAATAGAAAAAAGAAAACGAAGGCAGATTGAAAATTATGACGTAGCCAGCTCAGAGCTCTGATTTTAACCCGATTGAACTTTTATGGGATCGTTAGGATCGACAAATTCGATGCTCTGATATTTCGAATCGAAATCAGTTATGGGACATTTTACAACAGGAATGGAACTCTAAATCACTTGAAGTGATTAATGGTTTGTTAGAACGAATGCCACACATGTGTAAGGCTATAATAAAAGCAAAAGGTGGATGGTTCGAGGAATCTAATATTTAAATGTTAATTTATTTAATTACAAGATACGAATAAGAATATGTTAAATATTTGACCTGTTGTAAATAAAATAGTTTAGTAAAAATGCAAATTTTTTATACTATTGTTATTGTTTTTTTAGAATTATTTGTGCAATTATTGTTACAACTTTTTATTTTAATTTAATGTGAAGTCAAAATAGCACAACAAAACTAATACTTATAAGAAATAAATATAAACACTAATAATTACAATAATGAATAATACAATAAAGAATATTTGTTTTATAATGAATATTAATTATTTGAAAATATAGAAAACATTAAAATTAAAAAGTTCTTTAGTAGAAGATGTATAGACCAAAAGACTGCATATGTGGAATGCTCAAAAATCGAGAAAAGTACACATGTTTTTCAAAATTCTATAACTTCGTCAAAAAAAAATCAAATCGATCTGAAATTTTGAGGGCTTACATAGAACGGTTCAAATAACTATTTTCCATAAACAAAAATTACAAAAAAATTTTTTTTTGCAAGTTTGGCAAGTGTTCAAACTTAAAAATTTTTTTTTTACCATAAAGACAACCCATGATGAAAAGCTGGATTCAGTTCGCAGAAAACAAAGTATTGCATTTTGATCATATGTAACTAACTGTAGAGTTCAAAATGAAGAGAAAAACAAAGAAAAATTATAGACATATGAAAAAAAAGGGGGGGGGGGGAATAATAAGTAAAAAAATAAAAAGTTTTTTAAAAAAAGGATGAAATTTTATTTAAAAAACCGGAAGAAAAAAGATATAATCTTTTTATCAGCCCACACGATTATATCCGCAAAACAGAGTGCTTTCTGATATTGTATCAATAAAGCCAAAGCAAAATATATTAATACAATAGTGTGAGGAGCACTAAAAAAATTTTTTTATAAAAATTACAACTAATAAAATAGAACACAAAAAGTAAAAAGTAAAAATAGCATTTAAAAACAGAAAATAAAATAAAAGAAAAAGAAAAAACAGTATAAAAATGGACTATAAAGCGAGTGGCGAAATCAGATCAACTGACATGGACGGGAAATTTTTCTAGAATGATTTAAAAATGTTTTAGCAGAAAGATTGCCAGATTACAAAATATGAAAACAAAAGCGCAAATTGAGTGTAACAAGAGGGTTTTAAAGTGTCGTTCTTACTGCACTGCTGAAGTGATTTGTTATTCTGTGCATTGATTTGTTAGTTACCAAGGATGGGCCCGAAATGGATGTGCGCAAGGTAATATTATACTGGATAATTTTAAAAATTGACCATAAATAGTTTTAGAAAATAGATGTTTATTTAAGAAAAAATATAAAATAGAAAAGAGAAACATAAATTGTCTGTTTTGCAAATAATTTTAGCCACGGATTTGCACGAAAAGGATTAGCACATGGAAAAATTATATAAATTATCAAAGAAAAAAATTTTAATAGATAATTTTAACACGGATTTTCCCGAAAGGGATTTGCACATGGAAAAATTAACAAAGAAAAAAATTTTAGAAGATTATTTTAGCCACGGATTTGTCCGAAATGGATTTGCACATGGGAAAATGCACATTTCCTGTCTTTAGGACGTTACGTGTGTTTAGGACGTTGTTCTTTGAGCCTATTTTTATGGAATTAAACAATTATGACAATTTAGCGTCTGGTAAAAAAATGTGTTCAGTAATTAAATTATTCTTCATGTTGTACCCGGTACGGGGAGCCTAAATCAGAGGGGAACTTCGGATCGACATCCTGCTACTCTGAAAGCAAAAGCGAAAGCAAGAGATTTTTTGAATTGCATTCTATTCCCGAAACTTTACCTTCCTGTAAAGCGAGTGATGATAAAAGATGAAAAATTGCCCTAATATTGACAAAAAACACACTGTTCTTTATAACGTTAGCTCCAAATCTTTTTGTTAAATTAAAAATGTTATTTATATGTTAACCTGTGGTTTCTGTAATATGAAATATATTGGACAAACTAGTAACTCACTTAACATTCGAATTAATCAACACCGTTCTGATATTAACAGTAATAAGACTATCAATAACCTGGAATTGAATCATTTTCGAGTGCATAAATTTAACAGTGTCAAAATTAATATTTTAGATATTATAGAGGATTTAGATTTAAGACTACATAAAGAAAATTACTACATGCTTTTATACAAAACAATTTTGCCGTATGGGCTAAACGATACCTTCCAATATACACAGATTAACTTCAATAACTCATCAACTTATTCACTTTTTCATATTAAAGATAAGCGTACAAATCGAGGTAAATGGGGTTCAAGAAGTAATAGAAACTCTCTTAATAGTGACAAATTAAATATAAATTTTCGTTCTAATATTGAAAAAGACTTTAATAAACAATATAGCATTAAACCAATTAAAGGTTTTGTCTTCTCCCTTAAGAATTATGAAGTATATAAGTTCTACGATCTTATTATTAACTTTTCTTTCATTAATTTACATTTCAAAATTCATTGTTTCGATCTTATAAAAGCCAAAATGAGCATAATTTCGTCTAATAAAAAGAAAAATTTAGATAATTTATATTTCGTTATTAACTTTCAAAATCCTATTTTCGATAAGATCAAAATTCACAACATTTTTGAAAATTTTAAAGCTTTATTTCCATTAAAAGATTTTAACATAATTAAAAGTTTTAAATATAACAAATCTCTTGGTAGAACCATATTTAACTATAATGATATAAGCAAAAATTTAGGGAGTATTATATCCGATTATGAATGTCACTGTGAGGAGGATAAATATTTTGATTTTGTTGATAAACATCATAAACATATTATTACTGGTAATTTAAATATTATAGAAAACTTGGAACTTAAGAATTTAATGATAAAAGGCACAAAATTTAGACCCATTTACCATATACAGAGGTGGCCAAAAGTGTGGACACTTTTTGAAAGTTTCATGTTTTTCAACTTTGTGTGCTTGTAGAATATATTAATTTTCACTTAAATACAAACGTTTATATATCAAATTGAAGGTAATTTAATGTAGAATTTCATAATAAATACAGTATTACAATATCTGTATTACAAAAAAAGTTATGCAATTAATAGTAAGATCAATCTTAGATTTGCATTTTTTTTAAAGTGATATTTGCACAATCAATACTTAGTAGGATAACCCTTAATTTTTAAGACAGCTTCACAGCGTCTTTTCATCGAGTGAACGAGTGTTTGGAGTTCATCTTTCGTAATCACATGGTGCCAAGAATCAATTATAGCTTCACTTAGTTGTCTTTTATTGGATGGACGTTTTTTTCGTACAAGAATTTTCAAAAGTCGCCACGAATTTTCAATTGGATTGAGATCAGGGCTGTTTCCTGGCCATGGTAATATATCTATGCCTTTATTTTGAAACCATGCTTTGCATACTTTTGCTGTGTGGCATGGAGCTGAATCCTGTTGAAAAATAAATGGTGCGTTGTTGGGGAAGAGGTCGCTTATTGAAGGTATCAATTTTGGTTTCAGGGCAGTTTCGATGTATTTTTTCGATGTATTAAATTCGACATTAAATTACTTTCAATTTGATATATAAACGTTTGTATTTAAGTGAAAATTAACATATTCTGCTAGCACACAAAGTTGAAAAACATGAAACTTTCAAAAAGTGTCCACACTTTTTGCCACCACTGTATCAATCAATAAAATTCTAAAATACTTTCCTAATGATCTCAATAGTTTTTGTTTAAAGATATCAAATAGATTCTCTTTACCTTTAGGTATGCTAACAGAATGGAAATGGGGAGTTTATTATTACTTTAAAAACTTTATTTTCAATAATAAGGATAATTTAAATTAAGAATAACAATTCAACAAGTTTTTCTAATATTGTTCAATCAATTAAGTAACTTCAAAAAAATTTTGTAATTACTCCCATAGACAAAGCTAACAATAATTATGCTATATTCTGTAAAAAATTATATGCTGAACTCTTAAATACGGAATTAAAAAATAGTAAAAATTTTGAACTCAGTAATTTCAATAATAATATTGTCATTAAAAATTTTTTAGCTTCTTACGAGAAATTAAAAATTAAAATTAGCAATATACAATTTCCTTACTTAATTATCAGTCCTAAATTTCATAAAATTCCAGTAAAATTTAGAACTATCACATGTGGGTCTAATACTTATTTAACTAAACCTGGCACCATTTTCTCTAACTACTTAAATAAGATTATTAACAATATTACTAAAGAAGGTTTCTCTTGGATTATCACTAATAATCAATCGATTTTAGATTTCATTAAATATAATAAAATTAATTCTATTGCGACTTTTGATTTCCAGGATCTTTTCTATAGCATTCCCCTTTCTAAACTAAAAGATGTCCTTTTGAATTATTACTATGATTTTAAAAATATCCTTTGTTGCGATTTTGATTATTGGGAAATTCTGATCAATTTTTGTCTTTTTTGTAATTATCTTTACAATGGAAAGGATATTTTTCTTCAAATTAATGGAATACCACAAGGATCCAATTATTCATCTCTCTTAGCTAACTTATTTTCGCATTATTATGAAAACAATTATACTCTTAGTATTAAATTTGTCTTTAGATATATTGATGACTTAATTTTCTTTCCAGATTTTACTATTTTATTGAGTGATATATACCCTGAAGAATTAATCTTACTTCGTAATCATGATGATAATATTAATTTCAATTTTTTGGATTTGGGTATTATAAAAGTTGAAAATATCTGCTTTGTTGATTTATACGATAAAAGAAATGATTTTAATTTTAATATTAATAAACTAATTACTTGGAACTCTAATGTTTCTAGGAGCATCTATTTAAATACCACTTTTAATGAAATGAACAGAATTAAAAGAATATGTAGTAATATTTATTTATCCAAAAAAAAAATCGATAAACTCTTTCAAAATTTGATAAAAAACAATGGATACTCAACTAAAGTAATGAAATTTTATATAAAATCATTGAATTAATCGTATATTTTTGTGGATATATTTACTAAGCATTTTTTTTGTTAATTTTTATAATTTTTCCATGTGCAAATCCATTTTGGGCAAATCCGTGGTTAAAATTATTTACTAAAACTTCCTTCACTAAATAATTTCCTTTGTTAATCTATACAATTTTTCCATGTGCAAATCCATTTCGGGCAAATCCGTGGGTAAAATTGCTTGTTAAAAATTTCTTTATTAATTTATACAATTTTTCCATGTGCAAATCCATTTCGGGCAAATCCGTGTTAAAATTATCTATTAAAATTTTTTTCTTTGATAATTTATATAATTTTTCCATGTGCTAATCCTTTTCGTGCAAATCCGTGGCTAAAATTATTTGCAAAACAGGCAATTTATGTTTCTCTTTTCCATTTTATATTTTTTCTTAAATAAACATCTATTTTCTAAAACTATTTATGGTCAATTTATAAAATTATCCAGCATAATATTACCATGCGCACATCCATTTCGGGCCCATCCTTGGTAACTAACAAATCAATGCACAAAATAACAAATCACTTCAGCAGTGCAGTAAGAACGACACTTTAAAACCCTCTTGTTACACTCAATTTGCGCTTTTGTTTTCATATTTTGTAATCTGGCAATCTTTCTGCGAAAACATTTTTAAATCATTCTAGAAAAATTTCCCGTGCATGTAAGTTGATCTGATTTCGCTACTCGCTTTATAGTCCATTTTTATACTGTTTTTTCTTTTTCTTTTATTTTATTTTCTGTTTTTACATGTTAGTTTTACTTTTTGTGTTCTATTTTATTAGTTGTAATTTTTATAAAAAAAATTTTTTAGTGCTCCTCACACTATTGTATTAATATATTTTGCTTTGGCTTTATTGATACAATATCAGAAAGCACTCTGTTTTGCGAATATAATCGCGTGGGCTGATGAAAAGATTATATCTTTTTTTTCCGGTTTTTTAAATAAAATTTCATCCTTTTGTTTTCTTTTTTTTAACTGTTGTTTGTTATTTTTTTACTTATTATCTCCCCCCTTTTTTTCATATGTCTATAATTTTTCTTTGTTTTTTTTCTCATTTTGAACTTATCTAATGAGTTCTGTTTACTTGCAGCTTAAGCGCAATAAATGAAACTTATTGTTTTTCTTAACTTTCTTCGTGTTTTCTTGTATATATATATATATATATATATATATATATATATATATATATATATATATATATATATATATATATATATATATATATATATATATATATATATATATATATATATATATATATATATATATATATATATAAGTTCAAAATGAAGAATAAAACAAAGAAAAATTATAGACATATGAAAAAAAGGGGTGGGAAATAATAAGTAAAAAAACAACAAACATTTTATATATATAAAAAAAAAAAGTGAAATGTTAATTAAAAAGCCGGAAAAAAAAGATATAATCTTTTCTTCAGCCCACACAATTATATCCGCTAAACAGAGTGCTTTCTGATATTGTATCAATAAAGCCAAAGCAAAATATATTAATACAATAGTGTGAGGAGCACTCAAAAAAATTTTTTTATAAAATAACTACATAAAAATAGATCATAAAAAGTAAATATAACATGTAAAAACAGATAATAAAATAAAATAAAAAGAAAAAATAAAATAAAAAGAAAAAACATTAAAAAGGGGGGACTATAAAGCGAGTAGCAAAATCATAACAACTTACATGGACAGTTATTTTTCAAGAATGATTTAAAAATGTTTTCGCAGAAAGATTGCCAGATTACAAAATATGAAAACAAAAGCGCAAATTGAGTGTAACAAAAGGGTTCTAAAGTGTCGTTCTTACTGCACTGCTGAAGTGATTTGTTATTCTGAGTTTTGATTTGTTAGTTACCAAGGATGGGCCCGAAATGGATGTGCACAAGGTAATATTATACTGGATAATTTTAAAAATTGATCATAAATAGTTTTAGAAGATAGATGTTTATTTAAGAAAAAATATAAAATAGAAAAGAGAAACATAAATTGCCTGCTTTGCAAATAATTTTAGCCGCGGATTTGCACGATATGGATTAGCACATAGAAAAATTATTTAAATTATCAAAGAAAAATTTTTTTTCAATAGATAATATTTAACACGGATTTGCCCGAAATGGATTTGCACATGGAAAAATTAACAAAGAAAAAATTTTAGCAGATAATTTTAACCACGGATTTGCCCGAAATGGATTTGCACATGGAATTGTATAAATTAATAAAGAAATTTTTAGCAAACAAATTTATCCACGGATTTGCCAGAAATGGATTTGCACATGGAAAAACTGTATAGATTAACAAGGGAAATTATTAAGCAAAGGAATTTTTAGTAAATAATTCTAACCACGGATTTGCCCGAAATGGATTTGCACATGGAAAGATTAACAAAGAAAAAATTTTAGTACATAATTATAGCCACGGATTTGCCCATGGAAAAATTACATAAAATAACAAAGAAATTATTTAGTGAATAATTTCGGCAATGAATTTTGGCCTGAAATGGATTTGCACATGGGAAAATCATAAAAAGTAACAAAAAAAAAAAATGTTTAGAAAATATATCCACCAAAATATACGATTTATTCAATGATTTTATATAAAATTTTATTACATTAGTTGGGTATCCATTGTTTTTTATCAGATTTTGAAAGAGTTTATCGATTTGTATTTTGGATAAATAAATATTACTACATATTCTTTTAATTCTGTTCATTTCATTAAAAGTGGTATTTAAATAGATGCTCCTAGAAACATTAGAATTCCAAGTAACTAGTTTATTAATATTAAAATTAAAATCATGTTACTTATTGTTTTTCTTAACTTTCTTAGTGTTTTCTTGTATTTATTTATTTATATATATATATATATATATATATATATATATATATATATATATATATATATATATATATATATATATATATATATATATATATATATATATATTATATATATATATTATATATATATATTATATATATATATTATATATATATATTATATATATATATTATATATATATATATATATATATATATATATATATATATATATATATATATATATATATATATATATATATATATATATATATATATATATATATATATACACTACACCAAGGGTGAAACTTTCATGACAAGTCCTGTTTCATCTCCAATGTTATTTTTGTGTTCTAAAGAAAGGTGGGTTAGTCAGTTCAGATAACTTGGAGTAATGCTGAAATATTTTCAAGATAGCAAAAGAATTTTTTAAAAAAAAGAAATTATAACAAAATTTAATTACTGCGTTAATGCGGAAAAATCCAATCGGGATTTGGTTGCATTTTGAAAAAAAGATTTTCAGCATTTGGAAAGCTTAATGTTTTGTTTAAAGTTTACCTGAACTCTATCTGTACTTGGTAGTTCTTAAACTGCATTTAAATTGCCATTTATATAACCTAGTTTTAGGCGCGATATAGCCACAACTGGTTCTTGCGCCAATAACTTCAAACTAACTACATATCTGTATTTGGAATTTTAAATGCTCATATTTCGGTTAAAAAGAATATGCAATAAAAGGTTAAGTGACCTAATGTTTTCGGAAATTTTCGTTTATCTGCTGCAATTTTGTGTCAGTGAAGAATGAAATAAAAAATAATAACTGAATTCTTTTAAAACAACGGTTTTGTTTTGCAACGGTACCCAATTAATTAAAAAAAGACATAATACAGGGGTCTGTCCAGACATTTTGTGAAAGGTCCGTTTTTCGTGAAATTGTGAAAAAATTACTCACATTCTTTCAACCAGGGTCCGCTTTTATGAATTTGTGCAAATAGGGTCCGTTATTGCAAAAAAAAAAAACTTTTTCGAGGAGTTTTTAAATTGTAAAGACATACAAGATTATACGCAACACTGTAAAATTATAATTAAAAAACTTAAATTTTAAAAAATAAACAACAATTGCTGCTTCTAAATTAGAGATGCAACATACAAATATTTGGTATTTAGTCTATACTGCTGAACGCAGAATATTAATTTCGGACGAATAATGGAAGAATCGTCTGCCGAAGACAAAACTTAATTCGTTTACATCCATCTTTCTTGTTTTTTGCCCTGGAAAGGGTTTATTCGATTAACAAAATAATAATAAAGATAAACAAATTTGTGAAGGATCCGATTAAAAGAAAAATCATTTTGTGAAGGGTCCGTTTTTAAGTTAAAATATTTTGTGAAGGGTCCGTTTTTATGAAAAGATATTTTGTGAAGGGTCTGTTAACGGACCCAAATTTCTTCTAAACAGACCCCTGTAATATTACAGCTTTTAACGAAATTCGATTAATACATGATAGTATGTTGGAATATGATTATCAAACTTACCCAATAAATTCAAAGAACATTTGATATTGATTCAGCAAAGGTGACTTTTAAGTTAAGTTGGTGACTTTTCTAAAGATTGACAGGTTGCGTTCTTTTATAGCTCTCATTCAGCATTACACACAACACGAGACAACAGCACTTCTATTAACTGAACTAAAAAATTCTTAGATATTTATTAATTTCACCTGAAACAAAACTTATTAGTCGTACATTGATAATAACAGTTAAGTGATTAGTATTTATAAAAATATTTATTGCAAAACATTTTCTGTGTAAGTAGACATATGTCTTATCACCCTTATAGCATGTGATAGGAAACAAAAATTTATCTTAAATTTGACAATTGATAATAGCAAATTTTAATTTCAATAAAAAATTTATTCTGAAAATAAATTATTTAAAAAAAAGAATAAGTTTTTAAATTTAGAGAAACTATAACAATCGAAAATTCTAACAATTATGTATTAATCATACATTCATCATTCACTCATTCTTTAAAAAAAAATTATAGCCTTTTTTTTTAAAATTTGACCTTTAAAACATGTACTTTAAAACTAGATCAATTAAAATTTTTTGTGACAAAAAAAGTTCTGAAAAAAGAGAACTTAGCTGATTTGAAATTAAACGTTTGAATGTTGAAATCATAAAAAGCATTCTCAACTTAATGCATGTTCTCACGTAGAGCATGAATTGAAAATTCGAAATTAACAAATCCAACGCCCAATCTTTGTAGTAGCTCACATTCATAATTCATATACATTCAGGATATCCATAGAAGAGAATTTATCAAATATATATTAAGTTAGCAATGCATTCACCTGGGTTTTTTCATAAACTAATAACATAGGGAGACTGCTTTATGGCTGGTGGTAATAGTAGCCATTAACTAGTCATGTGACAGATAATTACGTCGATATTTAACATGGACGAATTCTTCTTCTTGGATTTGGACAATATATTGGATTTAAAAATAGTAAAAATAAATTGAAATGGTCAAACCGTAAATTTATTTCTTGTACACTCATTACGCTACTTATACAATTGTTTAAACACTTTAAAAGTTTGAATTTAGTAGTAAATTTCACAAATAAAAATTCAATCACCACTTTAATAGACGATTATTTTATTGAAAAAAGTTTATGCAGGGATGTGAAAGCTGAAACATAACTGAAAATATTTAGAAACTATATGGTTAGATTACTTCGCTTCTCAATTATTAAATTTTTTTTCCCAATATGCTGTTTTTTTAATACATATTTTTTTAATGTTTACATTATTTTATTGAATTGCTATTCTGTCTTAACAAAATTTGTTAAATTGTGTATAAGGAATAATAAGATGGTAAAAACAACTACATATTTCTTTCACAATTGTAGGAAGCAAATTTTTTTAATAGATTACATAAATCATTAATTCCCGTATTCTGCCATTTGCGTTCATACAAAAAATGTGTTTACTGAAGAAAAAAATTGCTAGTGCAACAAATTGCTAGTGCAACAATTGCTAGTTTAGTTTCAACAAAGTTCATATTTCCATAGTAGTCGATTAAGGTTGAAATCTGTTATTTAACGCAAGAAAAAGACAAAAACGAAATCACTACTCACGAAGGTAGGTTCGAAAATAAAAGTTTTCTTCAATATTGGAAGAAACAGAAGTTGAAAGACGATGAAATAAGTTACATCAATCAATCAAACCGACTTTTAAGTTTTATGGATGAACACTACTGATTTTTAACACTTCGATAAAATTTTTAATTATTACTCGCTTAAATATTAATTCACGTACCCTAATGTACTTACTTTTTATTTCATTTTTGACAAGGATTTCATAATTATGCATTAGGAGCGGTTATTACAGAATATCCAGTACGATAGAGAAAGAAAACGAAACACCCTGAATAACTTTTATCTATCTCTCTGATGTGGATGAAAGTCTTCTATTATATGGATCTAAGACATGGCACTGCAATAAAAATAACGTGAAACAATTACAAGTATTTATTAACAACCGCTTGTGAAAAATCTTGCACATCAAATGGTTTCATTAAATTTGTAATACAGAAATCCTGAAGAAAAGCAAAACAGAAACTGATTGATCTGCAAATTGAAAAACGTAAATGAAAATGGATTTGTCATGTTCTATGTAAACCTGAAAATTTTAAAGTAAAACAAGTTTTTGTTTGGAACCCTCAAGGCAATAGAAAAAGAGGAAAACCTAGAAGTACTTGGCGCAGGACGATAGTAAACGAATGGAGAACAATAGGAAAGACATGAAGATAGGAAAAATATCTGGCCACAAATTGAGTGAGATGGAAAGCTGTGATAGAAGTCCTATGCTCCAATTCGGAGTGAAGAAGAATATGTATGAATAACTTTTAATCCTTAATGATCAGATTTTCACATACTAGGACTCAATCTTAATGATTCGAAGTGGTGACCTCAAATCTGTTGATTAGTTAGTCCAGTATTTTAAGTTACGAAATCTGTCATAAAACGTACTTTATCTGAATAAAGATACTTCTTATTTCGCCAGATTTGGATTCCTGATCCTCAAAATGAAAGGGTTTACCAGCGATCTGGGACAAGATCCCTATAGTTTGGTCAGGAGAGCTGTAGTAAGCTTGAATTCCTTAATGATAATTTTACTTTTTGCGTATTTCGCCACATCTCTAGAGCTCTTTAAGAGAATTGAAAAAACTTTTGCACACAAATATAAAATTCGTTTATTCAAAGATAATTCCATGCAATCTTTATAATTATAATAATTTTTTATAACAATTATTTATTTTTTATGTTTTATTTATCAATAGTCGAAGAAATTTTGAATTGTAAGGTATGCAAATTGTACCGTATGTATACTAACATTACACACGATTCTTTCCTTAAGAGCAATGCAACTTTTTAAGATATATTTGAAAAGTGGTGGGGGGGGGGAATTGCTGCTGCCTTTTCCTATTTTATTAGTCCATGGCTGATTTAAAACCTTTCAGTTGAATGCTTTGCTAACTATGAAGTTTCCTGGACACTTTCTATTTATGAAAACACACAAGTATTACAAAATATCCTAGGGTAAAATATTCAGTTTCACACTTCTTAAATCTAAATTGCACATTGAAGCAAAATTTTAAATGTAGGAATGCAAACATGTAATAGATGTTCACAATATCAATGGAAATTTTCTGAGCATTAAAAAAAATTCACTTTGCAATCCAAACTTCCAGAGAAATAATAGTTTTAAATCCAGGAATAGACAGAATCTTAGCTTATACATTGAAATCACAAACCAAGAACCACACTATGATTGCAATTTTTTATCTATAATAAATAACAGTTGATCTTTTCCTTTCTATAAAGAAAATGAACTAAAATTGTAAAAAAATATATATAAATACATAGAAAATGGAATGTTTCGAAATTTCTTATTAGCACCATTACACATTTTTACTGTTTCAATATTCTATTTTGAAGAAAAAGTTTGCTATATTTACTTATTTTTAGAAGATATCTTAAATAATTGTAAATTAAATGATAAAAATTGGCTCAACGTTCTGACTTTCGAAGCAAACAGCATGATTAGATAAACATCCGAAAAACAACCCCTTTTACAAATTTTGGAAACATTCTCTCGCTTTATACATGATGCTAAATTTATTTTTGAGTTTATTTAGTTTATTTATTATTGAGTTATAAAATAGAGCTAATTTTATTGAAGGAAACAAGGCTATGCATTAAAAAATATTAATACTTTTAAATTACTCTTACTGCCTTGCTCCCTCAACTCTTCAGGAAATTAACGTATAATTGAAACATTCTATTTTTGAAAAGCAGATATTGCAAAATGAGTAAAGAAGAAATAGCACTATCTTTAATTTCCCCAATTATAAACACATATTAAATATTATAAATCATAACTTTAAGAATACTAAATATAGAAAGTTTCATGTTATAATGAACGTTAGTTCCCTTAGTCTTGTTTTCATGGGAGTATTGTTTGACCCTTAGAAAGCAGCAAGCATTATTTTATTCTTTCAAAATTTATTTGTCAATTTTTTATATTTTAAAACATTAGATAGAATAGATACAATAAAATGGAAAGAATAAAATAGTCTTAGAGAATAGAATAGTATTGATATAAAATAAATTGAATAGAAAAGGGAAATTTAAGAAGCTTTAATGTCTTCCTATTTCAGAGGTTATTTTGATATGTCCAAATTTTGTGTTTAATATTAAGTCGACCATCTTATTAATTGGTAAGATGGTTATGCTTTCTGAGGAAGTTACTAACGTCCTAAGAAACAAAAGCCACAAGAACCAAGAAACCTACGAAAAATATTATAAAATGGTGAGTAAATATCTCAGCCCACAAATAAAATGATAGTTTTCTATTCATTACTTAATTACAATTTTTTACTTTCTCTTTATTATAAATCAGTATTCCTTGAAAAAAAAATCAAAGAATAAAAATTTATTCACAATGAAATTTGCAATATTTGGCTGACTGTTATGACAACCCTCTGCCCTAAGGATCATAAAAAATGGAACTAGATAATTTAGAGTGAAAATGTTCGAAAAAAACAGATAAGACATAACATTATGCCTTAAGAAAAAATACAACAAGTTATGACAATAAAAAATAAGCAAAGCTTGTGCTTAGCTTATGAGTAAATATTGCTTTAAATTCGACATAAATTCGACTAACTTCGACATTGAGAATGCATTAAAAATACACTAAATAAACGCATTAGAAGAGCATTAAAATGTACTGAAACATGCAAATTAGATAAAACTATTAACGTGATTTACATCCTACATTATGAGAGGATTGTCATTGTCAGAAAAACATATTAGAATCGATTTAAATAGTCTAACATCAGTTTCATTGGTTAATAAAACACAAAAATTTCCAACTTTCTTTCTATAAACAAGTTTTGAGTCTTTTGAATAGATTTAAGTCTACAGTTCTCTACAAGCCTAATAGTGAGCTAAACGAAGCATCAGAAGTTATTTGTAATTCAATCAAATGGTTAGCAGTTATGACACTATTTAATAGTTAACAATTATGGCAAAATTTAAAAATTAACAGTTAAGGAACAATTTAATGGTCAACAGACTTAATTTCATAATTAACTATGAATTTGACTCATAAGAGTTAACATTTATGCCTCAATTCAATAGTAAGCATTATGATTTAACCAATAGAAAGCTATTTATAACTGAATCTAATATGTTTTGTGTATATGTAGAAGTAGTAATATGTAGAAATAGTAATATGTAGAAGTGTATTTTAATTCATTCAATGAAATTAACAGCAACAACTTTATTAAAATGCCACTTCCAAATTTTTTAAATTAGTAAACTAAAAACTTTGGAAAAACAAATGTATTAGAATGCAAATTTTGGAAACATTCCATATTATTTTCTTTAATTTTAGTAAATTTCTACAATTTTTTGTAAAGCATAAATAGATAATTAAAATCGTAAATGCAAATATAACAATAGGAAACACAAATTATTTTGATTCTAAATAGCTTAGAAAGATGTATTTTTTAAACTAAAACAAAAAAAACAGAGCTCAAACTGAATACTATGGTCATTACAATTAAAAACTCTTTATATTCATCAAAAGAATAATTTTACTATTAAAGAAACTGAATGTTAAATGTAAAAATAATGAATTACTAAACAAATTTTTGAGGGACGTTTTTGAACAGAGCATTTGTTTTTCCATACATTAATCATTTAAATATAACAGTTATAAAATAGAAAGTTCCAGGATATAAAGCAACCAAAAGTGTGCTAAAAATACTACACATACCTTTATTTTTATTATTTAAATATCTATTCGAAAAATGACAAAACAAAGTAATTGTTTTATTCTGTGTTAAAGTACCTAAAATTGGGTAATCGAAATATTCACCCTATCGGATATTCAGAATGCATATGTTTTTCTCGTAGAGAAATCAAGATGCTTTTTTCTCATTTTTTTAATCCAATAACATTTACATTATAATACAATAATGAAGACATAGCGAACTCTGAGTAGATGTTAAATAAACTAAAATCAATTCTTAAATATCGCGTTAGGAAACGGCATACCGCCCATCTTGATTCTTGTGTTATTGCTCAGATTTACTGGAAAATGGAAATTTCAGGTAAGAATTTCGGAAAATTGAGAATATGTTTTAAATTGGTTGAGTTTTTACACCACCCCGAAATATTGAAAAGTTTATTTAATCCTTTATAGCGTAATTTTTTTATATTAATATTATGTTAAAATATTTTTGGGATTAAGATTTATTTATGAAAAGAAATTCCTTTAGCTAAAATCAATCGGTTTTTAAGATCTTTTTTTAAAATTTTTTTTGGTGGATGGTACTATACAGATTTGCCTATTAGCTCGACTTTTGTGCTTATTAATAACCGAATTTATAAATTTTGCGCTTGTAACTAAATTAAATGAGAAACGATGAAATGAACGAGAGCATAACGCACAAGAGAAAAAAGCTCTCCAGTGTTGGCCTCTCTTCTTGACCCTACTCAAACCTTTACTGTTAACCACAATTATGTGGTACAAAACTCTGTATTGGTACTCTTTTTATTTTTGAAGTTATCAGAAAAATGGCCAAATATGGAGAAATAGCTTCCTATAGATATTGAAAGAGCATTAAAGTAGGTGGGAAATATACTTCCCCCTACCGTATAAAAAAAATTAAAAAAAAGAAGTTTTAATAACAAAATTCTGCCAAATTTTATTCCACTGCAAAATTTTGTTCAGTTGTTACATATTAAAAACTTGAAGATACGTGAAATTTAGTAAGTCGGAATTTTAAAATTACTAACGCTATTTACGAACACAATCCAAGATGGGCGTCACTGGGGCACCCGGGTGCGTGAGGCCCGTATTTGCTAAACTATACAATGCATATTTGGTGGACTTTATCAGTTTTATTTTATGTAAGAAGCTGCTAAGAAATTGGTAATTTTTTTAAAGTTTAATTTTAGAATTTTTTTTTTAATTTTATTTAATCTCTTTCTAATCTCTAAAAATGCAGCCTCTAATTTGGTAGGAAATTCTAAAAAAGTATTCCAAAAATAGATTTTAGTAGAAATTAACTGCATTGTAGAGCTATAGCAAACCCCCTGGGGGATAATAATATTTGATTAGACTGATTCTATTCAGTAGCTATTACGGAGGCGAAATAGCGAAGTACTTTTGATTTGGACTAAAACAACTCGGGTTCATTTTATGACTTAAGTTTGGCTTAAAATAGTAACAGAAATAATAGAAACTCAATGAGCATGGATTTTATCACAAGCTCACATTTCGTTAACAATAAAAAATCGTGATATTACTTAAAAATATTCGAATTTTCGAATTCATGCTCAAAATATCAAAAAATTCATTAAAATTAACAAACATTTACAATCAATTCAACAAAATGAGTTTTTAAATCAAATTTTAAGAAAAGGCACCACACTAATTATACATTTCCATGAAAGTTCAAGCATAGTAAAAAACAAAGTTAGTATACAATAACAAAAACAAAAATTGAAAGAAAAAAAACATACCAAGGATGGAAGAAAAAAAAAACAGGCAATGGTAATAAAGGTAAAGAAAAAAACACATACAAGAGGAAGTAATTACTTTAATATCGGAAATATAAACATTAAAAAATTAACCTCCCCAATAAAAAAAATCATATTACTACGATTGCTAATCAAGAAGTATAACAGTTTAGTGTTTTCGCCAGTGAAAACAAAGACTGGGTGTGTGTTTCCTATGTACCGATTTGGAGTGGCAATAAAATGGGGTTATATATCAAACCCCATTCAATACAGTGACGAAAATGATACGCATGAATACTACTTCAAAGATCCCATCCCATCAAGGAGCAGTATGGCTTTATTTGTTGTCGAAGGGTGGATAGATAGGTACTTTATTTACGTCGCATCAATGGCAACAGTCTGGTAGTTGGCAACAGTCTGGGAAACATTCCTGAGGATAATCCGAAGACATGCCACCGCACCTTTGATCCTCTGCAGAGGGAATAGCTTCCCTGCTTTGGTAGCTCGCACTTTACGATAGAACAATTTAACCATGGGTCGGTCCCTACGTAAACTGATCAAAGCTGTCACCCACCCGCTTTCTGACCACAGCCGCTGATACTTGACTTGGTGTTCTATTGGGAACAGTGTCTTTACGATCAGTCCACTGCGGGACTGTT
Source organism: Parasteatoda tepidariorum (assembly GCF_982258835.1). Lineage (NCBI taxonomy): Eukaryota > Metazoa > Arthropoda > Arachnida > Araneae > Theridiidae > Parasteatoda > Parasteatoda tepidariorum. The sequence goes on along the minus strand of NC_141759.1, from coordinate 99,105,683 downwards.
GTCAAAGGGATTCGCACTGACCCCACCACTCCATTACTTTATGGTGTACGATTCCTATGACAGCAAAAATTGCACTGTACCTTAATGATGCCCTCTTAAAATAGTATGTTTAGACGGGTTTTTTTCTTCTAAAATCTAGTTAATGAGAGGCAATAGTGGATAGTCCAACTTTCACGTTACTTCAAGCATTACACCTGGCAGCTGATACACTCAATCTTCGTTTATTTCTGCGAAAACACGAAATTCTCATTACTTCCTGATTTAATTTTATTTACTTAATTTGGAAAACGAAAACCATGAATTTTAAAAACTAAATTGCCTGAAAAGGAAGAAAAAAAGTCCATGTGTACTTTGAATTCAAACTATATTCTACCTTAGATAATTGGAAAGCATCGAGGTACTATACAACGTCATTCATTGTAGGAGAAGCGAATTTATTCAAGGGCACTCTTTCACATCATGTTCGAAATCTTGAGTAAAATTCTCTCCTTTTTTTTCGTGGACATTCGAAATAAGCTAAAATTCTGCATAAGACGTTCTGATTTTTAACGCTTGGTAACATTCAACAATACGAATTTCAAGAACCCTAGCAACAATTTCACCTTGGTCTAAGTTGGATTCAAAATTGGCTCGATTTGAGTTCTATAAGAACATGCACCGAGGGACCACTATTGGGATGTCTAGATTTTTTAGTATTGGTCCTAGAATGGCCTATATAGAACCTACATCGGCTAAGATAGAGCCTACATTGGCTAAGATAGAACCTACATTGGCTAAGATAGAACCTACATTGGCTAAGATAGAACCTACATTAGCTGAGATAGAACCTACATTGGCTAAATATTAGCTATAAAATATCGGGTCAATCTGACAATTCTATATAGGACCGATATCGGTCGTAAAGTGGCTGTAAAATATCGGGTGAATGGGAAAATTCTACATAGGGCCAATATCGGAAAAATAATGGCCCTTTGAACCCTTATTGAGCCAAGATTCATGAATATCGGCTCAATGAAGGCCCAAATTATTTTCCTGCTAGGGATGTTTCTTGCATCGCAGCAACTCAGTGGTCGGAACTAATGTACACCAGGTGAGCCTAAACTACTGTAATCACTACTTGCTTAAGTAGTTAGTAAATTTAATGCGAAACTTTTTGAAAAAAAGTAGCGGATCAGTAGTCGAATACAAAAAAAACAATAAAATAAAAATAGTAGTTCGTAGTGTATGGGCTACTTTTAGCGTTTGTTTAGTAAAGAAGCAGGGTTCAAACGCAACTAATTTTTTCTAATTAATTTTGAAGACGAGTGTAAATAGAATACTGCATCAAAATCTATCTCCTAAAAGTAGCAAAAGAGTGACTACATTTCGATAGTAGTTAGGTATCACATTTTAACAATTACATTTTAAGTTAACATTTGTAATAAATTAGTTGCAGTTAACTAAAAGAAATGAAGTTGTTCCGACCACTGACGAAACTTCTGTTAAGCCTTCCATTTCGCTTTTTAAGATTTTCACCTTATTCTTAAGAAAAGGGCCACTGAAGGTCAACTCCATCACTTCTTATGTGTACTTTGATAGGTTAATGGTTTTCTGGGTACTCCAATCCACGGAAAAATATTGAAAAAATGTCGATATTTTACAAAATATTTTATTCATATCTTTAAAAACTTCAGAATTGAAAATGGAAGTTTTGATATCAGTGACGAGCACGCCTAATAAGTCAAACTATAATAAATTAAAATAATTATTGCATAAACTATTTACTTCAGTTGTTTAAAGCCAAATATTTTCAAAAATACAAATATTTAAATTAAAAACTAAACCGGGAATATAATTAGTTCATTCATATATATGTAGAGAGAGAAAAATATTTTTATATACTATCAGTTATTTTCGCATACATTTTGCATATTAATTTTCGCAAATTAGTTATCTGGCACTTTTCAGTTAATTACAATTAAAAAAAGTAAAAAGTTCTAAACATTTTAAATTGAGGTAGTTCAAAATCTAACAGCCCGTTTAATTTCAAAAAGTGAATCCCAGTTACCAGATCGAATTAAGGACTGACGATTAGTTGTTAATGGTGCCCCATAAAAATAGACTTTCTTTAAAAAATTTATAAGGGATAGTAATTATTGATAGTGTAGAATTTATATGGAATGGTAATTATAAAACATGTAAATGAACTTGAGAAAATGTTATTAAATAGAAATTTTTTAAAGAAATATTTAATTCGCTTTTTGACAGTCCGATGAATTTTATTTTCAATTATGTTTTAAACGACTAGCTTCATCCAATTTTTAATTAAAAATTTATTTCTTTTTTAGTTTTTAGGCACGAAACTATTACAAAGTTAATAGCTAATGGCTTACAACTATTTTATAATAAGATGGATTCATTGTGTATGTTGAGATGATATCTCAATGTAATTTAAATTAAAAGCCTATTATGTTTGCTCTTTGTGATCATCAATGATTAACTTAAACAGAAAAAAAGTTAGACATGCCTGATATTTAATAATCCCAGCAACTTCAAGATATACATTTCATTCATTTTTATTATACGTTTTCAAATTGTCCAAGACATTTTTAATATTGCAGGCTGAGTATTTAGTATATAATAACTAACTAAAGTATATTAGAATATATAATTTAAGTAGTAAACAACAATCAGAGATGAAACCATGATTTTTTAACTTATCTGATAAAATGCGTGTCTTTTAGGATTTAGATCTAAAGAACTAAAAAACTGCATAAGATTTTGAATGATAAAACTAATTTTAAAATAAGTAATATGGCTTTATAACAATTTAAAAGGGTTATTGCAAACACTCTTTTAAAACAAGCAAATTTCATTTTGCTTTGTAACAATTTAAATTACCCAAAAATGTGCATGCTGCATTCGTGCTTGACCCAACGGTATACGCTTCTGGAACCATTACAATCGAATCCTAACAATATTGTTATTATTAATAAAGAAATTTTTTTAATAAAAGCGAATACTTTTAAAAAGAGGTCATGTCAAAAGCACGTTACTTTCATTTAAGTTCCATAATCTTATTTTATAAATCAGTTCAATTTTCATAATTTTACTAAAATACTGAAGATTTTTTCTTTATACAGTTAACTATCGAACGATATCTCGAAACCCTTGTTATGTCAAAAAAAATATTTTTCTCCTTAGCCTTACATATCCATCTAATACTAAACTACTACTAAACTCAGTGGCGCTACAGCCCATACAGGGCCAGGCCTACTGTGCCCATCTTAGTTTTCTTAACCTTGGGCTCTGGGATGCAGGAGCAGATGCTCCGGTTAGGTGGTCAGCCTAAAGCGGAACCCCCAGTGTTTAGTTCCCAAGCATGCTTGGTACTCATTTATCGACCCACTGAAGAGATGAAAGGCTGATATCCATCTAATATCAATTTGAATTCCTATGTTGAAGAGTTTCTTATCAAAATCTTGTTATGTCGAATATTTTTCGAAGTAAAAAATGAATTTTTTCGAACAACTCACAGCGCTCCAAGAAAAAATACTTAAATACTTCTAACACATTAAAACGTTTCATGAAATGCTCCGAGAACATGAAAAGCGATGACTAGCACCTATTTTTCGAATAAAAAAATTGATGAACAATTTCGAAAACGATGTCGACAGGCCAGGATGATAGAGTTTTTTTTTTTTTTTAATTAACTCTATTAATGTAAGTTTATTGTAAACAAATTCTTTTAAATTTAATGCATGGTTAATTTTGTATTGCTTTTAAAAATATAGTTATCTTTGCTGTATTTAGACTTATTGTCAACTATTATACAATTATCTTTATTAGTACTTATTCTGATACCCCATGCTTCTACGTTTTAGAATGCTATTTATGATTTTTTTATTTTATTTTTTCACATTTTAGAACAAATTTGGTCCTCAACTTGTTATCTCGAAAACTCAAAATTTTTTAGCATCCCTTCAGTTTTGAGACATCGAGAGTACACTATACAAGTAAATGAGTTTAGTTTGATTAAACCAGCGATCGCTAAAATGTCGATTTCTAATAGTGGCTAGCGGGATTATTTTTGCTAGATCGCGTTAACACTCCGGTTGGCTAACCTTTATTCCTTTACCTAGCTGCCGAATACAAATGTAAGATTTTTAAAAAAAATAATGTGTAGTTCTCTTGCTTAATAGTTCATAGTATGGCACAGTAGCTCAAACTTTTGGCGAAACTGTTTGGCGATCACTGGATTCAACAGAGATCAGTGGGAAAGCAAAGTTTAATTTTTCTTGTTTGTTCACCGATTTGTCAAAAGTATTGAGGGATCTGATTTGATTGGATTGAATGTAAAGCATATGGTAGCCAAAAACCAAAATATTATATTCCAACTGCACATAGAAACGAGCTCACCTACGTAAACATACGATATCTAGTGCTATAAACGAAGTCCATCAAAAAACATAAGAAAAAAGCAAATATTCCGTAGAACTGCGGAATCTGAGTCTGAGTTTAAGAAGTCTAGGTGTTACATTTCTTGGTGCTACTTTTAAGTATCTGTTTTTTTTTAAACTTAATAGTACATGAAAATGCGCTTATTCCATTGAAAACCTTTAATTCAGATAATTTTTAACATTAAACTTTTCTTAAACAATAAGAGTAATCGATAAAATGTACTCTTTTTAAAATAAAAAAAGAAAAGAAATAGCTATTGACACTAACATTAGACATACATTTTATTCTTAAACTATGAGCGCCAACATCTAACTACAAAGCCAGAAAAAATTGTCACGAATGAATTGGTCAAAGTTGAAAATCAAAATGTTTTTTACTTTGCTCGAAAACCTTTCATTATTTTAAACAATGAGCAACCCCTTAATAATCTTTACAAAACATTTTTGACCGAGTGATATTGTTCGAATAGTATTTTTAAAAAAATTACTTTTCAAAAAATTTTTTTAAAAAAATACCACCATCTCCAAAGCCAGATAAAATTGGCAAGTGTCACGAATAAATTGGTCTATGTTGAAAAATGTGTTCCACTTTGCTCGAAAACCTTTCATTATTTTAAACAATGAGCAACCCTTAATAATCTTTACAAAACATTTTTGACCGAGTGATATTGTTCGAATAGTATTTTTAAAAAAATTACTTTTCAAAAATTTTTTTAAAAAAAATACCACCATCTCCAAAGCCAGATAAAATTGGCAAGTGTCACGAATGAATTGGTCTATGTTGAAAAATGTGTTCCACTTTGCTCGAAAACCTTTCATTATTTTAAACAATGAGCAACCCTTAATAATCTTTACAAAACATTTTTGACCGAGTGATATTGTTCGAATAGTATTTTTAAAAAAATTACTTTTCAAAAATTTTTTTTAAAAAAATACCACCATCTCCAAAGCCAGATAAAATTGGCAAGTGTCACGAATGAATTGGTCTATGTTGAAAAATGTGTTCCACTTTGCTCGAAAACCTTTCATTATTTTAAACAATGAGCAACCCTTAATAATCTTTACAAAACATTTTTGACCGAGTGATATTGTTCGAATAGTATTTTTAAAAAAATTACTTTTCAAAATTTTTTTTTAAAAAAATACCACCATCTCCAAAGCCAGATAAAATTGGCAAGTGTCACGAATGAATTGGTCTATGTTGAAAAATGTGTTCCACTTTGCTCGAAAACCTTTCATTATTTTAAACAATGAGCAACCCTTAATAATCTTTACAAAACATTTTTGACCGAGTGATATTGTTCGAATAGTATTTTTAAAAAAATTACTTTTCAAAATTTTTTTTTAAAAAAATACCACCATCTCCAAAGCCAGATAAAATTGGCAAGTGTCACGAATGAATTGGTCTATGTTGAAAAATGTGTTCCACTTTGCTCGAAAACCTTTCATTATTTTAAACAATGAGCAACCCCTTAATAATCTTTACAAAACATTTTTGACCGAGTGATATTGTTCGAATAGTATTTTTAAAAAAATTACTTTTCAAAAATTTTTTTTAAAAAAATACCACCATCTCCAAAGCCAGATAAAATTGGCAAGTGTCACGAATGAATTGGTCTGTGTTGAAAAATGTGTTCCACTTTGCACGAAAACCTTTCATTATTTTAAACAATGAGCAACCCTTAATAAGCTTTACAAAAATTGTTTTAAAAAGTGATATTGTTTGAATATTTTATTTAAAAAAATTACGTTTTAAAGAATTTTTAAAAAAAATTACGAACGGTACAAAAGTTGCAATCTTTTAAAAGAAACCAAGGTCAGTAGTTACAAGAAATATTCTGAAAATGTCAAGATGTTTACATACTATTCTTTAAAAATAAATATAAAACTAAAAACAAATTAAATGTGGATTACTCTAGCATTTTTTTAAATCAAGAAAACTTATGAATTGCAATGAGAGAGAAATAAGCATAATTAATAATTATTTTCAAATCTTGTTTTAATGATGTTACATTTCATTGTACAGAAAAAGCGTTTAGTTAAGCTACAGTTGATTTTTATTTAAAATATCTTTTAGTGAATTAAGAAAACCTGATATTTAAATTTATTTAGGCAAAGCTAGAATTAAATGTAAAAAAAGATGGTTTTCTGCTGTTAATAATCTAAAGATTTCGAAAAATTCATGAGAATATACAACTACCACAATAATTAATTAGTGTAAAAAAATTAACAAAACATGAATTTTAAACAAAAACTTTTATAAAACTCTCTGTTAACGCAAGAATGCTTACAGCTTCCATTCCTGCCCCTCAAGTTTCCACAATGTCAAACAAACTCTTTTTACTGATTACTTTCAAAAACGCTGTTTTCACAATTTAAAATGAATTTATTTATTGATTGATTTAAATATAGATTTGGCAGTTATATTACTCTTTTAAATATAGAGTTATTTATAGATTAAAATATAAAAACTATTATTTACATTATTACTCTTTGAAATAGATTTATTTAAATTTTTCCGTAGCGTTAAAAAAAAAAGTAAATGTCTTAAATCTTATATAAAAGATTTTTTTTAAAAAATAAATACAATAAAACAAATTCGTAAAAAATGTATGTGTGTAACTTACACGATCGCTGTCAGCCGAGTGCAGGTGGTTATACTATATCACTATATCATTGAAGAGTTTTAAAATGAAGAGATAAAGTCAGATATATTTCCCAATTTCAGCAACAATTTTAGCTATTAAATTTTATGATAAATTAATTTTCATAAGCAATACGTTATTGTCCTGAGAAAACATTTTCTGCAAAAATTGTTGGATGATTATATGCATCTTGAACTGATTCATTGACTAAAAACATGGGAGGGGGGAGAGGGAGAAAGAGAGAGAACTTATCACGCGATATCGTGTGATCAGAGACAAAACGTTTGCATTGAAAAAGTATTCTTTAAAACAAATACATTTTAATTGGAATACGATTGTGCATACCTTCTTATTTGTGATTACTTTTTAAAATAATTCTTAATTTAAACTGCATATTTTTTTCTTCTTAAATTAACTTTTTTAAGTACTTTCTCAAAATAAAAAAAATGCATTTATAAAATTACAATTTAATTAATAACATATACATTATACATATAACATATACATATACATTATAACTATTTTAAAAATAATAAATCCTTGAAAAAAAAAAACAGTTAACATGTTTCTTTATAGTTTGAAAGATAGATATTTTAAGAGCAGAAATACCTGAAAATCAAACTATCCTGTAGCTGTAGCGAAAAGATTCAAAATAAACGGGGGGATACTATGATTAGCTATGACATGCTTAGAAAAAGAAGTAATATTTCTAGTTTTTTAAATAATAAGAACACGGCATTTTTTTAGATTTGTAACACGGATCTTCCTGCTTAAGCAAATCATCGAATTTCGGAATACCATCTGATCGGAATAGACAAATAGCATATCATTCCAAATCGCAAATAGGATATTTTTGCATTGCATTCTGGGAAAAAACGATTTAAAACTCATTGGCTATTTAATGAATTTTGTATTTACTTTAATACAAAAGTTTATACAGTGGGTATTATTTTAAAATTCTTGCATTTACAAGTTGCCATCAAATTTTAATTATTAACACAGTTTAAAAAAACTTTTAAAATTCACGAATTCACAATAGGAATCTTTTTAAACTGCAAATAAAATTATAATATTAGTTAACTTGGTATACTCCGTTGACCTTAATCACATTAAATTTATCAAATAAGAATAACAATAATAAAAAATGTCAGTGTAAAAATGAGTAATAAAAAGAATCAAAACAAAGTAAAAACCTCTATTTTTTTATAATTACACATAATTATTCTTGAATCTAACCGTATGATAAAATTTGCGGTAATTGGCGCAGATTATACCTTTGGCGATAACATCTGGTTTGACGAAAATGGCCGACGGGATAATCCCCAAGTACCGTTAGTTTTAACAATTTCAAAAGTACTAAAAACACTACTAGCAACATACAAAAGACTCAATATAATATCTATTTGTGACTAGCCTTCTTTTCTAATACAAATGTATATTTGACTTCAGTTGGGAAATATTTACATAAAAATATCGTATAAAAAATTAAAACTTCTAAGAAAAAAATGGAATCAAAAGATGTAATCCGTAGCTAAATGCATTTAATATAGACAGCTCATTAATTCCTCATTCACAATAAACAATTATACACCATTCTTTCATACATTTAGTTTTTGAAATTAAATTTACGAAAACGGAAATACATAATAAAATGAAGATTCTTATTTGAAGTCTTATTTCAATTTAAACAATTTATATCATGTACACACATAAATTGAATTAACATTTACAGAAACATAAACATTTATATTCACGGTATTGGTTTCCTTTTGCAGTAAGAGAAGTCTTTTTTTTTCAAAAAGAAAAAACATGAAAAAGGCTGCAATTTATTATTTTGAAATGTCAGTACAAAAGTTTTGAATTTTACCATTTTCATTAGTGAGCAAACTGAGTGCTAGTTAAAAATTGGGCAACAGAGAATTAGAAATTACATATTAGTATTTTCTTGAGAATAAGTGACTTAAAATAGAACTTAATAGTTTTAATTAATATTTCAGTTTTTATGGATTTAAATATCAAAATTCACTTATTTAACTTAAGTAAACTTGTATTCGGGATATTGGTTTCCTTTTCGGCGATGTGATTAGTTGATAAATGGCTTAAAATGCTGAAAAGTTAATTGAAATACCGACAGACCATAGCTAGGGTTCTTAAATATTTCTTAATTATAAACCCAAATAAACTCAGCTAATTTATTTTTTAAAAAAAAAGCATCATCATAATAATTATTTATTTTTTTTAGAAAAGTTAGTTAAGAAATAAATACATAACATTGACAGTACCTTAAGTTAAGATTGATAGATAATACAGTTACAAAAGCGAATGACGTTTAAGTTCTCAATTTAAGGAAATCAATTTGTGTAAATAAATCAAATTACAATAAGCATTAGCTGTATTTGGAATAATAGTTTCCAATAACTTAAATGAAACATAAGTTTTTTAATACTAAAATTTTTTTATTTTAGTCCAATTTAAAAGGCCCTACACTATTGAACTATATAATAGAATGGCATCACATTTAATTGAAAATATATTTAGAATAATAATCTATGTAATGTGACCAATATAAAAATAAATAATATATTTTATTTAAAATTTCAAAACAAAACTTATAAAACAAAATTGCCAATTTAAGCTAACATTAAACATTTTTATTTAAAAACCATTATAAAAAGCCGAACATAATTCTTTTATTTGTTGGTTTTTAATATACTTCAAGGAAAATTGCTCAGAAATGTTTTAAAAATACATTGAAAAATTGACCTAAATATTAAAATATAACTTTTATTACATGTTCCATCTAACAGTAGCGGGCCGGGCAGCCTTTCAAATATAAAAATTATTAAAAAGCGTTTGTAAGTTGAAAAGTGTATTAAAAGTTAATGTTTCAGTTTGCAAAAGTGCTAAAAATATAATATTGTGCAGTAGCTTTAACAAGGACAATTTATAACAATTGTTTTTTAATAGTGATTAATATTTAAAAAAAATTATAATTTGTTATAAAACTTAAGGTTTTCGTAAATTTGAATTAAACTAATTTATGAATTAAAAGTTGGTACAGAGATATTAGACAAAGCAAAAAATGGGGGGGGAGAGAATTTTTAAAGTATTTATTTAAAAAAAATAATGCGGTAATAAATGGTTCAATGGATGAAAGAGCTTTACAATATTTAAAAAAAAAACACTAGTGTGATGTTTGCGAAAGTTTTTCAGAAGAATTTTACTTTTAAGCATTGTTAAATGTTAATAGTATTTTTATTAAATTCATTTTTCGCTTCTTAGTTTCAAGGAGTCATGCCTCGACACCAGCAGCAAAAATATTTGAATTAACAATGAGAAGAAAAAAAAATTTTATCAACAATAAACTTTTTTTTTCCAAATTTTTATAAAATTTTTCGCGACTATACATTTAACTAAACTAAAACAATATGAACGCTCTTTAGAATTAAAATAAAATAAGTGGTAATAAGTAATGTTTTAAAATTTATATTTAATCAAGATATTCCTGTTCATCGTAATTTTATGGAGTTATTATTATCAAACAGTTATAAAATGCATATTTACATACTAATCACAACTTTTAAAATGCTTAAAGTTTAGCAAGAATCCTTATAAATTTAAGTAAATAGTTAATTTGTAATTAAAAATAAATATTCAAAAAGTAATCTTATTCTTTGGCACCACTTCTGTAATCTTATTTAGACAGCTAAGAGTCCTGATTAGACATTGAACATAAATTTGTGTCTAGTTATAAATTAATCATCGCTTAAAACTCTATTAAAATCATTCTATTTTGAAATTTCTCGTCTTGCAATGCTAAATGTAATGGATGATAATGGTTGGATTAATAAATATAACCATTTGTACCAAAACTTCTTAGTTGGTTCTATATAAAATGTCAAGCAATAGAACCTGTAAGTTCTAGGTCAATATCTATATTAACTGTTCTATGACAAAACTGCGAAAAGTCTTCTCATTATAAAAATGTTAGAACGAAATATTTAATAAATTTAAAACTTCGTATGGTAACTACTTAAAATTATATTTTTGCTTTTAGATTTTGCGAATGTATTTAATTCAAATTTTAAGTTTTTAGTTACAAATGTGATCCTTATAATAATAAGAAACATAATAATTACTAATGAATATTTCTTTACCTTTTAAACTGGGATAGTTTTTACTTTAGAGATTTTGAACTTCCTTGTAACATTTAGCAAGATCACAGACGTAGGTTCTGCGCATGCTCTGCAGAGAACCGATATTATTATATGTTAACAGCGCTGTGCGGAGAACATGTGTGAAAGTGCGGGATGCTATATAAAAATGTTAAATCTCCATTTTAATGCTTAAAATCTAAAAAACATTTTCTGCCACAAAGCCCTATTTCTCGCTAAGAACATTGCAAAATCGGGAAGTAATTTCAGCGCGAGGTTAAAAATTTAGAAAATTAAATGTCTAATACTAACAATTAACTCTTCTATAAATGATTAGCAAATTTTTACAATATTTTTTTTCGAGATTTCAAACTGCTACGAAACAAAGAGTTATAACTATATCAAAAGTAATGCTATTTCAAAACTAACAATTATTTAGAAATATTAACTTTACAATCTATTATTAAAAAATCCCCTTATTATTACTTTTAATGAAATAAAATATTAATAATTATTGATCACCACCACCTGATTAGGCTACTTACTTCAACCTTTTGTTCCACAAATAGAGAATAAACATTAAAAAAAGCGAAAATTATTATATTTTAAATAGAGCAATCTCTGAAAGAAATTAAAATAAACTGACTTATAGCGCTTAAAAATCAACTTCTAACATTTTCAGGAAATTTTTTTTAAGTTTTAACTCCTTATTGATTGTTTTACTTCTATCCACCTAGTAAAAATAAGTCTATAAATGTGATAAAAAATATTAAAAAAATTGATAAATATTTTTTTAATATAAAACAAAATAAAATTTGAATTAAATTTAAAAATAAAAATTAAAAGTCACTTATAGTTATGTAAATTGAAATAGAACTTAATTAAAGTTAAGTAAAATGAATCCAGGTGTTTTGATAGTACCACTCTCATTTCAACGTTATTCGTACCTGTAAAGTAATCAATAAAGTGGTCTCTCGATACCTAACCTAAGGGTTTCTCGCATACCGAAGAATCAATAAATTGGGCCCCCGATATCTACCCTAAGGGTTTCTCGCATACAGAAAGATCATTGAATTGTAAAATCTGTGAATGTACAATATAAATGAAATAAAAATTGGTTATAAGGCAGGCTCGCCGATAGAAAATGAGAGGTAGGAGGACTAAATTAGTTATAAAATTTATATCACGTCAAGTAAGTGGCTAAAATTGCTGGTTGTACAGTCTTAAGCCTTATAAAAATTTTCGCAATGCTTGTAGATAAAGATGTTTACATTTTCGATGTGCAGAAATTGTGAATGCTGATCCATTTGAATGCACAAGTATTATGCCTTCATGCAAAAAATGTAGTTTAAGATCTATAGTATTCACCATTAGCAGCTTTGCTGGTGACGTTAGAAATATCCTTATTCCAAAGGAGATAAGAGGTAATAATAATTCCAAGATGTTTCGCATTTTTAGAGGGTTTAATTATCTGATTGCAAAGATTGTATTTACATATATTTGCATCAAGTCATTAGTAAAAAAAATATTTTTTTAGCTGTATTTAGCTTAGTGAATAAACCATAACGTCACATTTTTCTTATCTATTGATTTATTTTATTTATTTATTGTTTTTTTTTTCGTGTTATTATTTTTACATCAAGTCATTTGCAGAAAAAAAATTTTTAAAAAATTTACAACATTTTTTAGCATTGGTGACTGTACACACATGATAAATATATATTAGCCATGCAGACACTGATACATTTTAGATATTTCGAATTTTAATTTATTAAAATTTCGAACCTATAACAATCACAAATTACAGTAGCGTGAGGAACATCAGTTTTCATGGTTTATCCTTTAATATATCTTTTAGTAGTGCAATTTAATTTCAACTGAATTATTCAATTAATTTCTTCTGTTGCATTAGACAAATTTAGGAAACTGTTGCTTTAAGTTATAGAATGTAATCTATTGTATTGTACATATTTGTAGTGCGTTTGAAATAGTTTATTATAAACTAGATTTTTGAACTCATTTCAAAAAATTTACCCGAAAGTCTTCATATGATTTTCTTGAATACAAAATAGTCACTTATGACCTTTTTCAAAATTATGCGATATTAAGGGGTTAACAGTTTTTTTTTTTTAATTGAATTATTTTTTTAGAATGTACGCTTTTTGACTCCCTTGTTCACTAAATTAGTTATTAACGTTACATTCCGTCAAAACATTTTACAAAATTCTTAAGCAATAAATTCTATTAAATCACCCAAATTTTTAATATAAAACAAAAAAATTTACTCTTAGAAGGTATTTTTAAAATATTTTTAGTGGACAAAACATGCTTTCAAACTACTTTTTTCACCAAAATATGATTCTAATTAACTTCTCCTTATTTATTTTTTTTCCGATGAAACCAAACAATTAGTTGTCAAATTTTAAAATATTTTTTCCAATTAAAACAACGGTGCTAAAAATTTCAACTGTTTTTATCACGCATACAATAATGAATCGTGCATATTTTTGAGTTAGAAAAAGAATTCGAAATGATTTCAAACTATAAAAAGTTCTAAATAATGGTGCTAATTAAACTTTTTAATGTTAGATTACGGAAAATACTTTTAACTTAAAATAAAATTGTAAATATCGTTTTGTTAACGTACTGAAATTGAACAGAAATGCATTATCTACAAAATATCCACTACTCATGATCAATTTTAACATTCATCACTACTCGCAATTTATTTGGTCTTGAGTTAAAAATTAGGTAAAATGAGCCTTTATAAGAAATTTCAAATCAGATAAATACGCTTATTAAGTGAATTTAAATCAAGAACTGAATCAGGTTATTATTTTTGAATAAAATGATTCGAATCTACTCTTTAAACTGAACAGTTTAAGAATTACGGATAGAATGAAGTACTAAAAATTGATAAAAAGATTATTATACAATCAATCGATTCGTATCCCAAAATTCAATAAACAAAATAGAATAAACAAATTAGAATAATCGAATAGAATAGAATGAAAAGCTAAAGAGACATATTAGAATTAGTGATGCTATAACTGACTTTTCAGCAGATTCAAATTAAATTCAAGAAAAAAAATTCACAAAAAAGTAGCTCTCACAAGATTATGAATTTTAATCAACGATAGTCAAATGAATCTTAATGCGTATATATTCGAAAAACAAATCAATAAGAAGTCTGAATTGGTGCTGACTTTGAAAGCCACGAATGCCTGCAAAAAATACTAATTAAAAATAATTAAAATACTAATATTTATGAAATTTAGTTAAATGAGTATGCATTATTATTTTTTTTAAATGATTGGGTAGTGCAAATGACACATTTTAAATTAACTTTTTTTAAAAGTATCCTCTTAATATCTTGAAAAGTAGTTTAGATACTTTTTTTTATTTAAAAGTTAAGAATTTTACTTTCATTTCTAAGAGATCCATCTATTTATCAAAGTTGAAAAATTTTATGCACAAACCTAATGCAAGAGCATAACTATGTTTTAAGCTACATAGTTTGATATCTTGAAAAATATGTTCGTTTTTTCTTATGCGAAATATATTTCAGTACAAAAAGTGATATTATTAAAAATAAAAAAATTTATATGCTAGCTCAATTGAAAGAAATTTAATAAGATTAACATACATTAATTTTATGAATATATAAGTGATTGAAAATGAAATTCTATTCTCTACTCGTTTTAACTTAATACAGTACCTTCAAAATGAAATCAAGCACCAAGTTATTTTGCAACATTTTTAAATATAAAATACAAGCAAAAGATATGTAGCAATAAAAACACTGACCAAACAGTTTGCTTTAACTTTTTCTTTAAATCTTTTTTTTTTCAATATTTTTCTATTTTTTTTCTCTATTTTTTTCAAATATTTTTCGTTTTATTTTGTTTCATGTTTTTTTTTTTTTTTTTTTTTTAATTTTTTTTTCTTATACTGTTTTTTTTTCTTCAATATTTTTTTCTTTTCTTTTAATTATTATTATTATTTTTTTTTTTTTTTTTTTTTTTTTTTTTTTTTTGCAAACTGCAGTCAGGTTTAAAACATGAGATAATTTTACACAAATACACAATCAATTATCATATCAAAGACAATACCAGAGTTACAACAAGAACGAATTGTCAATAACTAGAAGAAAAAAAATTTAGCACTTGAAATTTAAAGCACTTAAAATTTTTTGCTTAATAAATGAAATAAAGTATTCTTACGTCACCCCTTTATGAATCAGGAAAATCATTGAGATTAAGGCCCCACAACATCGTGACCAACGACACGATTGTGGTTAAGTGGTCAGTATTGCGTCCAAATGAAATCTTATGAAAAGTGCACAAAAATAACATTATAAAAAATATAATTAGTTTTTAGCTCATTTAAATTAACTCAGAAAATTTACGTCAAAATGACAATTTCGAAAGAGCTATTCGTTATAACATACAGTTACTATTATCTAATAATAAAACTACTCGAGAAATTAAAAAAGTGCATAAGCTAACATAATTTTTATGATTAAAAAGTAAATTAAGTAAAATGTAATAAGTATTTAAATGTAACTAGTATTTTCTGAACAGCTAATTTAAAACAATTAAAATATAATATAAAAAGAAATTTTTTTTTATATATACATAAATTTTTGAAACTTTGCTATTTTAAATCTTTATTGCATGCATACAGTTGTAACATTTAAACCTTAGAACCAAAAAATTAACGTAAGAACTTTGAGAAAAAGAAATTAATAAAGATACATTTTTTTAATTCAATATTTGCGTAATTAGTGAAACAAAGCAAGAACAAAGGAAGCAATAGGATTTCTTTTCATCAGTATATGCCTTTATAAATATAGAGCCCCCAACAAAACTTGTTTCCTTTTATATTTATCAGAAGTTATTATGACTTCTCAGTCAGAATGTTACTCAGAAATTATTATGATTTCCAGGCAATAGCATAGGCTCATGCTATTTTATTTATTTAGTGATTTTGACAATCCTAAATTTCTAGTTAGGTCTGTCCTCAGTCAGTTTCACTACAAAATTTTCTTGAAGATACATTTTTATCACAACATCAGGTGGTGACCATTTTTCTTTATTCGCCAAGTTGATAACGCCAAATTGATTCGCCAAATTGACGTGTTTCCATAAAATTTTCTTGAACAGCAGCTTCCTTTATTACTGCCCCGAAAGTCAACAAAGGGTAGCATTTTTTTTTCATTCACCATGTTCAAGATTAAGTAACATTCGCAGTCAATTCCATAGGAAATGTTGCGTGTAATACCTTCTTCATCAATGCCTCCAAATCAAGTTTGTGAGTTGTTGATTTTTTTTTTCATTTAACATGCAATTTATCAATGTCTCGACAAATTAATTAAGAGTGCTTTAATTTTATTCTATTTTTCCTAATTCGCCACATTTCGGAAGATGTTAAATTCACACTCAGACTTGTAGAATGTGTTGCTCGCGCTAACTCTTATATTCATAGCTCGAAAATCTAGCTTGGGTACTGATTCTTTTTTTTTTATTATTTATTATTTTCTTTTATTCACCATATTCCGAGCGACGCTTCATCTACAAGCAGTCTTATAGGAAGTGTTGCGTGCACTAATTCATATCAATAGCTCAAAAATCTAGTTTGGGTCCTGTTTTTTTTTTTTAATTAACCAGATTTAGAGCGATTCTTCTTCCACAGTCAGTCTTTTTTTTCTTTTTCATTCACCACATTCAGGAGGATGCTTCACCCAAGTCTCGTAGGAAGTTTTGCGCGCACTTATTAACATCAATAGCTCAAAAATCTAGTTTGGGTCCTGTTTTTTTTTTTTTTTTAATTAACCAGATTTCGAGCGATTCTTCTTCCACAGTCAGTCTTTTTTTTTTTTTCATTCACCACATTCAGGAGGATGCTTCATCCAAGTCTCGTAGGAAGTTTTGCGTGCACTTATTAACATCAATAGCTCAAAAATCTAGTTTGGGTCCTGTTTTTTTTTTTTTTTTTTAATTAACCAGATTTGGAGCGATTCTTCTTCCACAGTCAGTCTTTTTTTTTTTTTTTTCATTCACCACAATCAGGAGGATGCTTCACCCAAGTCTCGTAGGAAGTTTTGCGTGCACTTATTAACATCAATAGCTCAAAAATCTAGTTTGGGTCCTGTTTTTTTTTTTTAATTAACCAGATTTAGAGCGATTCATCTTCCACAGTCAGTCTTTTTTTTTTTCATTCACCACATTCAGGAGGATGCTTCATCCAAGTCTCGTAGGAAGTTTTGCGTGCACTTATTAACATCAATAGCTCTAAAATCCAGTTTGGGTCCTGTTTTTTTTTTTTTAATTAACCAGATTTAGAGCGATTCTTTTTCCACAGTCAGCCTTTTTTTTTTTTCATTCACCACATTCTGGAGGATGCTTCATCCAAGTCTCGTAGGAAGTTTTGCGTACACTTATTAACATCAATAGCTCAAAAATCTAGTTTGGGTCCTGTTTTTTTTTTAATTAACCAGATTTAGAGCGATTCTTCTTACACAGTCAGTCTTTTTTTTTTTCATTCACCACATTCAGGAGGATGCTTCACCCAAGTCTCGTAGGAAGTTTTGCGTGCACTAATTAACATCAATAGCTCAAAAATCTAGTTTGGGTCCTGTTTTTTTTTTTTTTTAATTAACCAGATTTAGAGCGATTCTTCTTCCACAGTCAGTCTTTTTTTTTTTTTCATTCACCACATTCAGGAGGATGCTTCATCCAAGTCTCGTAGGAAGTTTTGCGTGCACTTATTAACATCAATAGCTCAAAAATCTAGTTTGGGTCCAGTTTTTTTCTTTTTTTTTAATTAACCAGATTTAGAGCGATTCTTCTTCCACAGTCAGTCTTTTTTTTTTTTTTTTCATTCACCACATTCAGGAGGATGCTTCACCCAAGTCTCGTAGGAAGTTTTGCGTGCACTTATTAACATCAATAGCTCAAAAATCTAGTTTGGGTCCTGTTTTTTTTTTTTTTAATTAACCAGATTTAGAGCGATTCTTTTTCCACAGTCAGCCTTTTTTTTTTTCATTCACCACATTCTGGAGGATGCTTCATCCAAGCCTCGTAGGAAGTTTTGCGTGCACTTATTAACATCAATAGCTCTAAAATCCAGTTTGGGTATTGTTTTTTTTTTTTTTAATTAACCAGATTTAGAGCGATTCTTTTTCCACCGTCAGCCTTTTTTTTTCATTCACCACATTCTGGAGGATGCTTCATCCAAGTCTCGTAGGAAGTTTTGAGTGAACTTATTAACATCAATAGCTCAAAAATCTAGTTTGGGTCCTGTTTTTTTTTTAATTAACTAGATTTAGAGCGATTCTTCTTCCACAGTCAGCCTTTTTTTTTTTCATTCACCACATTCAGGAGGATGCTTCACCCAAGTCTCGTAGGAAGTTTTGCGTGCACTTATTAACATCAATAGCTCAAAAATCTAGTTTGGGTCCTGTTTTTTTTTTTTTTTTAATTAACCAGATTTAGAGCGATTCTTCATCCACAGTCAGCCTTTTTTTTTTTTTTTTTCATTCACCACATTCAGGTGGATGCTTCATCCAAGACTCGTAGGAAGTTTTGCGTGCACTTATTAACATCAATAGCTCAAAAATCTAGTTCGGGTCCTGTTCTTTTTTTTAATTAACCAGATTTAGAGCGATTCTTCTTCCACAGTCAGTCTTTTTTTTTTTTCATTCACCACATTCAGGAGGATGCTTCACCCAAGACTCGTAGGAAGTTTTGCGTGCACTTATTAACATCAATAGCTCAAAAATCTAGTTTGGGTCCTGTTTTTTTTTTTAATTAACCAGATTTAGAGCGAATCTTCTTCCACAGTCAGTCTTTTTTTTTTTCATTCACCACATTCAGGAGGATGCTTCATCCAAGTCTCGTAGGAAGTTTTGCGTGCACTTATTAACATCAATAGCTCAAAAATCTAGTTTGGGTCCTGTTTTTTTTTTTTTTTTTTAATTAACCAGATTTAGAGCGATTCTTCTTCCACAGTCAGCCTTTTTTTTTTTTTCATTCACCACATTCAGGAGGATGCTTCATCCAAGTCTCGTAGGAAGTTTTGCGTGCACTTATTAACATCAATAGCTAAAAATCTAGTTTGGGTCCTGTTTTTTTTTTTTTTTTTAATTAACCAGATTTAGAGCGATTCTTCTTCCACAGTCAGCCTTTTTTTTTCATTCACCACATTCAGGAGGATGCTTCACCCAAGTCTCGTAGGAAGTTTTGCGTGCACTTATTAACATCAATAGCTCAAAAATCTAGTTTGGGTCCTGTTTTTTTTTTTTTAATTAACCAGATTTAGAGCGATTCTTCTTCCACAGTCAGTCTTTTTTTTTTTTTTCATTCACCACATTCAGGAGGATGCTTCATCCAAGTCTCGTAGGAAGTTTTGCGTGCACTTATTAACATCAATAGCTCAAAAATCTAGTTTGGGTCCAGTTTTTTTCTTTTTTTTTAATTAACCAGATTTAGAGCGATTCTTCTTCCACAGTCAGTCTTTTTTTTTTTTTTTTTCATTCACCACATTCAGGAGGATGCTTCACCCAAGTCTCGTAGGAAGTTTTGCGTGCACTTATTAACATCAATAGCTCAAAAATCTAGTTTGGGTCCTGTTTTTTTTTTTTTTTTAATTAACCAGATTTAGAGCGATTCTTTTTCCACAGTCAGCCTTTTTTTTTTTCATTCACCACATTCTGGAGGATGCTTCATCCAAGCCTCGTAGGAAGTTTTGCGTGCACTTATTAACATCAATAGCTCTAAAATCCAGTTTGGGTATTGTTTTTTTTTTTTTTTTTTAATTAACCAGATTTAGAGCGATTCTTTTTCCACCGTCAGCCTTTTTTTTTTCATTCACCACATTCTGGAGGATGCTTCATCCAAGTCTCGTAGGAAGTTTTGAGTGCACTTATTAACATCAATAGCTCAAAAATCTAGTTTGGGTCCTGTTTTTTTTTTAATTAACCAGATTTAGAGCGATTCTTCTTCCACAGTCAGCCTTTTTTTTTTTCATTCACCACATTCAGGAGGATGCTTCACCCAAGTCTCGTAGGAAGTTTTGCGTGCACTTATTAACATCAATAGCTCAAAAATCTAGTTTGGGTCCTTTTTTTTTTTTTTTAATTAACCAGATTTAGAGCGATTCTTCATCCACAGTCAGCCTTTTTTTTTTTTTTTTTCATTCACCACATTCAGGTGGATGCTTCATCCAAGACTCGTAGGAAGTTTTGCGTGCACTTATTAACATCAATAGCTCAAAAATCTAGTTCGGGTCCTGTTCTTTTTTTTAATTAACCAGATTTAGAGCGATTCTTCTTCCACAGTCAGTCTTTTTTTTTTTTCATTCACCACATTCAGGAGGATGCTTCACCCAAGACTCGTAGGAAGTTTTGCGTGCACTTATTAACATCAATAGCTCAAAAATCTAGTTTGGGTCCTGTTTTTTTTTTTTAATTAACCAGATTTAGAGCGAATCTTCTTCCACAGTCAGTCTTTTTTTTTTTCATTCACCACATTCAGGAGGATGCTTCATCCAAGTCTCGTAGGAAGTTTTGCGTGCACTTATTAACATCAATAGCTCAAAAATCTAGTTTGGGTCCTGTTTTTTTTTTTTTTTTTTTTTAATTAACCAGATTTAGAGCGATTCTTCTTCAACAGTCAGCCTTTTTTTTTTTTTTTCATTCACCACATTCAGGAGGATGCTTCATCCAAGTCTCGTAGGAAGTTTTGCGTGCACTTATTAACATCAATAGCTAAAAATCTAGTTTGGGTCCTGTTTTTTTTTTTTTTTTTTTAATTAACCAGATTTAGAGCGATTCTTCTTCCACAGTCAGCCTTTTTTTTTCATTCACCACATTCAGGAGGATGCTTCACCCAAGTCTCGTAGGAAGTTTTGCGTGCACTTATTAACATCAATAGCTCAAAAATCTAGTTTGGGTCCTGTTTTTTTTTTTTTAATTAACCAGATTTAGAGCGATTCTTCTTCCACAGTCAGTCTTTTTTTTTTTCATTCACCACATTCAGGAGGATGCTTCATCCAAGTCTCGTAGGAAGTTTTGCGTGCACTTATTAACATCAATAGCTCTAAAATCCAGTTTGGGTCCTGTTTTTTTTTTTTTAATTAACCAGATTTAGAGCGATTCTTTTTCCACAGTCAGCCTTTTTTTTTTTTCATTCACCACATTCTGGAGGATGCTTCATCCAAGTCTCGTAGGAAGTTTTGCGTACACTTATTAACATCAATAGCTCAAAAATCTAGTTTGGGTCCTGTTTTTTTTTTAATTAACCAGATTTAGAGCGATTCTTCTTACACAGTCAGTCTTTTTTTTTTTTTCATTCACCACATTCAGGAGGATGCTTCACCCAAGTCTCGTAGGAAGTTTTGCGTGCACTTATTAACATCAATAGCTCAAAAATCTAGTTTGGGTCCTGTTTTTTTTTTTTTTAATTAACCAGATTTAGAGCGATTCTTCTTCCACAGTCAGTCTTTTTTTTTTTTTTTTTTCATTCACCACATTCAGGAGGATGCTTCATCCAAGTCTCGTAGGAAGTTTTGCGTGCACTTATTAACATCAATAGCTCAAAAATCTAGTTTGGGTCCTGTTTTTTTCTTTTTTTTTAATTAACCAGATTTAGAGCGATTCTTCTTCCACAGTCAAGTCTTTTTTTTTTTTTTTTTCATTCACCACATTCAGGAGGATGCTTCACCCAAGTCTCGTAGGAAGTTTTGCGTGCACTTATTAACATCAATAGCTCAAAAATCTAGTTTGGGTCCTGTTTTTTTTTAATTAACCAGATTTAGAGCGATTCTTTTTCCACAGTCAGCCTTTTTTTTTTTCATTCACCACATTCTGGAGGATGCTTCATCCAAGTCTCGTAGGAAGTTTTGCGTGCACTTATTAACATCAATAGCTCTAAAATCCAGTTTGGGTCCAGTTTTTTTTTTTTTAATTAACCAGATTTAGAGCGATTCTTTTTCCACAGTCAGCCTTTTTTTTTTCATTCACCACATTCTGGAGGATGCTTCACCCAAGTCTCGTAGGAAGTTTTGCGTGCACTTATTAACATCAATAGCTCAAAAATCTAGCTTGGGTCCTGTTTTTTTTATTTTTTTTTTAATTAACCAGATTTAGAGCGATTCTTCTTCCACAGTCAGTCTTTTTTTTTTTTCATTCACCACATTCAGGAGGATGCTTCATCCAAGTCTCGTAGGAAGTTTTGCGTGCACTTATTAACATCAATAGCTCAAAAATCTAGTTTGGGTCCTGTTTTTTTTTTTAATTAACCAGATTTAGAGCGATTCTTCTTCCACAGTCAGCCTTTTTTTTTTCATTCACCACATTCAGGAGGATGCTTCATCCAAGTCTCGTAGGAAGTTTTGTGTGCACTTATTAACATCAATAGCTAAAAATCTAGTTTGGGTCCTGTTTTTTTTTTAATTAACCAGATTTAGAGCGATTCTTCTTCCACAGTCAGTCTTTTTTTTTTTCATTCACCACATTCAGGAGGATGCTTCACCCAAGTCTCGTAGGAAGTTTTGCGTGCACTTATTAACATCAATAGCTCAAAAATCTAGTTTGGGTGCTGTTTTTTTTTTTTAATTAACCAGATTTAGAGCGATTCTTCTTCCACAGTCAGCCTTTTTTTTTTTTTTTTCATTCACCACATTCAGGTGGATGCTTCATCCAAGACTCGTAGGAAGTTTTGCGTGCACTTATTAACATCAATAGCTCAAAAATCTAGTTCGGGTCCTGTTCTTTTTTTTAATTAACCAGATTTAGAGCGATTCTTCTTCCACAGTCAGTCTTTTTTTTTTTTTCATTCACCACATTCAGGAGGATGCTTCACCCAAGACTCGTAGGAAGTTTTGCGTGCACTTATTAACATCAATAGCTCAAAAATCTAGTTTGGGTCCTGTTTTTTTTTTTAATTAACCAGATTTAGAGCGATTCTTCTTCCACAGTCAGTCTTTTTTTTTTCATTCACCACATTCAGGAGGATGCTTCATCCAAGTCTCGTAGTAAGTTTTGCGTGCACTTATTAACATCAATAGCTCTAAAATCCAGTCTGGGTCCTGTTTTTTTTTTTTTTAATTAACCAGATTTAGAGCGATTCTTTTTCCACAGTCAGCCTTTTTTTTTCATTCACCACATTCTGGAGGATGCTTCATCCAAGTCTCGTAGGAAGTTTTGCGTGCACTTATTAACATCAATAGCTCAAAAATCTAGTTTGGGTCCTGTTTTTTTTTATTATTTAACCAGATTTAGAGCGATTCTTCTTCCACAGTCAGCCTTTTTTTTTTTTTTCATTCACCACATTCAGGAGGCTGCTTCAGCCAAGTCTCATAGGAAGTTTTGCGTGCACTTATTAACATCAATAGCTCAAAAATCTAGTTTGGGTCCTGCTTTTTTTTTTTTTTTAATTAACCAGATTTAGAGCGATTCTTCTTCCACAGTCAGTCTTTTTTTTTTCATTCACCACATTCAGGAGGATGCTTCATCCAAGTCTCGTAGGAAGTTTTGCGTGCACTTATTAACATCAATAGCTCAAAAATCTAGTTTGGGTCCTGCTTTTTTTTTTTTTTTAATTAACCAGATTTAGAGCGATTCTTCTTCCACAGTCAGTCTTTTTTTTTTCATTCACCACATTCAGGAGGATGCTTCATCCAAGTCTCGTAGGAAGTTTTGCGTGCACTTATTAACATCAATAGCTCAAAAATCTAGTTTTGGTCCTGTTTTTTTTTTTTAATTAATTAACCAGATTTAGAGCGATTCTTCTTTCACAGTCAGCCTTTTTTTTTTTTTTTTTTTTTCATTCACCACATTCAGGAGGATGCTTCATCCAAGTCTCGTAGGAAGTTTTGCGTGCACTTATTAACATCAATAGCTCAAAAATCTAGTTTGGGTCCTGTTTTTTTTTTTAATTAACCAGATTTAGAGCGATTCTTCTTCCACAGTCAGTCTTTTTTTTTTCATTCACCACATTCAGGAGGATGCTTCATCCAAGTCTCGTAGTAAGTTTTGCGTGCACTTATTAACATCAATAGCTCTAAAATCCAGTCTGGGTCCTGTTTTTTTTTTTTTTTAATTAACCAGATTTAGAGCGATTCTTTTTCCACAGTCAGCCTTTTTTTTTCATTCACCACATTCTGGAGGATGCTTCATCCAAGTCTCGTAGGAAGTTTTGCGTGCACTTATTAACATCAATAGCTCAAAAATCTAGTTTGGGTCCTGTTTTTTTTTATTATTTAACCAGATTTAGAGCGATTCTTCTTCCACAGTCAGCCTTTTTTTTTTTTTCATTCACCACATTCAGGAGGCTGCTTCAGCCAAGTCTCATAGGAAGTTTTGCGTGCACTTATTAACATCAATAGCTCAAAAATCTAGTTTTGGTCCTGTTTTTTTTTTTTTAATTAATTAACCAGATTTAGAGCGATTCTTCTTTCACAGTCAGCCTTTTTTTTTTTTTTTTTTTCATTCACCACATTCAGGAGGATGCTTCATCCAAGTCTCGTAGGAAGTTTTGCGTGCACTTATTAACATCAATAGCTCAAAAATCTAGTTTGGGTCCTGCTTTTTTTTTTTTTTAATTAACCAGATTTAGAGCGATTCTTCTTCCACAGTCAGCCTTTTTTTTTCATTCACCACATTCAGGAGGATGCTTCATCCAAGGCTCGTAGGAGGTTATGCGTGCACTTATTAACATCAATAGCTCAAAAATCTAGTTTGGGTCCTGTTTTTTTTTTTAATTAACCAGATTTAGAGAGCTTCTTCCACAGTCAGCCTTAGAAGACGTGTTGTGTGCACTAACTCCTATATCAATATCCAGATTCAGTTACAGTTTTTGTGCATTTTTGTTTTTATTCACTTATTCAAGACAATGCTACATCCACAGTCAGTCTTGTAGCAAGTGTCGCGTGCACTATCTCTTATATCTCGCACTAACTTGTCATCAAATTATAAACTATTGGGGTTTTTTTTCATTTCAACACATTTATACTTCTATTTCTTTCTTTTATTAACGACGAAGATTTTCTTTTGCCACGAAAACTTATAGTACTAATTTGAAGTCTTTGACGTTATGTTAATAAAAGGATGGGGGCTCTCAATCTTGCAAAGAAAATCACAAGTGTATTCCAATCATAATATGAGAGAACAGGATCAATATTTTTAATGATTTAAACCATAAAAACTCAAATATATATTTCAGACAAACTGCATTAGTACACAGTAATACATCAGATATGTGTGCTCAAGAATCTAAGTAAAATGTAAGTTCAATAATTTTTTGATAGAATTGATCGTTTAATGAGATAAAAAGTAAAATAATCTAATTTACTTTTTAAAAAAATTTCAAAAAAAATATGAGAAAGCATAATCTAATTAAAATATATATATACTTGAAGATGAATATAAAGTAAAGGAAGTTAAACTAATGTCCTTCACTAGTTCCAGATATTAAAATTATTTTTTTTATTTATTTATTCATTTGTTTAATCTTCCTTCATTTTCTTTCTTTTTATATCTTTATTTTTTATTTACTTGTTTTCAAATAATTTCTTTTTAGTATTTATACATTTTACGACTAGATAGAAGACAGACTTAATTTAGAATAATTGATTTAATTCACATAAAAAATTTTAATCTTTCATATCTTAGTATTTCATTACCTTTAAAATTTTGGAACTCTCAGCATTCTTCGTCAGCTTCGGTATTATAATTTAAGAAACTTCTTCGTATTTATTAGCATTTTCGAAACGGTTTACTTTTAGAGAATATCCAAGCTCCAATAAGCTGTCGATTTTTGAGCACAAGAATACACATTCTTTATTTTAGTAATTCACCAAAATAATTTTACATTACTTAATAAAGATGAATTATTTGAAAATTTATTCACCCATAAAGAGAGTTCATAAAAAATGTAGACAAATATTAAGCATCTCATGAAGGTACTGTATATACATCTATCGCATTTAAAAATTTCAATCTTTATATTATGAGTAAAGTATTGCTACATCTACAAATCAGACATTTAAGTTTTTTTATGCAAATAAAAGCAAGATTCTTTTTTAACGGAAATCTCCGTCAGATCAAGCACTTACTTACAAGTGCACTACTAACAGAATGAAACGAATAAAAAATTGATTTGTAATACATAAAAATTAAGTAATTTTGAACGAAATGTTTTAATAATCGGTTAAAACAATGTACATTTTTTTGTTCTATATTATATTTTACACTGCCAGTCTACGGTGACCTGACTAGAAAAAAAAAAGTTCAGTTGTGAGTCACCTTAGACTGGCGTGGCTCTTAACGCATTAAAACAAGATCAAAAAAAAATATTATCTAGGAAAAAATTACATAAAGGAAACTAAAAAAATGTTTGAAATTAACGCATTCATCGCTAAGAAAGATTTATATCGTCTCCCAGAAATTTTCATAATTAAATTAATACGAGAGATCTCATTCACAATGTGATTGCAAACAAGATTTATTTTAGTAAACACGTACTATGATGCGAATCGCTTATAAAATCAGTAAGTTTTATGCTTGAATTAAAGTATTTTAATTTGTTTGAATATGTTTTTTAAGTACTATTTGATGGGTTGTGTTTAAGCTTTCATTTAAACACACGCGATGAATGCGTTAATTTTTTAACTTTTAGTGAAAAAAAAAATAATTTTCAAACATTTGTACTAAAATATGAATTTTGTGAAACATTTTTATACACATACCTAATACAGGTATGTGTAATATTACATTATAAATGATATTTAATTTAAATTTATTTGCTTTTGCATTAGTTTCGATAAAAATTCTGAAACATTTGTTTATAGATAGAAGTTCTTTAATGGAATAGGAAAAGAAATGACTACCCATTTTGTAAAATAAAGTTGATTTCACAAGTAAAATAAATTTCAATTACTCAGAAATTCATTAAATATCTAAAATACAATTAACGAAATTAAGAGGATTACTAAAAAACTATTAAAAACTTAATGTTTTAATTCAAGAAGGGAACCATTCTAGTAATCAAGTTGAAATCTGCACGACTTAACTAAAATTTTCTGAAGTTTACAAATTCTTAATATATTTACAAAATTTTTTATTTTAATATTGACTGCAACGTTTGTTTGATGATGTAAGATTTATAATATGAAAATAATAATTATCGTTTGCTTTTGGCTTAAATGTTTCAAAATAAATAAATTGCAATTTTCGACGTCAACACCTAGTAATTTACAGATATAATTTTGGAATGTGCAAAGCAAAGCAATAACAGTAATTTAAAAAATTTAAATTTTAGTGCATATCTAATTACTATACACGGATATGTATTAAATATCACATAACATATTCGAATGTTATAGTAAACATACTTTTACAATGTTCTGGTACATTGAAATTGTTACAGTAAAAAAATAATAATTGAATTGTAACAGCCCAAATAAGCCAGATAGTAAGAATGTCACCTTTGATCACGAGTAGCAGTTACTTGCATTATATAAACTATACAATATGCATAATATGAACAGTGCAATATGCGTTACGTTACTGATAAAAATATTCAATTTGACGAGTTTTTAAAATTTATAATATAGAATATATGAAACATATACTAGTGCTATCGGTAATTGTACTAGTAATCTTTACTAACGATTCGTTCCAAACTCATTCAAACAAACAAAAAGTTGAGTTTTATAATTAATTTAAAAATGTGAATGCAGTAGAGGTATTAACTAAATCACGGCTATGGACGAGATTCTTAATATTCTAAAAACAATGTGTATAAAGTAAATTCACCTTTGTTTTATTATACAGAAATACACATTACGACCAGTTGAAATATGGGAAGACATTTGCTTTAAGTTGAAATGACTTTTTTAATCAGATAATAAAAATACGCAAGAAATCTTGCAAACTCTGTTCAACAGTATACGATTTCGTTTTTATATTCTCGTTTTAAACTCATGGCTGCTAATTCATAGTCTTGAAAAATATTGAATAAGAAAATCGATTAAATATAAAAGCTTCTTAAAATAATACTGTATTTTGATTGTTTTGCATTATAACAATTTGTCAAGTAAATTAACAAAAGCAACTTAACCACTTAAAAATTTTAGGAAAAGAACAGTGACGAAAACATGTTTATCCATTAAAAAATAATCTGATTTAAATCTTTTTTAAATTGTTTGTAAATATTTACTTTAAAAACTAATAACGCAAAAGCTTTCCAAACATAAGAGCGTTATAGAAATTAATAATCAAGGAAGCCAAAAAACCATTACAATATTTAATTAGAAACAATCATTAATAGTTTACATAAATATATAATAAATTTAAAGTGTATTAACGACATTTGAAACCCGCTTTAAACAAGTGCAATTCAATTTGTTAAAAAAAAAGTTTTTTTTTTTGCGTTTCTTAACAATTACAATATTGTTACACAAAAGGTCGCCGAAACAATTTGAACACACTCAAGTCACCAACACTAAAAAAAAATTTTTTAATTATTTGTAAAACTGTTAAATTTTTTATCACTTGTCTACACGAGTGAATAATTGAGGGAGAACTATATTTTAATTTAACTATAATTGTTTAAATTTTTTGATGTACGTTGATACTTTGAAATAATAAATAAAAGAATGCTATTGTGTTATTATTACTATATTATTGTATTTTTTGCAAATTTTTTTTCCAATTTTTTTTTATTTAACACTATTTGTTATATCAAAAGAGAACGATAACAATATTTGCAAAGTAAAAAATTTATAATTTATTTCGAATGCTTCTTGAAAATGCTATATCCCCGAAAGAAAGTTTTAAAGGCAATTTGAAAGAAGATAATAATTCTGAATCAATTAAAAAAATTTGAAAATTTCTCAATGTTATTCAAACATTGATTATAAATATTTTAATTTAAAACAAATTACTAACCAAAATAAACAATTATTGTATTAAGATTTGTAAAATTAAGTTAATAACAATTAAGATTAATTAATAATAAAAGTATACATTTTCCCGTAGGCGCTTGCTCATGGAAACTCAAGCACAAATTCATAGAAACAAAATGAGATAGAACCTCTAAAAAGTAAAGTTTTGTAATTAATAGCATAAGAAAACTTTTCTGTGTGTTCAACTGCATGATAACATTTGATAACTGAGTTTTTAGCTACTATAAAAAAAATAATGCCTAATAATTTTTTTCAAAATTATAATTTACAATTAGAAGGAAAGAATTTCGTTCATTTATCACATTTATCCATTATTTTTAAAATAAAAGACTAACATCAATGGGTTCTATAAATTATCAGTTCCTTTCAATAATTCTACCTGTAATCAAACCCTATAATTTCAATCTTAATAAAACCAAATAAATTGGTATTTAAAAACTTTTAACAGCCTGGAACATATATTTTACGCTTTAATTTTCTAAGAGGCATTTTTGTACATTTTATCACATCCATCTATTATTTTCAAAATAAAAGAGAGTATTGTTCGAAACACCAATGGGTTCTACATATTACAGTTATTTTAAATCATTCTACCTGGAATTATACTCTATAATTTTAATCTAAATAAAACCAAACAAATTTGTGTTTAAAACCTTTTAACAGCCTGGAACATATAATTTATAACTTTTATTAACTAAGAGGAATTTTTGTACATTTTCTGAGTGATCCACAAAAAAAAATTATTTCTTCACGTTTATATTTTGGTATTTTTCTTACTAAATATATACCCCAATAAAAACCGCGCTACCTTATCTCCACCCAAGAATAAATAACACTGTGGCAGAAAATGATTTTTGAGAAAAGCTTACTAAAATATTCATGCACTTGAGAACTAATATAATTTTTTTTTCTTTGTTTCCAAAACTATAGAAAATTTGTTTTCCAGAAAAATTTGCGTTTTTTGTTATTCAACTCATAAGGAAAAACTCACAAGCTAAAATCTTAGAATTTTACAGGTATTCTGATAGAAAACCCATAGCCTGAAAATTCGCTGCTAAATTACAACAGTAAAGATATAAAAAATTGACATTTTTATCGCCAACTGTAACCTTGCGTGACGAGAATCCAAAGAAAAACGCCAATTTCTGAAATCTTGTAATTCTGTTCATATTCATATCTGAAATCTAGTGTTCATATTGTGATTTTAAAATTATATGAGAGTGATTTTGCATTCGAAACTATTTGAATTATTACATTTTGCGTTTTATAGTGTATTTTCTCTTCTTTTTTACAAGAATTTAAACAAATTAGCTAGAAGCTGAATTTTTTGTTTTCTTTCATACTGAAAAGTCGTTTTCACATTTTCAAATTTAATTGTGCATTCTTTCCATTTTTTTTTCTTCATAAGTAAAAGAAATTATCAAGGCTATATCCTTTTCTATATGTATACGTTATGTTGAAAAGTCTTGTTGATAGAATTTTTTACTTTTTAAAACTCGATTTTTTTTTAAAAAAAATTATTAGTGACTTAATCTTATTAATTATTATCTGATAACAAATAAATATTTTCAACATGCTATGTATGTTGTATAGCGAGTTTTCTTATTGAGCCTTTTTAATTTTTAAAATATCACCAAATTTTGGTGATAAAAAATATCACTAAACAAGAAATAATTACTAATATTAAAATTTGTAATTCTTTATTAAAAAGATTTCAGAAAAGTAGTTGTCGTCGATAAGTTTCCAAAATAAATTGTTAGCTTCTTCCCATAATTTTTAATACAATTTTATTTAGAGCAGTTGAATTTTATGTACCCAAAAGTTTAAAAAAAAGTCGTTGTAAAATTTTTTAAACAAATTGATGTGTTCTAAAGCATTTAATAAATAAGTAATAATTTTATAATAGTATATATAATTTTTAAATGGAATAAACCAAACGTTTTACATGACACAAGCAAATTAACTCTCGAACTTTCAATGCGCATTTATAATGGAAAATTGGATACGTTTTTTTTTATTATTATTTTTTACAAATTTTAGTATTTATATTGTTTTACTGTGTTTAATAAGTTCCATGCAAACTAATGAGCATATTTATAACTCAATTCTAACGCTTAATATTTTTTGGTTATAACTTTGCTTTGAAATTAATAATTTTTAAATATAGAATCAAAAAAGAAAAATTTTCCCTTTATTCTTTCACGACTTCTTGAAATTAATTTCAATTTAGAAATTTCCTTCGATTTATTGTTTTCGACCAAGTGTGAAGCAACGTTTTATTCGCAGCGTTTTATTAGATTATTCATTCATTTTAATAGTTTTAATTATGTATTCTTAAACAAGTTGAAAAAATTTTTATACTGCATTTTTATGCCATTTTGAGCAATATACCCTTAAATCATCAACAATAAAAAAACTAAATGTAAAACTTAACGGCTCTTAAGAATGGAAAATATATAAACATGAAACTAAATTTAAAATTTTAATTTTAATCACATGCAATGATTTCCCTACAGTTCATTTTTACTTAATAACACATCTTAGTAAAAACAAATAGGGAATAAAAGAGTTTTCTATATTTTAAGTAAATTAATTTCACTTAAGGCTTAATCCTAGTAAACTTCGCATGGTAGAATTGGCGATGTTAAAGTTTGCAATTTAATTATATGGTGTTTGGTGAGTTTTAATAGGTTACTGCCTTTCTTTCGTTGTACGTATTTTCCGAATTCAAGTAACAATTGTATATGCTTTTATCTAAGCCAATTTTTGACTTCAATGTAAATAAGTCATTTCGGCGTTGGCAACAGTTTGGCGACAAGCATAAAGCACTTTTTCGGCGATGGATATTACTAGGATTTTACAGCATTTTAAAACAGCAAAAAATAAATAATCTTTAAAGAAAATTAAATAAAATTCTGAAATTTTATAATTGATATTAATTTTAAGCATACACAAATATTTAAAATCAGTTTTATGCAAACATTGAAATTTTAATAGTAGGATGAACAGGAATAGCTTCAGAAAATTAATTCAAATACATTAATATTTGCTTTAATAATTAATAAAACAATTCAAATTTATGCACAAGATAAGAAAAAAATTGAATCCAGTAATAAAGGTTAACTTCACTCAAAATAGCTTTGAAATTGTCGTGCAGTTAATTTTAAAAAAAGCAGCAGTGCGTTTTTATAATCGCATGGCTGAGTTACAGATTACTACTTCAAATAGAATCAAATAATGACATTTTGTAATCGGAATAAACAAGATCTGATATTTATGTTCTGCACTATAAAAACACTTGCACACACTGGCTCTAAATTTTTTTCATTAATTCACAAAGTTTAATTTCATTAATTCCTGCATAGTGAGAAGTTTTTTTTATTAGATTTTATTTCATCTAAAGAAATTATTATACACTAGACGGCCCTGGTGTTTAGCATGCACCTGCGAAAGATTGCTTAAAAAAAAAATTTTTAAAAACTAAGTTTCAATTTTCTTCTCTAAATATGTTTTTTAAAAGGAAAATCTGAGACAAATCGTGTACTAATTGACTGTACAAGTTACTGTACAGTTTATCACGAGAGCCGAAAGTGGCTGCACAACGCCAAATTTAACGGTATTTAAACAACATATTGAAGTCAAATGGTATATAAGAAATGAGAGTTTCACTCTAAAATAGGGGAAATCCATCAACAAAAAAAGGGAAAATATTTCTAGATTACTTTGATGTTGTAATGATACATTAACATAAAATAAAAGAAAAAAAGAAAAATTTCAAAGTGGGTTGTTCATCAGGGATTTTTCAGATTTTTTCAAAAGTTATGTTTTTATGAGAGAGAAAAAATAAAAACCATGTCTTTTAAGATTTAGTTTTAAAAATTATGAGTTGAAGACATTAGTTCTGCTTTTTAAGAAAAAAAATTTTTGCGAGGAGTCTATTTTCGCAAAAAATTACTTTGTGAACAATTTTTAAGAATTTTGTGACGAGTATGTTAACGAACCTAAACTGCTCCTAAAATAATCCCTGTTTCTATTTAGAATTTTCAAATATAAGCTAAAAAGCCATTGTTGTATTAATTTGCAAAAAAAAAAATCACCGTTATGTGGGAGGGACGATTTTTTTGTTTTTTGTAATGAATCATTAATGATTTCAAATAATAAATGGACTATATTAACTCTTAAAAAAATGTTATATTCCAATTTTCATCTCTACCACATCTTTAAAATCACTCTTTTAAAAATATTAAAACTTCGATATCTTTTAGACATGTTAGCCGTTTTATGAAACTGTATCTAAATTTTCTATTATTTGGTAATCTTGAAATTTGTATGGTCGATTTTAACCGGAAATAACTAAGTATTCGTTCATTGGATTATAAAATTTTACAAGTTTTGTAAAGTCGGGATGTTACTGTTAAATGTTTTTCTTACTTTCAAAATTTCGAAAAATTTTATTGCTTCAATCATATTTTAAGATTTACGAAAGTTAAAATAACAGATGTTTTCAAAACACACAATTCAAACTAGGCAACATTACTTATTTCAAATTAATTTTAAACAATTGATCACTTATAGAAAAAACATTTAATATTGTACTATAAAAAAAAATCGCTGCTAGAAAAAATTTATTTAATACAAAACTTTTCCAGACCTAAACATGAAAGAGGAAAATCCAAAAGGAGAACAATGATAGGATTTATTTTAATTCGTTAAACATTGAAAAACGACTACAAAGTTGGGAAAATATATTTTTTTTCAAAGAGCAAAAATATTAAATGTAGCACAGATCACAAAAAAATATTTTTAAGTAATGAAAAATCTTGTTTACATAATTAATGATTTAATCAATAGCCTTTATGGAAAAATTAAGCTAAACAAAACCTTACTACTTTTCATGTTCTTACTTGTACTCCAAAAGGAAACCAATAATAAGAGTTAATATTATTTTTAACAATTGAAAAACAAGAGCAAATTTTTTCTCTTTTTAATTTTTTAAGTTTTTCTAAAATTAATGTAACTTGATAGTATGATTTTTTAAATCTAGGGTGCGTAACCAAGTTTTTCAACAAAAAAGAGAACCTTTTAAGCACTCTAAAATTTTTATCACTTCTTTAAAAAAAAAAAAAAAAAAAAAAAAAAAAAAACTCAGAATTAAGATAAGCATACTTGTAATAGAGATTTTTCTTAATATTGCATACTCTTTATGCATATTCTTCATTTATAAGCATGAAATAAACATTTTCACTGACTATACATAAGCATACAATAACTAGTTTCTGATAAATATAAAAGGGAAAATTGCGAAAATCATGCTTTTTTTTTTAATGACGACAATCGACACGGCAAAGAAAAATCTCAAGAAAATTAAGCACTTCACAATTCACAATGAAAAAAAGCACATTTAAACACTTTTCAAATAATTTAAGATTTGATTCACTAGGATAAAAGAACGATTAAGTTAATCACAATCTATACTTTTTCCTGCAAGAGTATTGTTGCCATAATACTGCACTTAGCAAGCGAAAAAAAATCAGATTTTAAAAACGACGTATATTATGATGACATTAATTTACTACAATTTTAATTATAATTAGCTTATTTTATTACTATACAATTAACAAGCACTGTATAAAGTTAATACATTTTTTAGGAAAACACTTAAGGTTATGCTAAGATCAAATGTAAACTGTCGTAAATAGCCAATGAGTCATGGAAATAAAAGCTATGGTTAAAAACTTTACCAAACTTGATCACTAAAACAATATAATTTTCTGCAATAAAACTAATTTTCGATTGATTCTCTCAGGAGAAATGAACCTTTTAATTTTTTTTTTCTCTTAAGTAAGCTTATTGCTGTAACTCAAGAAATATTAAATAACTTAAAAAGACAATAAATGAAATAAAGTTATTATAAGTACTACAAACAAACAAAAACTTTATTAAGGATATAGAGAGTTAATTTTAACCAAGGACAATCCATTAACCTATAGTTTTGGATTGTTGCCGGCCTTTGCTAAGCCTAACATGGCGGTGAAAAACGATCCAGATAGCAAAATGATGGCAAACCCATTTAGCGAATGTTTCTGAACCAGAATAACAAGAAAATTGCCTCTCTTAATAATCAAATTATGAAATGATAGAAAAAATTTCAAATAATTTGAAAATGGGGTCATGTATATAAGTTTAAACCAATAAAAGATTATTTTAAGTAAGGACATTCTAAATCAGACACTCTAATACGCTTCTGAATTCACAGTCCAGTCAAAATTTTTTAAGTTAAACGGATTTTAACTCAACCGACCGTTTCGTTCTCGAAAATTTTTTAATATTTTTTAATACCTTTGTGTTTAATTCAAGACACATATTTTTTTTTTCTGTTTAAAGATATTGTCGATATTTCCCTGTGGTAAATTTCGACTTTAACATGGGAAGTTGTGCTGAGTTGTCCAGCAGTTTCTGATTTTTAAGGTTGGTGGGGAAACTAAAGTCGCGTCTGATTCATTGAATTATCAAATGTCTTTGTCAGGACTTATAAGAATGATGTTTGGATTTTTAAGAATAAAATTTCGTGAGTCTGGCAAAAGCAATGAAGTAAACAATATAGTATGTATCTCTCATATCAAAAAACACCGCGTGTGAATTTCATTTAATTTTAATATTATTTTAGAACAGAATGAGACTTTTAGTAGCTCTAAAAATACATTCAAAATGGCTCTCATTCAAAATTACATCCATGATAAAAATAAATAAAAAATTGCACCTTTATGAACTCGCCAGGACAAAACGGAATATCTTTACATGGTTTCGTTTTTGATATTTATTATAGTTTATTTTATTCTCTTATTTTGTAATGCGATTTTTTTAACAAACCAGAGGAACTTTGATAGGGCTTCATTGTTTGACAAGATAGATGGAAAAAGAGTCTACTTCATATTTTTAAGGGAGAAAAATTTTGCTGAAGCAAATTCTCCTCTCGGAGACGGCATGTCAGGAATTTTAAAAATATTTAGTGAGTCTGCCCAAAGCTAAATAATGAAAACATTATATTATTATCAAACAACACGCGTAAATTTTATCGTTTTATAATATTAAAACAGAAGGATTTTGATTTCAGGAAGATTAAATTTGCTTTGAACATAGTTAAAAAATGTAGTCTAATAAATGAAATTTTTTTTTAATTATCTTATCTGTTTTCAAATTGCAATAAATTGCATTTTTAATTAGACTCTTAACTATTCTGTCAGTTTGGACGCAGACCTCAGGGCTGTTTTCACTGACCTCGCTAGCTAGTACACTTTATTATCTAAAGGGGTGAGCACACCCACGGTCGCTTCATCCCAAAGGGATTTTTTTCAAGTCATGCCCCTCCCTAATAAGCCAAGAAAGATATTCTGATCCTATTTTAAGCATCTTTTCCTAGTAAAAATAAAACCAAACAAACAGGTTTATGTTTTGAAGAAGTTTTACAAAATTGGCTAATTGAGAATTCAAACCATGGTGTAAAATTAAAAATAATATGAATTAAATAAAAATGCACAACTAATTGCCATAAAGAAATACTTTTACAGAATTAGTTGACGAGTCGAAGAAAAATTTAACTTTTACGCAAAAAAAAAGTTGCGTTGGAAAATATGTTTTGACGAAACGGCTTTCCTTTTAAATAAAAAATAATGTTAGTAACGTTAAAAGGGTTGCTCATCGTTTTATAACCATTTAACATTTTTATAAAATGTATTTTAGATAGGAAAATATAGTTATATAATTTTCCTGCGTCAAAATGGTATGTGCTACAGAATTATTAGTTTCCATTGATAGAAACAATGATACGATGATCCAGTGATATTAAAAAAATCCATTAGTATTCAATGAACAAATTATTTCGGCAAATCAAATTCAACATTTATCCAGTAAACAGGACCCAGCTAAAAATAAACTGCAGTTTTTCTACAGAACTGAAGTAATTTTGTAGTTTTTCTATAGTTAACTACAGATTTTCTGTAGTGCAATCTTAACTGTAAAAACACTGCAGTTATTTTGCAGTTAATGAGAAGTAATTTTTCAGTAATTTATTTCGAAAAAACTTTTAGCTTATTGTCTACAAAATTACTGCAGTTTAAGTGAAGTCACTTTAAAATCATAAATTTAGAAAAAACTGAAGCTTTAAATCCGTGGTTATTCTGCAGTAAATTTGAAGTAATTATGCAGTCATTGTTTCAGAAGTATACTTTCTGATGAATCTGCAGAAAAACTGCAGTTACTTTGTATTGTTGTAAAATTGAAAGAGTTTGATGTCTTCAATCCTGCTTTCCTGGTTGATATATCTAATTTTTATAATGTTTATGTCTTTTTTACCCTTTCTTTTTGTTTATATATTAATTTCTTATAATTAGGTAATAATTCTAATCATATATAGATAACGGAAATAATGAACACTATCTATATTCATAAAAGTTAAAATTCAGAAAATTACATTAAAAACAGAGGACACAGGTATATTTAGATCTATTATAAATCATTCTCGGGATCTAATTTCGTTGCTACCTGAATGCGTAAAAGCATTCCAAGTTCAGAACTGATTTCTAAAGGTCTTTTAAGGCCTGCTCTTAATATTGCATTACATCGTATCTTTTTATTATATATCAATGTTCCTTTTCTGTATACAATTAATTTGAAAATTCTTAATTTCAGAACTTAGAAAATAACTTACTTTTTTTTAAATTTTTTATTTAAGTTACTCTATTTTAGTCAAAATATCCAATAAAATTTATCTATCTATTCCTGTATATACAAATCAGAGTTGGGTGTTAAACTTCAAACACATGTTTTTGACAAGACGCGTCAAAAACTGACGAAATCCGTCAAAAGCCTATGTCTCTTTTTTGGAATTGGAGACAATTTGATAGATACCAAATCATGCACAATACTTGCATTATATACAACAATAATTATGATTTATAGTATATATATCTCATGTAAAAAATTTAGCCAAATTTATTATAAGTATTAGTTGGTTTTTCTAATGATACTTTTAATACTTTAAGACCCATATTATAACTATTCAGTTTATATTACTGGTAATAAATATGAGTTGTTATTTATCATTAATCTTGATAGGTGATTTAAATGTTTTTATGTTACAATTTACGCATATTTCTTAGATTAACAAATTAAAGTGTTCGCCAATTCAGTGTTCCGACAACAATCTGATCGATCAACTTAAAATTTTTTATTGATTCTCAATATTTATTATTAATTATATTTAGGGGAGTAGAATTTGGCTGACCGATTAATGAAGTATTAGAGAAAAATTAGGCAGCTAGGGAGAAATTTTTGGTCTCAAAAATTCCTACTTAGATTTTAGTTGAAAAAATGCGTCGCTTCGCAAAACTTTTTCGTGTTAAAAAAAAAAAGAACATATGTTAATTTGTGTATTTATTAGTTTGAATTCCTTAAGTTTATAAAAGTGGTGCCTTTTTTAATTTGATAAATTACTACTATTTCAATATGCTTTCATTTCTATTATTTTATAGTACATATCCTCGTTTATTCAAAAATTGTATAAAATCAAACTTTTTCTATATAAACTTTCGATACAAAACAACTATTTCATATACACTTTATTTTCTAAAACCATTTTAAAAAAGTTATTGTACCAAAAAAAGCTAACATTTTTGGAGAAATTTTGATCCAAATTTGAGTATTTCTTCCAAGAATTCTCAGAGAACTGCATTTTCTCCGATTACTTAATTATAATTAACAAAAAATATAAATGTTTGTTTAAATGAGTTAATAATTTTTCCAATTAAACAACTCAAGGATTAAATTAAATTACTACTAATATTTAGTACAGTTATTAGAATAAATTTCCTAGTTACATGCTATTTTATTTTATTATAATAGTTCTATATTCCACTCTAGGCAGCCAAACAATTGTTTCTAATTTCGGTCTTATTCATACTAAACTGAAAATTGAACTTAGAATATAGAGGGCTTAAAAACTCAATTTTTGTAATCGAATACTTCAGGAAAAGGATTTAAAATGGTGGTAAATGAAAATTGATTATACATATAATGAATAAGATGATTGTTGAGTTGTTTTTACTTATAAGACTATTGTTTTTGTATTTATATTTCCAATGATTAAACAAATTAACAAATTGGATAAATTGCAATTTTAGACATTTTTATTAAAATATTAATTTTAGATTCTACACCAAAATTTAACATTCTGACTGTAAAATGTCAAAACAAGGAGTTAGTGTCAAAATAATTCAATAGCATACTTGATTGAACACTTTTAATTTTATATGTATGTTTATTTATAAATAGTTCCAAATAATAGCTAATAATTAGCCCTACACCAAAATTTCGGGGCTTTGAGACTTGTCGAAAACTGAGGCAAAAATTGATTTTGACATGACGGATAAAACCATGGTTAAACCTTACCAACCCTGATATAAATATTTACTAAATTTCTTTTTCAAAAATGAGAACGCTTGTCTAAAATAAATATTAAAACAAATTAGTACATTAGTACATTGGCACATTTGGAATATAAAATAAATTAAAATATTAAAGTTTTGCTATTCCCAATGTATGTTGTCACAAAGTATACTCATTTATCATAGCAAACTTATCAGCTTTTATGCTTTTAATTACAAACATTATAGCAAGTAGAAAACTAAGATATGACCGCAGATTTAAAATATATATATTTGTTGATAAATAGCATTCAGAATTATTTTTTTAAAAACACCTGATCGTTGCAGTTTGCCGACGATGACTTTAGAATTTTACAACGAAATAAATAGCTACATTTTATGTGGAGGAGAGAGAACTTCATTTGTTCTAATACCGAAATACAAAAGCACAGATGGCTGCGCCATTCCCCAGTCTCACAGTTTTAATACTTTGTGCAAATTTTAAAATTAACAGAACTACAAAACGAAACATCTTTATATTAAATCTATTTTTTTTCTCTAGGAACCTTTTACATCACTCATCTAGTTAAGTTTAATTTGATTACTATAGATAAGGCATGTCTAACACACAGAAAAAATTCAACTAATTTACAAAACGAAACATCTTTATTTTAAATCAATTTTTTTTTCTCTAGGAAACTTTTACATTATTCATCTAGTTAAGTTTAATTTTGATTACTATAGATAAGGCATTTGTATACACAGAACAAATTCAACTAATTTACTGGGATTCACTTGAATTCTGATAAAAAGTTTTTTTTTTTTTTTTTTGCTAATTATCCAACGAAGAAACTCAGTTAAAGAACATTACTTAGGATATTGCACTGTTTTCGTAGATTTTATTTAAAGACTCCTCCGTAACTACCACTTTCCTTCTTACCTTAACCCCGTCCTTCTCGCTCCCGTGAAAATGACGGGGTGAGGTTTCGCCCTCTATTTCTCGCTCCCGTGATATTTCCGGGCTGGAGTGTTCAGTAGCAACGTGCCAATAAGAATAAAACTAATTCATTTCTTAAAACATTTTATTTCTCATTTTACACACCAGATGGCAGTACCAGGATCTTTTCAAGGTAATTGTAGATAGTTTATTTTAAACTAGATGTCAGCCCTAATCAAATAGCACTAATAAAAAATAGCACTTTTATGACCGTTTTCTTGAAAATTAACTGATTGTTAAGCAGTTAAACAACATTACTTAGGATATTGCACCGTTTTCATAAATTGTATTTAAAGACACGTCCGTAACTACCACTTTCATTCTCACCTCAAAATTGCCATTGAAAGAAATATTAAGTTTTGAATTAAGCTTACAGAATTATGCATAATAATGGTGCCAAGAAGCATCCCAAACAGAGAATGCGAATAGAAGAAATGGGAAGACGACAATAATTTCAATTTGAAAATTGTAAGTATTATGATTGTTCGACACTGTTTCGCCAAGAAAACAAAGAGCCATGGTTCATATGCTTTAAGTTTGATACAAAGCTATAATTTTAAACTATCCATGCTCACTAACCGTAAAAAAAAATTATCTGTACTTTAAAAAGAACAAAAACTTAGTCTTTATATAGAAAATTATTATTTAAAAAAAAAATTGGCGAGACTTTTTCTCTTAATGCTGAATAGTTTTTAAATTCAGCATAGGTTTAAGAGTTCAAACAACACAGAATTTGTGTACCTTTTCAAATATGAAAAAATTAAGACCAAAAAAGCTTTTCGTGTTGGCAAAATATGTTTTTAATACCGTCACATCACGCCCTTTTCATAATTAGCATAAATGACACTGGCTGAATTGCAAAATTTAACCTAACAATCATGAATGACTGTCACGACAGTTATAAAAACAGTATATTATTTACTAAAAGGAGTAATTGCCCACTACAACAGTGACATCGAGGAAACAATCTTGAATATCTGAATAACAATAATAAAATGATTGCATTTGTCGGAATACATTTAAATTTAATTCCAAAGACATAAGAATTACTGAAATCGCCTCAACCATTCAGCTTTAGTACAGATTCTCTGCAGCTTCACTTCAGTTACCCTATGCACTCCCAACTAAAGCTCTAGAATTGTTGCGAACACAATTTGTTGATAATAAACTTGAGCCATCTACCGTTTTAGAACACTTAATTAGTGATAATACACTCAAAGACCTGGTAGCAGAAATTGCGAAGTCAATCTGCATCACTATCTTTATAAATTCAAATTTCTGTTATCCTACAAGAGTTAGACGGAGACTAATTTCGTAAAAACTATGCTTAGTCTGACAAGTGTATGGCAGCAAAATTTTCAACTGTGCATAAGTAATCTAACAAGTGTATAGCAGCAAAATTTGCAACTGTGTATAAGTAATCTAACAAGTGTATAGCAGCAAAATTTGCATCTGTGTATAACGAAGATACAAATTTTATGTTAAAAATTAATCGTACATGATCGGTAACCAAAAAAAGTTTTGAGAAATGGATTTTTTTTTTAAAATATTCTTTCCATTTAAATAATCATTGTTTTCCAAAATTTAAAAGAAAATTTGTTTGGAATTTTAGAAAATCATTAAATTTCTTCAGTTTATATAAATCTAGATTAGCAAAAAAAAATAAGTAATTGAATAAGTTCTGGAATAGAAAATAATTTTTTTCTTCGTCTCCTCTCAACAATTTTTTAGCCTTTTAAAAAATCTAGAGGGAAAAAAAATGATCTGCGGTGATGCAGAGTTTCTGCTACCAGACTCAAGGGATGCAAAGGATAAGTTACTTTATTTAATTCGTATTATATTTAACAGAAGTCAAAAGAAAACTTTAGCTTATTTCGGAAAAAAAACGAAACAGGAAGTAGCACTCACAGAAGGTAAACTTCAAACAACGTTATCCACTACATGGTAAAATTATGCCATGTCCTGTATTTGCAACGAAACTTATAAGGTTAAGTCTCTTAGAAAATTAACTTATGAGTTGCGTCAGCGTGATAGATAATATTTGTAGAGCTTATTTCGAAATTTTATTACAAGCCACAAATGTTTGCTCTTCAACTTTTAAACTTGCACAATCAATATAAAAAAACATTTTTAAAAGGCAAAGCAATTTCATTGAATTTTTTTAAAGTTATTTTTACTGAGTATAGTTATAAATACGATAATATTAATTTAAAAATCTAGATGTAGAGGGGTCTTACGGATAACTTTTTTTTAATATTTTTGAAACTTGATTTCTATATTTTCCATGGCTTGCCATTGTTTCATAGTAAACCCTTTCATTTTACTCAAAACTTCAAACACTTCATTGATTCTTAACCCCTTCTTACTTTTTCAACTTTTTACTGACACTGGACAACAGTAAAATTTCTAAAAATATTAAGTGTAAAAAATCAAACATTAATAAATTTAACATTTTTTATTAGTTAAAGCAAACTTATTTTTTTCCAAACACACACAAAAACGCTTAACAAATTAACTTAAAATGCTGAACAATTAAAAAACAATGATTGGTGCAGATCTATTAACGTTTTTCGTGTTAGAAATGTGCATATCATAACTATGTAATAATGCATAAATAATATTATGTATGTATTAGTATATAAAATACAAAAAGTAGCCAATATGGCACATTTATATTAGTAATTTACTCTATTTCACTTGGAAGCGAAAATTTTTATTAAGTTAGTTGCCCAGTGAATTTGAACAAATCTTATCTTTTCTCTATTATTACCATTTCATCATCATCAACCAGTTAAAATATTTAACGCTATCAAATTAAGGAATGATTGGAAAAAAACTAGATAATGTTAATATGAAAGCTTATTTAAATATTAAGACATCTCCAATTACTGCTGATAATAATTATCAATTTCCTTCCTTTATTTGCGTAATATAATAAGTATATTAGAATCGGTGCATATCATACAGTATTATGCTTTGATAAAATGTTTTAAAAATTGTGGTAAATTGGTAAATTAGTTTCGAGGTTATTTTAAAAACGTTTCTTTAAAAAAATTGATTAAAACCTTTAAAAAGGTTTAAGAACACTAATAAAATTTTAAATAAAAACCAATGAGGGGGCGCAATTTTTTATATATATTCTACGTGTATATCAAATTATTATTTTTTTCTTTTTTGGACTTGAGAGTTTAATACGCACCGCAAAAGGGATTAAGAACCTTAAAAAAAAACCTTGTTACAACCTTAAAAAAACGCTCTTCCCCTTACATGACGATGTATAGTTATTTGATAGGAACAATATTTCTAAGAATATACTTTGAATAC
Organism: Parasteatoda tepidariorum; assembly: GCF_982258835.1. NCBI lineage: Eukaryota > Metazoa > Arthropoda > Arachnida > Araneae > Theridiidae > Parasteatoda > Parasteatoda tepidariorum. Next base: position 99,061,733 of record NC_141759.1, on the reverse strand, counting down.
TAAGGTACACATGAACATTCCCGCGTGCTTTGAAATAGGCAATCTTTTAAATTTCATAATTGCAATTCATACACTAAAAACATAACAAGAATGTGAAAGAAGGAAAATTTAAAAAAACCACTTGAACTTGAAATGTATAAACACATACAAATTTCAATCATTTTCTTCAATATTCATTTATACAATTTAAAAATAATTTTAATCAAAATTATGTAAAATATATTAGTCTACTTAAACATTTTAAAAGTTTTGCAATAAATATAAGAATACAAAGATATTGGGTTGTCTTTAAAGTATTGAGCCCTTGAAAGTTATGTAAGAAAAAAACTTTAAAAGCAACAGTCAAGGTTATGTGACTTCACCATCCACCGCACTTTGTTACTTTCCGTTCCCATGGTATCGGCAAATCTTGCTTTGTCCCACTTGTTACTGAAATCATAGGGACAATACAAAATTTTCCGTAACCCTGGTACCAGAAGGTGGAAAGGTATGGAGAGTGGAAAAATCACGTAACCTAGAGATGCTTATTATATTAAAAAGAATATAAAAGTTTTAAACACTTGTTTCTCAACTAGACTTAAAGTTTATTTTTGACACACCTATAAAAGCAAAATGTAGGTTGCAACACTCTTGTCAGGCATGAAGTTTGCTGTGGTGATAGAAGTGATGCGCTCTACACTTTTAATTGCAGGTGGAACAAAAATAAAACTCTCTTCTACCTTCAAATTCACTTGAGAAACATAATTGTTATTTTTTTTATGTAAGTAGCGAGCTTATGAATTGAATCAAACACATTTTGAAAAATAGAAATTTATTGGAAATATAAATACATTTTGTTCTTACTAGTTGACGACTGCAGAACCAAATTTTCACGTTTTGTCCTAGATTCTAGGGGACTTAAACTGTTTTCGAAACTCAAATATTATACTTGAATCGAAGAATGTTATTTTTTGTTCTGCAACCCGTCTTTTCGAGCGTTTCCTCATGGGATAGCCCTAGATTTTCCATCTATTAAGATCCGAGGAGGTTTAAGGTCGTTCTTAGTCGATCACATTTTTGACAAAGCATGTCGTTTTTTGAAATTATGGTGAAATTATTCTTTTTTAAAAATTACATCTTTGAATGGAAAACTTTCATGCTTTTTGTCATTACTTCCTTGTAATGGTCGTTATTAATCATTCTTTCATGGCGGAATAGCCTGGTTGGTAGGACGTCGGGCACGTGCACACGATAATGAGAGTTCAAATCCGGCCGACCAAAAAATCCCCGTGTATTAAGTAGTGACTGGTGCAGGCTAAATTTGTCGGGGTCACACTGTCCCCCAAGTGCTCATAACAAATCAATACCTCTGGGGGAATTGGAGATTGATCGTTTTCTGGTTCAGGTCAAAATTACGCTGTGTGGATGAATGGAGTATGATTGGGTTCTAGCTGTAAGACAGGCTGTGACTTAAGTCATATTCTTGGCCATAGATGGCGCCACTGAAAAAAAACTAGAAACGCACTCCTTGTCTTGAAAAAATCACTATTTCAAACAGGCTTGCTAACTGGCAAGTGGCGTAAGTAACAACCATAGAGTTGAAATACTGGGTAGAGAGTGTAGAGTAACCCCCGACCCGTGGACAAGATAAAGTCACGTGACTGTAGCCCAAACCTGCCGTTCACTAAGACCGCTTCGATTCCCTTCCATTCGTTTAGCATTGCGATCGTCTGATGCAATTAACTGTCTGTCTTTTTAATTCAGAAATAAGAATGGTACAAAAGTCTTGAGCATTTTGCTGCACGGAAAAGTTTTCTAGAGACTTATTACAAGAAAGGGCGACAATTTTTTTCACTTTTTTTTATTTTAAAATTGATTTTAAAAATTTTCCGATACTCATGTTCTATTTGCTTTAATAATCAATTACGCTCGTTTTTGCTCACTTTTTTTGCATTTAACATAAGTTTTTGTTTCTTAAACTTTAAACTTATAATGTTTAAGTATATTTCAATATATACTCTATTTTTAGCTGAAATAGCTGCAAAGCTTTGTTGGCTTCCTTGGCGAGATACTTTAGCGCCAAGGAACAGTTGAGTAAGCTTTCGGTTTTGTTATAGTTCTCTTTAAATGTCGATATCATTTCTGTATATTCTGAAGATTTTGTATATCTTTACCTCTTGATTACTAAAACCCAATATTTATCTTGTTCTGAAATGTTTCCTTTAAATATATTTAAATAAAAAAAAAAGATTTAACATCGTGAACCCTTCTTGTAAAATTTCAACTGTTTTTACTTTTTATCTATTTTATTTGCTAGCTGGCTAATTAAACTCTTTTATTATTTTCTTTTATTAGTTTAATGCTTTTAATCTTATATTTTTCTCTATTCGGCCCTGAAAATTTTTATATTAGAATACATATTTTATTTCATATTTAGACAAATTGTTGAGCATTAAGTTAAAATGCAACAGTAGTTTATTTTTTAAAATATCTATTTAAAGTGTCAGGAAAAAAAGAAGTCAAAATTCTAAATTAATAATGCAAATAATCTTTATTGTATAAATAATTTAATGTATTCAATATATAAATAAAACTCTAAACGTAATTAAATTTAATCAAAAATATGTTTTCTAACTAATCTATTCTACTAAAAACGGGTTTTATTTTCCTCGAAGCTATTTTTCCCGAAATTTAATACTACCTCTCTAGCAGTCTCTTGGTGAGCATAAATAAAAATGATAAGTGTTGCAACATTAACGTTATTTCTAAGCATCGAACTTTTTTTATACAATCTGTTTAATTTTACAATTTGTTTTATCTAACAGTGATAAAACTTTTAGAACGTAAAGATTAAATTTATTTTTTAAAGGAACTTATGTTTCATTAAAAAAGAAAGGCAACATTTTCAAATTCACATTTTAAGCCCTGGTAGGTGTAAAAAAAAATCGTGATTTTTGTATCGAAGCTATTATTTTTTTAAAAAAAATAACAATAGTTAAATGTAATAATAGTTATTACAATATATATTGTTAATTTTTTTTTTAAAATGGGTCTGTGCAATAAAAACATTTACAAATTTTTTTCTGAATATAGTAATAAATAAAAGTGATGCAGAATATCGTTTTTTATTTTCATATAATGAATAAATTTTAAGCAATAGTGTTAAGGGTAAAGACGAGAACTACTTAAATTTTTTTAATAAAGGCAGTACTTTGATTAAAAATTATTTGTTAAGAAAAAAAAACTTCTTATGTTTTAAAAACCCATTTAATAATATTAAAGAAATGTGATTAACGAAAATATATTTTTTTCTCTCTTTCAAATGCTGCGATTAATTGCGCATCGATAATATCGAAATAAAGCTGTTTAAAAAATTTTGTGCGTTATATTTGTGATACTGCGCCAAGTATTGCACTCTTTCCATCACGTGATTGTAACTCTTTGCTTGCTACCTGTGGCGTGTCTTTTCGGAAGGAATAAAGCGAACTTGGTTCCTCTACCTACTATTTCAACTCTATGGTAACAACATCATTTCTTCAACGGTAACGAGAGGTTCTGTATGAAAAATTCTTAAATCTTCGCTCCTAAAGTTGGAAAATCCAGATATTTATCCTTGATTTAATTAGTAGGCTCGCTAGTGTAAATATTTTTTAGATGTGTCTGTCAGTTTATGTCCAAAAAAAATGGCCAATATGTTAAATAGCAATTGATTTGACAGGCAATGAATCTTTTTTGTAGCAATCAGGAAAACTATGGACACTTGTCATACTATACAGCAGAGTTTCGGCTGAAAATTTCCGTCCTCTAGCTTGTCGGAAAGTTGTTGAAACTGCGAAAGATGAATTACCATTAGCAATTAGAGTTCTGCTATTGTAGCCAAGCAATTGAAACTCTTATTGTTGTTAGACACATAGCTCATGAAGAATTTAAGCTCTCGAGATCGGTGAGCTGTCGAATCTCGAGTGACGCTACACTCCTTTCGGCCATTTCGTGAAAATGAATAACACTTGCAACAAAATGAAACAATTGCACTTTTTTGTCCTTCAAAATCTCAAATTAAGATACATCAAATTAACAATTGTCAAACTTCTCCAGATTCTGAGTCTACGTTCGTGAAGTGAACTAGGATTCTACCCACTCTGGCAGCACAATCTCCACTTAATCATAAAAGATATTTGGATTCAATTTCCACAACTTCATGATTTCCATCCCAAATTCAAGAATTCTTTTTCTTTGTGAGGAAAACCCAAGATGCTAAAAGCATGTTCATCACATCTAATAACATAGATTTCAGTCTTTTTGAGATGTACATCTTTGCGCATGTTTTAATAATCTTTTTTAAAACTCTTGCTCACCATATTTGTCAACAGCAAACTCAGGAGAAACCATGGCAGTTTGAAAGACAAAACTTACTCTCTTAAAATTATCATGAATTTCGAGCTGTAAAAACTTCGCCCCCTAGGCTAGATGATCAGTAAAAGTGAATAGTCAAATCATATGATTAAAGACGAATCCTTAGGAAGCTCAAAGTTTACCAGTTCAATCTCGATACAGAAAATTATTAATTACAATCACTCTTTAACACAGTAACGTGTAACAACTTCAATGTTTCTACTAAATTCTAACGGATACACAACATAGCAAAAACAGTCAAAAATATTATTTCACAGGAAATGACTTCCTAACTCATTCTGAAAAATAGAAACCTTTTCTTGATCTAACAATACCGAATTATATAAGTTGAAAGATGTTCGGACCACTTTGGAGTGGCTGAAGAATCTTCTTAGTCCGAAGCTTTGATCTGACAACGCTCCTTCAATTCCAGTTTTTACATAACCTCGATTTTAAATACATCAGGATCGTGGTGAAGCTGGAGATAGAGCGCTTTCCTTCCAATGAGGTGACCCGGGTTTGAATCCCAGCAATGACTGTTCGATTTGAATTTCGCACCCAGCTGTGGTAGATGGATCACGGTTTAGAGTTTTCTCGCCATCCTAGCTAGAAGTTTTCGTGGTTTTCCACTCCATGCAACGCTAATGAGAGTTAGTTTCATCAAATATTCCTCCACGAAAGTAAATTTCTCCCAATACTTGATCCAGGACATCTTTTGTGTTCTGGGTTGGGTTCAAAATTAAAAGGCAACAGAATTGAACATTGGTAGTCCTACAACCCAAAATTGGGTCGGCTGTTCAACGACGGTTATAAAATAAAATTGATTCATGCCATTCTATGACCCGAAATTGCTTTTTTTAAGATGGTAGACTGACAGTAATACACCACTCCAAATAGTGCCGCAGCATTAGCAGCCATTTTAAGAATAAAATTGTAAAATTTGGCGTAATTATGAGTAAAATTTTCTCCATGCTTGAGTCTGGCGATAAAAATATGAATATTTCGGACGCATTTATCAGACGCAACAGTCGGTTATTAATTACTGTTAAACATGTCTAGTCGCAGTCTGAGATTTGCGAAATTAAAACTGTGTTCGGAAAAGGCTCAATACTTTAAAAACAACCTCATAAAAACATGAACACCATTGTGCAATGTTTACAAATAACCGACTTTACATATTTCCCTAGTATGCACCTGCAAAAGCATTTTTTTTTCTTTTTAAATATAAACTGAAGCTCACGGGAGGAAGATACGGCAGTCTAGAGAGTAAACAACCTCAACTAACCTTTTTTCTGCATTTTCTTACACTTGTCATGAAACGAATAACAGAAAACCTTTTATTAATAATACAAAAAGGTTATACCGCTATTTTGCTTTAAGAGAGAAAAAAATTAGCAGGAAACTATATAACAAATGACCCCGTTGTCCAAGTTAACAGTGAGCATGTTTCTTTTTAAATCATTCATGTCTACACAGTAGAGAGAATTTGATGACCAAATTGGCATCAAAAAAATGTTCCAAAATGTTAAACAAATTGATTAAAAATTTCGCAACTAAATTTCATTATACTGGCAACTAGAAAAATTTCTGGTCGATACAATTAAGCGGTAACTGGACGAAGTCTGTATCGCTTAAAATAAACATAAGTAATAAGTTTAAGTTTGCAATTATTGAAGGCATTTATGTTACGGTAGCCATGATATTTCTCAAAATGGCAAAAGTCAATTCTGTAGATCGAATTTTTTGGTGTTTATAGTTAAAAAAAAATAAGGAAAATTTAAATGAGTAAAATAAGTGAAGACTATTTAGATTATTCGTAAAAGCACAAGTGCGGACAAAAATTTCTCATTGGGAATCAATTGAAGAATTAAATTACTTTGCCGTTTGGCACACTGGAGAAGTAATAAGCCCTACATTTCCATCTAAGCAATGCAAATGCTCGTTAATTTCACCTAATACTTCCTCAAAGAGGAGCTGATAATTTTTTCCTATACCGCAAGTTTGGTTTTTTGTCAAAAACTGTACTTTTCATATTTCTGCTGCATCTTTCATTTCTATAAAACTCAGTTAATACATTTGGACCTTTTTTTTCTTACAGCATACTAAAGTAATAAGACTGGCTAGATATTTAAAAACAATTGGGCAACACATATCAGGCAGAAGATTACCATATTTTTCTTCACCAACAGCGAGAAATGATACTTGATGCCAAGAATGATTCGATGAGTGTTATTCCTCAAAGCCTTACTTCATCAGCAATGAGCCTTGTTATGAGTTCAAAGAGTAACTTGTATTCGCTTCACATTTTCGTCTGTTTTTTTTAAATTTATTTATTTTTTTGGTGTATACTGGAGTGTTTTTTATTTTCCGTGTGATCCATTTCACATTTGGTCGTAATATGCCACTTAAAACTAAAGAAAGAGACAGGATACCATCTCTGTAAACAACCTGAATATGTCCACACAGAAGTTGCTGAAACTTGGTGCAGAACTTGTTGGAGCAACGTTGATATTTTTTTTGTCTTGAATCGTGTGAGACAAACAAAAAGTCTTAAGTAACTGTGAGATCCTGATCATTCCTAAGTTCGAGCCAAATCACATTTTTTCTACAAGAGGGCGTTTTACTGATGGAGAAACGTTTTATGGAGAAACGTTACGTTACAGAATTTACCATAAAATGTTTCTCCAGCATTATAGCGTCCTCTTATAAGACTGCCCAGCATCAAATCCACCCAGTTCTTCCCTCAGTCCCAATCCAACGTTCCATCCATCAATCCCAATCCAACGTTCCATCATCTATCAATCCCAACCTAACGTTCCATCCATCAATTCCACCCAACAAGCGCTTCGTACTTAGAAACCGTACAACTTATGTACACTTTCCGTGCGATGGGTTACCATAAAATATTATAGTCTCATTACTTTTGGGGCAGAACACTATATGCATTAATAACAAAACCGGTTTCTGACCATTGCACAATGGTATATATTACATTAAAACAATTACAAGGAACAAAAGTTTACAGGGCTGCTAGTGAGATACCATTAATTAAAATAATGTAATTTTACTTCTTATTAATATTCAAAATAGCATTTTCAAATTGACAACTACAATAAAACAAAAATAATAAAATTGAACAGTCTCAGTGCGAAATATGTGGATCGATTTTTGACACATGAATAAAAGTAATAACAAGTTTATCTTGAAAAATGTTTACCTTTTATTACAGTATTGCTAATAAAACAAATGTTAAGAATTTTTAAAAGAAAATATCTGAACGATTCCGTATGCATCTTGTAGAGGACCAATAACGAATAATGTGCTCGTTGTCTAAAATACTAATTGGAAAGAAAGGAAAAACTAAACAATCAGTAAGGTTTTTTTTTTCTCTTTTGGCTACCTCAGTTAATTAATCCAACTATAGGGGAGAGTGGGGTCAATTGTAACAGGGTACGATTGTAACAGAGCAAATATTTCGAGTGTCGGGTTCTAGATTTGGTTCTTAGGTGGCGCACAAGGTGTATTTAATAAATCTACATGTACAGTCCGCAAAAAAAAAACGAATCACCCTGAATAACTTTCGTTCTAATGATCGGATTTTCACGAACTAAGTGTCAATCTTAATGGTTCCGGGGGGTGACCTCAAATATGCTAATTAATTAGTGCTAACTATTAATTAAGTTACGAAATCAGACACAAAAACGTACTTTCTCTGAATAAACATATATTTTTTTTTACATATTTGGATTACTAACCTTCAAAATATAGGGGGTAGCCGCAATCTGGGAAATATGGTTCCCATAGTTTGGTCAGGAGAGCGATCCAAAGTTCGTACCCCTTAATGTTAATTTCACTTTTTACGTTTTTAGTCATATTTTTAAAACTATTAAAGCAATTCAAAGAAAATTGCACCTACTCATAAAACTCGATTACCCAAAGATAATTTCATGAAAAAAATAATTTTTAATAATTATTAATTATTTTTTATTATTTAATTAAATTGAGGATGAAAAAATTTTGAATTATAAGGTATGAATTTTTTTATATCATATTAATCTACATGTTTTTCAATTGAAAAATCTAAAGTTTCAACCGTTTTTATTTATTAGAAGCTGAGAAAAATTAAAACTAATTATTTTTAAAAAAATAATTTGGCGACAGTAAAGAAATAATTAAATGGGGCGATTAATATTAAAATGTGATAAACTTGCGAGGAACTTGACTTCGCGCGCGTAGCGTAAAATTTCATTCACATTTTTTTCGCTAATAATCGTTTGCTAATCTTTTTATTTTTATTTCTTTCAAACTATAAAATAGGATATTTCTTTTTTAGTCGTTTAATATTTTATTTTTCTATTTAGTAAAGAAATTTGAATAAAAAACACTTTATTCAACGAATGTCTAGTTTTATAAAAGCGTGCTTCTGATAGAATATGATTATACACCAGATTGTGCTAATTTAATGTGATTATTTTTTATTTTTTGATTTTGTTTTTCAATAACTGATACAATTTCAATAATATACATACGTATGCCTAGATTTAGAGTAATATATTTATCAATTTTTTGAATATATATTTCATAAATATTAATAAAAATACGTAGTCAACATTTTTTAGCATCTCTCACAACACAACATCGCAAATTTCTCAACATCTTATAGGGTAAACTAACCAATGAAGAAACATTTAAACTTAGCTTGCCTTTAAAAAAAATCATAAAAATTTCTAAATTTGTTATTAAATGCAATTGTTTTAAGCTTTTGGTGGTTTAAATAATAAGTAGTAAGATAACCAAGTGAAGGAACAGTTCTTACCAGTGAATAAACGCTAAATTTTCAAGTGAATGAATACTTAATTTCGAGAATGTTTGATGCTCGTTAGGAATCCATAGGCCACACAAATGTCTAAAAACAAGATTTTTCTTGGAATTGCAACATTTAACCACAGTTAACTTGGAAAATGTTACTTTTTTTCAGTCATGGAATGGAAAGTAAAATATGTTTGAATACATAATTAAAAAAAATTTTTTTTAATTTTTTTCCTCACAGTTTAATAGTCAATTCTAAATTATGAATGTTTATTATTGTGTAACCCGATAAAGCTTTTATTATTATTATAATTAGATCACTTTTTTGATTACTCTTTTCCCCATATTTTTTGAACTTCTTTTTTATCTTAAGTATTTTTTTTTCTTTTCCTCATACTTTCTGCTTTAACTTTTTTTCAGCTCTTTCAATCTCTTTAAATTTTCGTTCTTTTTCTGAAGTTAATGCAAAAAAGTAATTTATTTATTTTTCTTTTGATTTAACCTTCCTCTTTTTTCCAAATTTTTGGCCACTGTAAATGTGTCTTCCAAATTTCTTTTGATTTTCCAGTACCATTTCTAGAATTTCTCACTGGATAATAAATTAGAAAAAGGAGTTTCGAAGTTTGTGTAAAATCCATCTCTCATTGACTTATATCTAGTGGGTCATCAGCAGTACTTACCATTTACTTGTGGAACCGATTGTTTTTGCAAACTAACAATGCCTCAAGAGGACTTATCTCAAAATCAATTTTCAAGATACTTTCATTATCAATGTTAGTTGTCTCAGCTTCAGTGCCAAAATTTGATTAACCAAATGTTCTTTTAGAAATAAATTCTTCAATATTGAGAAAAGCACAGGCTATTGGATATTTGGGAGATTAAACTTTTCTGTCAGTGTTCCTTTAAAAATTTGCCACATAACTTCTGAGATTTCCATCTCAAGCTTCTGAAGAAATAGTGCATCGTTACTCTCGAAGCATGTTTTTTGTTGATAAGCTGTCTCGCTCATTAACTCTTGGTGTCTGCTTTGCATGCATTCGTTAAACTCAACGTTTTCTACATCAAATGGAAAAATATCACATTTCATAAAAGCATTTTAACTTCATCAGTTGATGCCTCAAAATCTTATTTAAAAATGGATGTAAAAATTTTCTCGACATATTGTTTTACAATTCTTTTGTTTTCAAGATCTAACGGGAGATTTCAATGAATTAGGTAGAAAATTGAACCAGAAAATTTGTTTTGATAAACAAAACTTGCTCAGTTTCAAATTGATGTGAGATTTAGACTTATCCAGAACAAGCGAAATAGGGAATTTGATAGCATTTTTAATTAGCCATGAGTAGAAGCATTTACAATATATTTGTAAAATGTTGCTGCCGTCATCGTTTCATTTCATGAATCGCTTTTTCCAATGAAATATATAGCAGGGACTGATTCTGTAATATCTCACAGAATTCTTCAGTAAGGAAAAACTACCAAGGGAGGTACTTTTTCTTTTCTGGGTACTTTAGAATATAAATCCTTATAATTTTTAGGGCCAAAAATTTTTCCCGTTTAAGGGCAGTATTCAACTCCGCATTGTAAATGCAATCACTTTCTAAAAGAATGCCAGGGCTACTTCCCTCCTAAAGATTCTTCTAAAGTTCTTAAAATCAGCATTTCGAATATTATTCTCTAAGGGAAGTTTTGCTTTTTGAAATTATCTTCGCATTGCACTGAGTCATCGGTGGATGTCGCCTTAAAAACCCTTTACCTGGATGATTGTCTTTAAATGGATTTTTCCTACCAGTTCCCGTTTGGACATTAAAGACCGCAATAAGATAAAAATTTGGCTAATTATTGGCACAAAAGCATGCAAAGAAATTTTCCATTCAAGCTTTTATTATTATTTTTAGTCAGTAAACATAGTTTATTAAGGTGTCTAAGGTATGATGTAATAATTATGCACTACATTTACAAAGATAATAAATAATATAAAGATAAATTTCAATTTTAAACGGAATTTTTTGATGTCCTTAAATTAAAATGTTAAGGCTTGTAGCAATAAAAAAAAAATACTGCATTGATTTTTTTTACAAAGTAGTGAATTGTTATTTTTTCCATCTAAGAACCTGTGTCTCTAACTTATTTTAAACTTATTTTAATATAGAGTGAAATAATTTAATATGTTGTGTAACTAAATGGATAATCCCAAGAAACGGAATCGAAAATATAATAACGTCATTGCTTTAAAAAAATAATGGATGATAATAAAAATAGGCATGTTTTGAGCGTCCAATAATAAAAGTCACAAGTTATTCAAGCCTGACAAGTCTTGAGTATGGGCGATTATATTTGAACGCTCGAAACATGTTGACTTTCGCTTCCCTCTTCATATGTTTTGAAGCCAGTTGAGTTTTTATCGTCAATTATACTGTTTTACATTTGGGTCTTGATCATTATTTTGATAAGGATTTTACACTCGTTAAAGTAAGCATATGCATTTTAATATTTTAACATGATTTATGTGGTCTTAAAAATGTAAGAGCATCAATATTGTAAAAGTTATATTTAACTTTAAAAGTTAAAATTTTGAGACCAGATATTTTGAGTTAATGAAATTAAATATTTTATCTTTTAAGCTTTGTGCCCCCATTTCAGTATCTTGTACGAGCTCTGTTTAAAAAGAAAGTATCAGATATATGTAAGAAAACAAATTAATCATAGTAGCAGTATTTGGTGGTAAATGTAGCGTATCGTAATTGAAGAATATGCTGTGCGACATTTTATGGTGAATTTGCGAACGTAAGTTTCAGAATGTATCGAAACGTAAGGATGCTATTTGTTAATCATTTTTATCCAAAGAAAACCATGTAAACTAAATATCTAGCAGAATGAAGCGATTTTTTTTAAAAATGAATCATACAATGTGCAACATATTATTTCAATATCTTATTCTTAAACATAACGTATTTCAATGTTTTTAAAATGGCACTAAACATTCAGCAATTCCTTGAGTTATAGAAAAAGGAAACATCGTAAATTATAGAAAACCTTGTAAATGTGCATTAGAATTACTATACAATCTTTAATTTTATTTTTCAAGTACTTTTTTTTCTTCAAACTTTCTTGCTTAGAAGACTCGATTAAAGCTGTAAAAATGATTATCCCTAAAATTTTGTATTCAGCTATAATAAGTTATGTTAATTTAATTTTAGTATGAAATCCTCGAATAAATATAGCAAAAACAGCATAATCTATATAATATCAGATAAAAAGTTCCAGTATTTAAATTCTAAAAACTTAGAAAATCATAAATAATTTATAAATCGATACAAATTTTCTTTTCAAAGGGGATTAAAATATTATTATATTTTTTTTTTGCTTTTTGGACAGAAATCAGCTTAAAAATTGTCTATTGCCTAGAAACTTCGAGATATTTACTATTAACAAATAATTAAACCTCTCCCATCAGTCACAAACATTATTTCAATTTTTTTTACAGTCAGAGCGTGGTTGCCTAGCAACCTAGTAAAATTACGCATTCCTCTTTTGAATTAGTCAATGGGTTATCTTAATATATTCATTTGCGCAGGCGACTTTTTTTGGCGGTTTTCTGGACTATCGCCAAATATATAAACCTTTATTGCAACCCAATTTACCACCCAATTTTTTTAAAATTTTGTCTACCCCCCCTAATTCAAGTGTCTAGATTCCAAATATGTAAAAAAAAATATATGTTTATTCAGAGAAAGTACGTTTTTGTGTCTGATTTCGTAACTTAATTAATAGTTAGCACTAATTAATTAGCATATTTGAGGTCACCCCCAAGAACCATTAAGATTGACACTTAGTTCGTGAAAATCCGATCATTAGAACGAAAGTTATTCAGGGTGATTCGTTTTTTTTTTGCGGACTGTACACCCCTGATGGCAACCATTTTTATGTACTTTTGAAAGAGTTACATCACAAAAGATATTTTCACGCCACGCAAGTACTTTTTTTGGTATTAGAATATTATATTGTAACAAAGTAATTTTGTTTAAACAAATAAAAATTAGTAACCGAATATGTAAGTGGACACTTTAATTAACATTTCAATAAAAAAAGATTAGTTTTGCTAATTAACTAGCATTGTTTTTAACAAATGAAGCTGAAATGGCGTCTTGGGGACAATTGTAACAATAAGTAAAGGGACGATTGTAACAGCTGAAAATAAATAATCTTATGTTTACAAACCATTACTTAACTCTTTAAGAACCACCAATAGTTTCCTACATCATTTATATTATGTTGCATGTGCATTATTTTATTTGTCACCTTTCACAGCATAAATTAAAATTTTTAACCCCTTAAAGTTAAAAGTTTAACCCTTTAGGTTTCTGCTCATTATTATTTTTACTTATAAAATATCACTACTATTTTGATCAATAAAAAAAATATATCACAACTAGGACTGGGCGATATTAGAAATTATATATCGTGATATATCGTCAGTTTTGCATCGCGATATAGCGATGTATCGCGATATAGTATCTTTGAATTTCATTTACTTTAAGGCACAGAAAGTCAGATTTCTATCAAGACTTCATACGCATATTGATTTAAATCAATTTATAAATTTGAAAATATATATGTTTTGCTAAAGTAAGATATTAAATAAATTGACTAAGATGTACAAATCTTACTTAAAATATTTATTGAAAAAAATGTGTGTAGATACAGAATGAAATATTTGCACTTCTTTATCGTTTATAAGGTATAAGCAGTCTTAATTTAAGCTAACCCCTAAAACACCCTTAATGAAAAAAAATATTGTTATTAAACAAAAGCTGATTTTAAAATTTCAAAACATATTTTAATTAAAATAAAAGTTAGATTGACTAAAAGCCGAAGTTTAAAATTAAAAATGTTCGAATTTTAAACTAAAACGTAAACATAAGATTTGTAATAATTTCTTAAAATTTTCGTTCTCTGAAAGATTTCTCAGTTTAAAAATAAAAAGGGAATTTTATAAAGATATCTAGCTGAAATTATTGAAAGAAAATTTAAAAAATTAAAAAAAAAAATTGTTAAGAAATTCATTATACACTTAAAACAAAGTGTTAAAAATATTTTTCTTTTTTTAAAAAAAAGAAACTTTTTTTAACAAATCAATATTTGCTTGTACTATTATGCGTAAATAATTACAGAATTATTAAGTTCGATCGTAATGTTCAAATTCTGAATGAAGAAGTAAACACAAGTTTTGTTATATTTTCTAAAAATGATCACGCAAATAACAAAAGATTTCTTAGTTTAAAAATAAAAAAATAAATAAAAGTGAAATTTATCAATATATTTACCTAACAGCATAGAAACAAAATTTAAAAAATAAGTTCGTTAAAAAATTATTTGTATGCTTAAAACAAAGAGCTAAATAAATTTTAGAAAAAAATGCTTCTTAAACACTATTTTTATTATTATTTCATATAAATAATTAAATTAAATAAAATAATGACCGAATTATGAACGAAAAACAAAGTAAGGCAAAGTTTCTTAATTAAATTCTTAAAAATAAAAACAAAAGAATTGTGATATTCGGTAATATATTTAGCTAATTAACTAATAATATAAAACGAAAATTAAAAAAAAATAATGATTTTACTCTCTAATAAAACGAAGTAGTAATTGATAAAAAAAAAGAAAAAAGAAATGAATAAAATTCGCAAACTTTTCAAATTCTTTTGAACAAATAAAGTTTATTGACTTATGTCCAAAAAATAAGTTTTGTTTTAACTTTATTTCTAAAAATAAAAACAACTCAAGATTTATAAATTTAAAATCAGTAATAGAAGCCCATTAAATTATTAGAAGTTTTATCCGAAAGGTTTTTAATAAATTAAAAGAAAGTAAAAAAATAACCTAACAAATTTATTTACTTTGTAATTTAATTCCTTATGGGTGCCTTAAATTAGATTTCCGATAATTTTCACATTTAAAAATATAAAAAAAGTTTTGTCAGAAAATAAATAAGAAATTTACCTAATTAATGAAGAAACTTTTCTTTAAAAATTCTTTTCAATAATAGATTGCGTTCGGAACAAGGTTACGACGGCGATCACGAAGTTAATCCCATTGAAAATAATCTACAAGAAACGATTTCAAATCGCGAAGGTGCGAAAACGAACATGTGATATAACGATATAAGGTCTCAAAAGTGATTCTGATTCTACCGCTCATCAGTCAAGGCCGTCTCAACAAAACGAAACAATATCGTCTTCCACAGCGCGAGTTGGCATCGGAACGTAAGAGAAAGTCCTTGCGTGTATCGCTATATCGCTATATCGTTATATCGTCTTCTTCACTCGACGGCTTAAATCAGATTTCTGATGCATCGCTTGGAATGAGAGTTGCTGTATCGGTTTGCCGATATAGGCGTTAAATCGATATGTCGCGATATATCGATTTATAGCCCAGTCCTAATCACAACTATGATAATATGTATAATTAACTATGTTTTAGTTGAATTTATGAACTGTTACAATTGACCCCGTAAGGGGGGACAATTGTAACAACTGCACGACTGTCAAAAATTGTTAATAACTAATATAATAGTATTTAAAATCAGGTATTTATTTTTTTTCTAGTAGAGGATAGTCTACTTTACTCGTCTGTCAATTAATACTAATAATATATTGGATTTTTTTTTAGTTAAAAATAGTTAAGTAAAAAATGCTACAATTGACCCCACTCTCCCCTATCTTTTTATAGTAAAACAGCAATAAATTGATTGCAAATATTTTTTTTCCGAAGAAAAGAACAAGTTTAATAGTACAAACAAAATAACGAAGGGAGAACTTGAAAAGGGAATTTCAAAAATATTAGCGAAGAAAGATGTATTTCTAGTATTCTATTTTAAATTATTACAAGTGAATCATTGAATGTGAATAAATGTATTGAAATAAAGTCTTGCTCAGAGGTTACAAGTGAATTATTACAAGTGAATATATGTACAGTAGGGAACCGATTATCCGGATCGATCGGGACCATCGCTATTCCGGATAACTGATTTTTCCGGTTTTCTGAATCGCTACAAAAAGCCGTTTTTTTTATTGTTAAACCCAACTAAAAATAAAAAATGTTGGAAATAATCTTAAAAAGAAGAAAAAACGATGAAGTAATACACTAATGATTATTTTCCAAAATGATGGTAAGGTAAACATCTTTCAAAAAAGATAGAAAAATCCTAAAATCTTACGAGGAAAAAGATTTTTTTTTTTTTTGAAAATGGCGGAAAAATTTATTGAATTTCGTTCCGGTTTTTTGGTTTTCCGGTTTTCTGATTTCCGGATAACGGGTTCTGTACTGTATTGAAATAAAGCCTTGCTCAGAGGTTGCAAGTGAATTATTACAAGTGAAACAGTGGATTTGAATAAATGTATTGAAATAAAGCCTTGTTCAGAGGCTTAAGTTCTGTTAGAAATTAAACTATTATTTTTATCTTCAAAAACTAAATTACACTGGTTATCATAAATTAAGGAAAATTCACAAAAATCGCGATAACTCAAGAAATTACACATGGAATTTTATGAAACTTACCCACAATATACAACACATAGTAAGGTATTAAACAACATAAAAAGAAATTATCAGACATTAATAGTAGTATAGAAATTAGCACATGTATAAAATAAACAAATTGGAAGTATCGGTTTGCAATAGAAAAAGTACCTTTAATATGGAATATGATTGCCTCTAGAAGCAATACAGCACAAACAGCGATGTGTGATGCTTTCAATTATGCGGTCTATCAGTTCAATAGGAAGTGAGAGCCATTGCTCTTGTAAAGCAGTTGCAAGCGTGGCAAGGGTCTGAGGGGGCGGATTGATGGCAGATACACGCCTCCCTAGAGCATCCCAAACGTGCTCGATAGGATTCAAGTCCGGGGATCGAGCTGGCCACTCCATGCGAGTAATTGTTTCCTGTTGAAGATAATCATCAACAATGCGAGCTCTGTGTGGTCTTGCATTATCGTCCTGTAACAGGAAGCAATCACCAATTGCCCCGGCATATGGGCGCACATAAGCATCAAGGATGTTGTCTCGATAAACCTGAGCATTCACGGTTCCCCTTGGAAAGACATGGAGGTATGTGCGCCCTCCTAAGGATATGCCTCCCCAAACACAGACACTGCCTCTTCCGTATGCATCTCTTTCACGGATGTTTGATGGATGATAACGGGTCCCAGGTTCTCTCCATATCAAATAACGTCTACTGTCACTTTCTAGACTAAACCTGGACTCATCCGTAAAGAGAACAGGCCTCCATTGATCTGACGTCCAGTGGACATGTTGTCGGGCCCACTGCAAACGGTCTCTCCTATGGCGTGATGTGAGCGGCACGCAAATGGCTGGTCGTCTCGCATACAGACCACCTTCGTGGAGCCTTCTGCGCACAGTTGACGTTGACACCAACCTTCCGGTGGCTGCAGCAAGAGAGGATCTAAGATGTGTCGGAGTAGCGGTTCTATTCCTGCGTGCACTTAATGTCAAATATCGGTCATCGGCACTGGTCGTAACAGTTGGCCGTCCTTGACTGAACCTCCTAGATGCCGAATCTGTGGTTTGAAATTGCCTCCAAAGTCTATGAACCACAGATGGACTCACATTTAGCCATCTGGCCACTTCTGATTGACTCTGCCCTGCCTCTAGTCTCCCGATGGCTCTCCATCGTAGTTCTTCAGGCAAATGATGCCTAGAGGTCATTATTACGAATTGGCTATCTCAGATTTTCAATGTCGCAATCACAGTAAAATTTGTGTGCTTTCTCTCAAACTTGGACTTTTATGCTCCAGGCAGATGACGTAAGCCGAGTGCAGCGCCACTAATTTGCATATTGCAATTTTACTCAGCTACTCTTAGTGGACAACATATGCAAATTTTGCACGGTTTGGCTTACTTTTGAAAGAGTTATCGCTATTTTTGTGATTTTTCCTTAATTTATGATAACCAGTGTACTTCATTTTTATACTTTCGAAAGGGCAACCCTGTGAACTACCTCAAAATTTATTTTTTGTATTAATATTATTCTAGGTATTTTAAATAGCACATTGAATGTAGCCTCAAAAGTCAAATATTAAATATACTCTTTTTTTATATTGAGTATGCGAGAAAAACCAAAAGTCGGAGATTAAAATTTTAAAGGTTTGGGAAAGCTCTTGAACTAAAAATAAAATATGAACAAAATAAAATCTTTTTTTTTTTTTTTTTTTTAAATCCTTATTACCGATTTTCACCCAGTCGGATACCTAGAAAGAAAAGTTGTTGATGTTATATTCTAAAATTACCAGTTTATCCAACAAATTTTAGCTATAAACTACTTTGCGCTTTCAAAAAAGCAGAAAAAATGTGAAGTTGTTTTAAAAGAAATTCTAATTAACGAAAAAGATATTTAAGTATTTTAATATCTAAACTATTTTTTTTTATGCTATCTTAAGTGAAAAAGGCAAGGTGAAATTTTTTCTGCATGCAAATGCAAATTTTAGCCTAATTCTTCAGTAAAAACTTTTTAAATACAAAAATTAATTATGTTGCTGTTGCAAATAATATAACGTGACCTAAAAGCCTATTAAATGTCTTCAAAGCTTTTTTATTTAATTCTACTATGAAACCAAGTTAAAAATTGATGGAAGTACAGATTTATCATTTTCCCCCTAAGAATATTCTGTTTCAAAAAAATAATACAATGTTATGCATTATATAAAAGTTACATCGAATCTGAAGATTCCTTAAAAAGATGAACATAAGTGAGAGAAAAATCAAGCCCAAACAGTATCAGTCCCAATCACTCATGTTTTAAGGCAGTGGTTCTTAACCTTTTTAAGCCGCGACCCAAATTTGAGAAATATGTTCATGTCGCGACCCAAAAAAAAGTCAAAATTAGGCTGAGTAAGCCACAATGACTTCTTCTAGGAGGTGTTGGTATTGCTTATTATTTGGTGTATTGCTAACTTTTTTGGTTCGACTCAGCGCGACCCAAGAAATATGCTTCGCGACCCAAAATTGGGTCGCGACCCATAGGTTAAGAACCGCTGTTTTAAGGAACTGTACACAAAAAAATAAAATCAAACAGGCATGAAAACCAAAAACCAAAGGGTTACAGAAACTTTGTCTTTACATTCTTCAATTAAAATTCAAATAACATTCCTAGATTCGATACTACAGAGTGAAAGCCAACAAAATAAAAAAATTAGCAGCCAGTAAAAAAAAAGAAAAAAATACATAACGAATTGACACAGCTGCGGTATCTCCGGTAATAGAGCGTTAGCCTCTTGTTTGAGGCGATTCAGGTTCGAGTCCCAGCGATGGTTAACGATACGAATTTTGCTCCGGCTGGCACAGTGACAACGTAAAATATCTTCAGCGGTATATTTATAGATTAGAATCCCCTGGTCGTTGGCTTAACCATACGAAGTTTTCTTATCCATAACGCACAAATACGGATTAGATGTTCTCCACGAATGCCAGTTTGTCCCAATGCTTGTTCCAGGAGATTCCTTGTCTTCTGCGTTCGGTACAGAAGACGATGCGGTTGAACTTATCGTAATAATCGTTGATAATCGTAAGGTCAAAAATGGGTCGACTGCTTAACGCCGGATATAAAGTAAAATATATGGACAAGCATTGTTCAGATAATTTAATCAGATTTTAGTGACCCCTAGCAGCCCTGTGACATTTAAATACAATTAATAATAATTAATACAAAAAGTACTTATCCATAATATTCCGTCAAGATCTGAGTAGGGCGTTGAGACTTCGGCAAAATTTCCGGCGCATCTAACGCAAAATTTCCATCCATACGAATCTAAAATATGCCAAATAAAAATAAGGAAAAACATTCAATTTTTTAATTTGTTTGTAATTAGAACTTTATAACAAAACTCATTAAGGACAAGGCATATATAATTTTCAATCAGAAATATCTTACTACACCAAAAATATTGTAGTAACTAACCCACTTAAAATAACTTATGCCTTAGAGAAACAAAATTAACAGTCGCAATTGATAACTCGGCAACTTAATTGAATAAATCCAACAATTTAAATTTAACATCGTTAAATCTATCAAATAATTAAATATATGACTCACAAAATTTCCTAATTAAGGAGCGTTAAAATCTTAAATTTCAAAGCTTCAATTTTCTGACATGAAGAAACAATGCGAGGAGAGAAAAATACGTCAGAAAATGCATGTATGTGTATAGATTTTTGCTGTCATTGGTTAAAATAGCATTGACGTCACAACAAATGGTTAACTGGCATTAAAAGGTTTTTTTTTCGAATGAGCATAACAATTCAAGTGATTAAGATTTTTCTTTATTTAAACCACGTGGTCTCAGAAACTTGCGTTTGACAAATTTAAAGAAACTGGAAATTTGATACTCCGCAGAATTTTAACTATGAATGATGAATCCACCACTGGGACTGAAATTAACTTGCAAATTTCAACCAATAAATCTCTGAAATTTATAACCCAATGTAAATCTATTATACTACACTCAAATATATAAATTTAAAATTAAAGATTTTAGAAAATATGCGACGTACCTAATCGTTAGCTCAACTTTTATTAGATCTTTTTTTTTTCTTAAAGAAAGTCGAACCTGTTACATATATATTTTGATTAAACATTTTTTACAGCAAAGGGATTAGGTAAAGATGATTTCAACAAATTTGGCCCATAGTTATAAGAGTATTTTGAAGGTCTAAAATTAAAATTTCAAGAACATAGATATAAAATCGGTCCAGTCCTCGTATCATTTTATAAAAAAATTATTACTTATATAGAGTATGTAGTTTGATTTTTGTTTGAATTAAAGTAATATTTTTCGGTTCTCGTAGCACTAAACACAATATTAATCGTAATTTTTTATTTATTTGTTTATTTTTCGATTTGTTTGTTGCCTTGATCACTTTTTCCTACGTATTTATTAACTCGCTTACCTGCATGTAATGTTGGAATCTTGCAATCGAAATTTCCATCACTTTTATACTAGATAGAGTTCTCAAAACTTTGTGCATGACTACAGACAAAATGTATCACCATTTTACTCCAGAATATCGATCGTTATTTGATATTCAGACCACTTTTCGATAGACTTGAGAGCTCAAACCTCATCTGGAACATACAATTTCATTACTAAACTAATATTTGCTTTTTAGGTATTGCAGTTATTTTTTAATGCAAAACTCATTTTACACAAGTTCCATAATTTATACAGTCAAACCCCGCTATAGTGAACACTGTTTATAATGAACTCCCGCATATAGTGAACGAGATGTTCGGTCCCGTGCCTTGTTATACACGTATAATGTTATTTTTTGTGGATATAGTGAACCAAAAAAAAAGGAAGTTGGATATAATGAACTTTTTTCTGTCTTCGACTGATTGTTTTCTTCGTTTTTTTTGTAACAATTTTGAAATTTCTACTTCAAAATAAATACATATACCAATCCAATGTTTAAAATCATCTATAGAGGGGAATGTAGCGATAAGCATTTTTTTCTTGTTTGCTTCTTTTATCTCACTTTCCATTCCCTAAACAAACCAAGCAGATGTTTCTAACCCAGGCAGATGATCCATCTGTAAGGTGTCAGTGGGATCAATATGCATTTTCTGTCAGAGGGAATGAGTAATTATTCATTATGGTCAAAGGGTTGAACACACTAATATGTGTTGATAAGGCCCTCATTTCAACTCCTTTTTGCTCTCAATTCAGTTAAAAAAAGTCTGCAAACAAGAGTCTCAAATTGAACTATGGCGACCAGAAAATAATGATAAAATGGGCATTATCAGAAAAATTGAAAATGGATGTATTCAAGTTGATATTTGCAGACAATATAAACTATCCAAATCTGCAGTTTGTAACATATGGAAAAATAGGCAATTAGTAATTTATGCTGATGAAAAAAATTTAAATGTCAGAAAAAAGTTGAAAAAAGCAGATCACAAGGATGTTGAAGAAGCATTACTAAAGTGGTTCAATATTCGAAGAAGCCGCAATCTTCCAGTATCTGGACAAATGTCGATGAATTTGCTAAGTGATTTTATGAGACTACTTTTATGTGCTTGATCGAATGGCAAATTAGTCAGGTTTAAAAAGCGGAATAACAGAAATTCAGGAAAAATTATCTGAGAGTCAGGAAGTGTTTCCTTATCAAATGTTGAGGATTGCTCACCAGCTAAAAATTATTTTTTTTCACACACAAGACGAAGAGTAATGAAAAATAACAAATTTTTTAATACTACATAATATTTTTCAGTCATTTATTTTAATAATATTTGAATATTTGAATAATAAAAATGGAAGGAGTTTGGGAACCATTAGTTAATTTGCCTGCGTAACGGATATAGTTGACCCCCGGTTATAGTGAACCAAAATTTCGGTCCCTTGAAGATTCACTATAGCGGGGTTTGACTGCACTTATTTTATTTACGGTCCTAAAATTGCATCGTAAAGTCACAGCTCTTATATTTTAAACACAAATTGGGCATCATTTGGCTTGGAAATTGATGCCTCAAAACAGTTACACTAATGGGTTATTAGCGGCGGTCATATTTAAGAATGATCTGAGGACAATTCAGCTTAACTACCACAATTTATATCCAAAGACAGATGGTAGTAGTAATCACCATACTCGAGTTGGGTACTGATTCACTGTATTGATTCGGTGATTCGAATCACCAACATGCAATTGATTAGAGTCAATAAGTGATTCGAATCAGTAATTTGAATCAACTAATACCGTTGATTCGAATCACTTAGATGTTTCGTTTTGCTAAACTCTACTCCATACTACTTACAAACCGCCCAAACTTGTGTTGACTTCTTTTAAATTTTTTAAACCCCCGGGGACAAAACATATGGGAAGTATATTCCAAAGAACTAAGACAAGATCAGAGATGGGGCAGTACGACCAGACAACTGGCTTTTAACACGAGGAATTGAACCCAAGTCTAAGACGGGGTAAGCTAGTACCTCAACGTTTATTTCTTTTTATTTTTCCGTTTTCATTTTAATGGAAACCATATTCCAGCTTTTTCATTTTCAGTTTATGCATGCATTAAAATCAAATTAAGAACTTACACTAGATGCAACTCTAGAACGGTGAATTCAACTATCAGACGTTAAAAACTCCATTTTAAGACTAATTCTGATAAAACGATATAGAGAAAAGATTTTATTCACTAAATATTTTTTAAATATTTAAAAGTCTTTCGTTAATTTATATGTTTTTAAAAATGCCAAATAAATTTATTCATTTAGTCTCGAGGTTCCGCCAAATGAAGGTCGATTATTTAGGGTTCCACAGTCGAAAAAATTGGAAACTACCGGATTAGAAAACGGCCTTCGATCAGCAAAAAAAACCTTTAATGTAACAAATGCAATTACAATTTCAGAGAATCAAAACCTTTAATAACTTATTTAAAAAAAAGTATTCCTTTGTATTCTTGAAACCTAAAAATGTGAATACATTATGGAGAGAGAAGTAACTAAATTGACTGATTAGTTCTTAACATATTTCAGTCTCCGATTTCTAAAACTCCGTTTTGAGAAAACAGAATTCGAATATGACTTGCATATACCAAACGGAGTCAGCTTATAATTGCTGAAACCTAAGATTGAAATTTTTGAAACAATTATCGCATTGTCTTAAAACCTAACAATTTCAAATTAAATTTCATTTCTTCAATGAGAAACTGCTATATTCATTAATTGCATGCTTAAACAACTGCATTTAATAGACTTCAACGTTAAAACTTAAAACAGAGCACTAAAACAAAGGTGTAATGTTACATTTTTGATTTTGATAAAAATGAGTTCAACATTTATTTAAAATCATTATATCTATAAATATTTTTTAGAGCGAAACAGTGCAAAAACTAATTCAATTGAATAAATCTTAAATTTAACTTAATCGTCATAAATAAAAATCTTATTTCTTTTTAAACTTAGAAAATAAAATGTTCAAGTTTACAAAACTTCAATTTCATCGAAACACGCGTAAGATTTGTTACCAGATTTTTTTTTATTTTAAATTTAACATCGTTAAATCTATCACATAATTAAAGAAACAAAGAACTCACCAAATTTCTTTATTAAAGAGCGTTAAACTGTAAAATCTTAAATTTCGAAACTTCGATTTTCTAAAATGAAAAATCAACGCGATGAGAGAGAAAATACGCCAGAAAATGCGTGTGTATGTATAAGATTTTTGTTGTCATTGGTTAAAATAGCATTGACGTCACAACGAATGATTAACTAGCAGTAAAAAAGATTTTGTTTTCTTTTTCCGAATGAGCATAATTCAGTTGATCGAGAATTTTTTTTATTTTTTTATTTAAACCACGTGGTCTTAGAAACTTGCATTTGACAAATTTAAAGAAACTGGAACTTAGGTACTCGGTAAATCTTAATTATTAGAGCCCGGATTTTGATGACCTAAAAAATCTCAACTAATGCCCTTAAAAAGTGCAAAAAATGCCCTTAAAAAGTGCAAAAAATGCCCTTAAAAAGGACAAAAAATGCCCTTAAAAATGCAAAAATTGCGCAAAAAATGCCATAAATAAAGTAAAAATATTGAATTAAAAAAATGTTTTGCTCTTTAAAATTATTATGAGTCATTTAAAAAATATAAAACAATGCAATACTTGTTCTACGCTCATTAAAGTTTGAAAAATATGTTTTATATCCTAAAATAACAAAAAAAGGAAAATATATTGACACCAAAATATTTTTATTTTGTATAGAAACTTTAATAGATATAACAACTTCCATCTCATAATATTACTAAATATCAGAATTACATTGGATTATTAAATGTTTTTCGATAATTTGAAATGTAAACGAGCGTCTCTTGTCTGAAAGTAAATTTTCATTCCTGCAGAAGCTTCTTTCAACGTCTACTGATGTTATAGGCGTGTACTTGAAAAAGACGGTCTCACTGACAATTCTTCTTCAATTTGAAAAGATTTTGCTTCACCTGTTAATATCCTATAGATTTCTTCATTGTTTGGAAGCCAGTGTAATAATGAAAATTGATAAAAAATAATAAAAATTGGAAAAATTAACAAAAAACTTTAAAAAATGCAAAATACGCCCAAAAATTTAAAGAAAAATGCCCTATAAATCTAAAAAAATGCTTTAAAAGACAAAAAATGTCCAAAAATGCAAATGTCATCAAAATCCGGGCCTTATAATTATGTTAGACCGTAAAATGATAAATCCGCCACGGGGACTAAAATTAACTTTCCAATTTCAAACAATAAATCTCTGCAATTTATAACCCAATGTAAATCTATTATACTACATTTAAGAATATAAATTTAAAATTAAAGATTTATATGCGACGTACCTAATCGTTAGACTAACTTTTATTAGATCTTTTTTTTAAGAAAGTCGAACCTGTTACCTACATACTTTAATTAAACATTTTTTACAGCAAAGGGATTGCATGAAGATGATTTCAACAAATTTGGCACATAGTTTATAAGAGTATTTTGAAGGTCTAAAATTAAAATTTCAAGAACATAGATATAAAACCGGTCCAGTCCGCGTATAATTTTTAAAAAAAATTCTTACTAATATAGAGTATGTAGTTTGATTTTTCTTTGAATGAATGTAGTATTTTACGGTTCTCGTAGCACTAAACTCGACATTTATTGTAACTTTTTATTTATTTGTTTATTTTAGGATTTGTTTCTTGCCTTGATCACTTTTTCCTACGTATTTATTAACTCGCTTTCCAGCATGTAATGTTGGAATCTTGAGATCGAAATTTCCATCACTTTTATACTAGCTAGAGTTCCCAAACTTTTGTGCATGATGACAATGCAAGTTCTAATCGTTTCATGATGGCTACACACAAATTGTGTCGCCATTTTATTCCCAAATATCGTTATTTGAAATTTAAACCACTTTTCGATAGACTAGGGAACTCAAACTTCATCTGAAACATATAATTTCACTAATAAACTAATTAAATATTTTGCTTTATAGGTATTACAATTATTATTTTAATACAAAACTCATTTTGAACAGGTTCCAAAATTTATACTTATTTTATTTACAGTCCTAAAATTGCATCATAAATTCAGAGCTCTTATATTTTAAGCACAAATTGGACATCATTTGGCTTGAAAATAAATGCCTCAAAAGAGCTATACCAATGGGTTAATGGAGACGGACTAGGATTCATATTTAATGATCTGAGGGCATTCAGCTTGACTACCACAATTTATATCCAAAGGCAGATTGTAGTAGTAATCACCACACTGGTGTTGGGTACTGATTCGATTATTCGAATTATTCACTGATTCGAATCAGTAATTTGAATCACCAAGGTGAAGTAATTCTACTGATTCGAATCACCTAGATGCTTCATTTTCCCAAACTCTATTCCATACTACTTTACCAACACCCCAAACATTTAGAAAGAAAGAAACAAATTATATTTTTTGCTTTATTCCATTTTATTTATTTTGGAAATTCAGCCTGTGGTAACATTTAAAACTTTCAATTTGACACATTGAGTTTTACATGTCTGTCATGAAGTCAGAAGTTTTTATCCAAGTACAGTAAAATAATTAATTTAAAGATGTTTTCTCCCAAATATGAAGAAAAAATTTTTTTAATCGATACTAAAATAAGAAATGGGAAAGAAACAAATATACTGTAAAGGAAACATAAATTAGCTATCTGACGGCAACTATTTTTAAAAACTACATTTAAAGTTTTTTTTTTCATTTTGATTAAAATCAATGCAAAAATTGAATTAACACATTTTATATGAAAATTTCGAATATTTACTTTTGTTAACAAAATGTGGTTTAATACGACAAAAAATATATTGTATTTGCAGAAAAATGACCAAAAAGAAATAGAATTTCAAGAATAGCAGAAAATGCGATTTTTACTTTTTTCTAAGCTACATATTTCAAAGTAAACTCAAAAATGCGAAAAAAATATTTTTGAAAAACTTCAATTTACCTAAAAAGTAAATTATACAAACACTACCGGAACTTTCAAACAATGGCATTTGTGAAATGACAAATAAAAATGACTTTCCGAAATTCGAATCTTAAGACAAGATACAACGACTGAATGCTGAATTGTGAAATTCAAAATTCGTAAACAAATTCAATTTAATTTAAAGTTAAATAAATGCGGTAAATGTTAACGATATAAAAACACAATCTGAATAAATTGATTTTTAGCTTTAAAAACAAATCAAACAATATTTAAAATCAGTTAATTTACCTCGTCTTACGATGAATGCTAACACTGCGTAGTTGTGCCTAGATTTATAAAGTGACGAATTCGAAAGTATTTAAAATCTAAGTCACTTAAACAAAACATTAAAACCTAAAGAAAAGGGAATATTAAAAAGTTAACGAATCTTATCTTTAATAAAGACAACCGATTTAATTGTTTTCTTGACTTAAACCTGAAGAAAAGTTGAAATACAAAATAGAAATGGAAACGCGTCATGGAAACGCTTATGTCAAATTCAAAAAATTATATGAACCGTATGAGCTCGCCAATTGGCGGCATGATTGGCTCCCGATTTGAAAAATAATATTTTTTTTTATTCATTGAATTCGTCTACTTTAAAGGTTACAATTTTCTAATCCCCCTCATCAGCAATTTGGATTGTTAAGCGAGAGGATTAACTTAATTGACTTTCTGAATTTAAAAAAAATGGTACTTCTTAATTATAGATATAAACCTAGCTTGCAATCTATATAACTTACTAAACATTGCTATGAATGCAATTAGGTAATAGAAGTGATTTGATTAGTTCTATTCCACAAATATATGCGGCAGTGATTTCAGAGCGAAAGTTCTTTCCTTGTTTGGAATGTTTTCTTCTTTTCCAGTTTTAAGCTTTATTTTAAACTCTCTAGATTAGTGGTTACCAACTGGGCGCCCGCGGCCCACGTCCGGCCCGAGAAGCCTTATTTTGTGGCCCGCGAACTAAAATATAGTAGTTGTTATTTTTTTGCGGACAATTTTTGTAAAAATCTTTATGGGTTTGAAATACTTTTCCTTCGTTAAAAAAAAGCCTAATTTCTTCGTTTCTGTGAAATTTAACATACCAAGAGTGCAAAAAAATTTATTTCTCAGGTAAAAATCTACTTCGTATTTTGATTTGTAATTCAATAATTTTGTTTCGTACAACTTGTTAAAAATCTGACAGTAATATTTAATGTTCCTTCAAACATAAAAGAGTCCTATATTTTTGATAAAGTTGCGGCCCGCCATTTGACTGGTATTTTTAAATACGGCTCCCGGCCTCATGAAATTTGAAAACCCCTGCTCTAGATGGATAAATCATAAAGTGTCACCGCTGTTGTTTTAGGTGTTCAACTTAGAGTTACATTTTGTTTCAAAAACTATAAGACGTAGAAACTTTAAATTACGAAATTGCACAAAAAATTTACAAGAAATAAGATGGAATAAAAGAAAAATAACATTTAACAATTAGTTCCATAATTATTAGCATAGGCGTAGCGAGTGGGGAGGGGCATGTGCCCCCTCAATATTTTGTGCAAATACAAGTTTTTCCTGAATTAATTGCATTATTAAAAACATATATATATATATATGTAATTTTTAATAGCTCGGCAAAACTTTAAATTATTACATCCACTATCCCATTATTTCTATTTAAATCTTCTCCCGCTTATTATTATTTATAAATTCTTTTTTTTTATACTTAATTTGCCATCAATATTTAGTTTAGATTCATCAAAGCTAAAAAGTCACTTATAAAAAGCGAAAGATATTTTTAATTATTGACTTAATAATTGTCTGCTTTAAGAAGGTTTTAGGGTATTTTTGTCCCATGTACTAATTCCTGGGTGCTGGTATAACAGGGCTCGAAAAACAGCCCGTCCGCCCGTCCTCGGCGGTCAAAAATTCCCTGAGGACAACGAATTTCTCGAATGCGACGTCCGCGCGGACGGCCATTTTCCTGTTAATTGACAATCCATATAACTTGCCTTTGTCATTTAAATTATTTCATAAACGAAACACTAAGATACTATTAGTAACCTAGTATTTCTTTTATTACTGTATTATGTAATTCCAGTATTAGTAATCCTAGTAACTACTAATTCATTGTGCAAATTATATAAATGTTTTTAATAAATAAGAGAAAATTATATTTTTATTTATTTAGAAGCGACGGGTTAGTTTAAAAGGAGGACGGGTACAGTCCGCAAAAAAAAAAGATATCACCCTGAATAACTTTCGTTCTAATGATCGGATTTTCACGAACTAAGTGCCAAACTTAATGGTTCCTGGGGGTGACCTCAAATATGCTAATTAATTAGTGCTAACTATCAATTAAGTTACGAAATCAGACACAAAAACGTACTTTCTCTGAATAAACATATTTTTTTTTTACATGTTTGGAATCCTGACCCTTAAAATAGGGGGGGTAGACAAAATTTTGAAAAAAATGGGTTGTAAATTGGGTCGCAATAAGGATTTATATATCTGGCGAAGATTTAAAAATATGCCAAATTACCTCGCCATAGAAGGAGAAATAACTTATAACAACCATAAAGAAACTAAATGATTGACAAGACGGGAAAACATAGTGCTTTTCGTTGCTAAGCAACCAAAAGAATTTTTCGAGTTGCTTTCTGGGCAACGAAAACAAATTGTTTTTGTTTTTTTAATCTCCTTTAAAAAAGGAAATTTAAATCAATTAATAAATTATTTTTGATTCTCCAAGATTTTAGAATCTTGACGTTGAACTTTTTATCTGACATTATTTATTTTTTTAAAGCTGTTTTAACGTCATTTGTGTGACAGTTTTGAATTAAAACCAAATTTTCATAAGTTATTATAAATTTATGAAGAGTTGTAGGGTTAGTTGCTTTAGCTCCTAACGTCGAGTTTCTTAGGTAAGGGAAAGAAGAAAAAAAATGATCAAGCAAATGAGGACCCGAAAATAGATAGCTATTTTGATGCATAATCACAAAATTTTATAGAATTAACGATACTTATTTTCGATAAAATTGTAAAACTTAGTAAATGTTATATGGCATTTTAAAAGCATTTTGATATATATATATATATATATATATATATATATATATATATATATATATATATATATATATATATATATATATATATATATATATATATATATATATATATATATATATATATATATATATATATATATATATATTCTGTTCTTGGATCTTTAGGATGTCAAAACGCAAGAATTTAACAATTTTTAATTACTTTGAGAAAAAATCACGATCTGAAATTAGTGAGGTGACAGCATCTAGTACCAATGTAAGTTTTTCAGTTGTACAGAAATGTGATACTTCCGTTGAAGTAAACGTTTCTAGCATAACAAAATCTGATGTATGTGAAAGTGGCTCTCAACGTGTTACTTTTCACCCATATGACACTGGACTTTTTTCAGAAGATATTACATTATGTTCTTAAACTTAAAATATCAAATCAAAATTTAACTAAACAATGTTGTCTAAATAAAAAGTCAAAATTGTCTAAATTGTCTAAATTGTCTAGCTGTCTAAATTAGGAAAATAATAGTGCTCTATTACAGATTCGAATTTCTTTTAATAGTTTCAGAAAATTATGAACACCCCCCTTGGAAAAATTCTGCGTACGCCACTGACCTCCATTGACTTCAATTGACTGTCATTTCACAAAGATTTCCGTTTTAATCAGTGTCATTTTCTTGGTTCGGAAATGCCACTTCTGTTGGCGTCATGAAAACACGGATCTATGAATGAATGAAGAGGTCTTTAAAAAAATGATCCCAACTAATATAATTATGAGTAAAAACTGATTTACCAATTATGAATGACAAAGCTATTTTAAATAAATAAACAATTACGTTTTTTGTTTACATTTGAATTTAATTTTAATTAATAAAAATTAATTAGCGTTAAAAGATGAGAAGATGTTTGCTTGAGATGCTTGCTTTTTTTTTCAAAAATAAACTTTTTTCTTCTAATTTAACTTACAACTCTAAAAGTAAATCATTGATAGAATCGTCTTCAGTGTGCTCCGATTGCCGCATGAGGTTGTATCGTCAAAAAGAGCTCTCTAAATTAGAGTTTCACATAAATATTTGGAATACATTTTAATATCCTTATTTTTGTTAAATTTTTTGTTTTGATATTTTTTCGCGTTTCCTTATTTGACCTCTTCCGCATTAGTTGCAGATGTTTGCGGGTCACTTGGAGAGGTTTTAAATTGTCTCTCCCAAAGGTTTTCTTCAACACTAAGTCTATGGAAAAAATTCCGTGCCTCCCCAAAATGATAGTAAATAGAGGTGGTCTTTTTTGGTCACTGTAATTTAAACAAATTTATTGAACTAGGAGGCTTTGGCCCCTGCTCGCTGGCGCTCGCTGGCGCTCAAAATCAAAAATTTCTCAAAGAGCACAAAATTTATTGCCTGAAGCTTTTTCAAACACTTGAATATAGACTTATCAAAATGTTGAAGCTATTTCCAGCATTTGAATTTAGACTTATTAGATGTTGGTGAAGGGATTTGAAGTCATTGCAGTTAGGCTTTTTAGATGTTGAAGCTATTTCCAATGCTATATGAATTTAGATTTTGTTGAAGCTGTTCCAAGCATTTAAATCTAGCCCTTTTAGAACTTTTTTCCCCCAGCGGGCCGCGGCAAAATTTTCAAACCTTGACCGGTCTGCGGCGATAAACAGATTGGGGAGCACTGCTTTTAGCTGTTGTTAACACGTTGAGTACCATGTGGGGTCACCGGTGATCGGCCCTGAGCAGGGTTTCCGCTACGGTAGCTTTTTTCGCAAAATGCGAAAAGACCCCTCAAAAATGCTAAAATTCAACAAAGCATTTTCGCATTTTTGCTAAAGGATTTTACTAAATTCCATTAAAAAAAAAGCTTCCGCGAAAAACCATGACGCTAACATCCATGAAAAAAAACTTGATCAAACAAGAAGGAGAACAAATCTAAATATTTAATTTCAGTACATTGTGTGGCACATAGGCTAGCATTAGCCGTGAGCCAAGCAGCGTCTGAGAATGCTTATCTGGTAAAGTTTCAGGACATAATAAAAAGAATTCACTCTTATTTTGAATGCTCCCCTGCAAATACCAGGCGATTGAAGAATGTTCAAGATATCCTTGAACAAAAATCAAGGAAATTCATAAAGTTATCAACAACTCGGTGGTTGTCTTTGGGGAATTCAGTTACAGCTCTGGATTGCAACTGGCAAGCTCTTGTTAGTGTTTTAATGGAAGACAAACGTCCTGTTGCTCAAGGGTTGTTAAAAAATATAACTACTTTTTTGTTTTTAGCAACCACTGCCATCATGAATGATATCATGTTCAACATTAATAAATTAAGCCTCATATTTCAAAAATCTAATTTAAATTTTGAATATGTTCAATCAAGTGTGAAGGCTTGTATTTCAAGTTTAGAAGAAATAAAAAATGGCACCGGCACTCATTATATGAGTTTTTTAGATGATGTGCCTAAGAAGGAAAGTGAAAAATTTGAGTTTCAGGGCCATATAATTTTAGATGGACTGAAACAGGGGGAAAGATTCCGTAATTTGATGCACAATTTTTTAAACTGTATCATTGAAAATATTACTGATAGATTGGGAGATTTGGATAAAATCGAAATGTTCAATATATTTATACCTAGCAGGATGCCCCCATAGTTCGGAAGAATTACAGCATTATGGTGTAAAGGAAATCCGTTGCATTTTAAATTTGTTTTCGGAATCTCCCAGAAAAGATTTTCAGTTTACAGAAACTGAATTGCTTTGTGAATGGGGATTATTTAAACACATCTTAATGCAACGATGTAAAAACATGTCATTTAATGAATTACTTTTATTTTTATGTACCAATGATGTGTCTGAACAGTACCCATTAATAACTTCTGTTATAGAGTATTGTGCAACAATACCAGTGCACACTGTTGACTGTGAAAGGGGCTTTAGCTGCCTTAATTTGATTAAAACTAATATTCGAAACAGGTTGTAAATCAACCATGTAAACAATTATTTAATGATTAATATTGAAGGCCCTGAAAGTGCATTTAACTTTCAAGAAGCATTTGTAAAATGGGCAAACATGAAAGAAAGGAAGATAGTTAATTATAAGCCAAAATGTTTTGATAAATAATAAATGTGTTTTTTTTTTTGTTATAGGTATTCTTTTTGATATTCTTGTACATTAAGCTATTCTTTGTCAGATAACTTACAGTACTTGTTTGATATAAAGTAATTTTATAAGCCTAATGGCATTTTAGCATTTTGCTAAAACTTTTTTTCAGATTTTAGCTTTTTGCTAAAACTTTTTTTCAGATTTTAGCTTTTTTGCTAATGAATTTTTAGACTCAGCTTAAACCCTGGCCCTGAGTTTGTTCGTAGCGCCACAGGGGTCACCGGTGTGCGGCGAAATCAAGATTATTAGAAACACTTCGAGTAAGTTTTTAATGCTTTTAATTTTTTATATTATAATCGTTACTAAAATGGTTTGAAGAAATATTTTATCAAAATATGCAAAGCACACTGAGAAAATCATTTTGGCCAGACGGGCAAACCATGTAAAATTAGCATGGCATTCAACGCGTTAAAGCTATTTCACGAATTTGAATATAGATACTTTAGAAGTTATTAAAGCTATTTCCAGCACTTGAGTTCAGATTTATTCGATGTTATCGAAGCTAATTCAAGCTCTCGAATTTAGACGTATTAGATGTTGTTAAAACTCTTTCAAGGACTTGAATTTTGACTAATGGGATGCCTGCAAATGACGTAGTGTGGGTATCTCGATCCTGATTGGTTGTTGAAATGTGGCATTTGTTTACGTTAGCAACTGTTCTTTCCATTCGATTTCGAGTAAGCCAAGCCTGACAAGTATCAGTTCTCTCAAGAGACACATACTATATTCTTTCACAAAGATTCTTTCTCAAAAATTTCAATTCTTTCTGTATATATTTATACAGAGACTTACAAAGACGTTGTTGAAGCTGTTCCAAACATTTGAATTTAGAATTAGTTGTTGTTGAATTTGGATTTAGATACTGTTGAGACTATTTCATGCGCATGAATTTGAACTTATTAGATGCTATTGAAACTATTTTAAACATTTGAATTTAAAATTTTTAAATGTTGAAGTTATTTCAAGCATTTGAATTTAGAACTAGATGTTGTTGAATTTGAATTTAGATACTGTTGAGACTATTTCATGCGCATGAATTTGAACTTATTAGATGCTATTGAAACTATTTTAAACATTTGAATTTAAAATTGTTAAATGTGGAAGTTATTTCAAGCATTTGCCAAACATTTGAATTTAGAATTAGATGCTGTTGAATTTGAATTTAGATACTGTTGAGACTATTTCATGCGCATTAATTTGAACTTATTAGATGCTATTGAAACTATTTCAAACATTTGAATTTAAAATTGTTAAATGTTGAAATTATTTCAAGCATTTGAAATCATAAGACGTTGTTGAAGCTATTTCAAGCATTTGAATTTAGACTCATTTACTTTCATTTATACATATATTTTGATTAAAAAGCAAACACAGATTCGGTTATAAAAATGATAAAACAAAGGCGTCGTACACATAACTATACGGCCCATTAAATATCAACGAATCAGATACCATTGTCCGTTCAGAATGGGCAGTTCATGGAAAAGTAACTTTCTTACTATAGTGGACTGTGGAAAGAAAATAAACAAAACTGCTTCGTTCGCAAAACATCTAAGTTCAGAATCTACAGACCATAACGGAAGACTGACTGATTCCACGAAATAAACCTGTTACTCCAAACCGTTATAGTCCGATGAAAACAATGAAGAATTAGTTGGGATGTGTGTGTTTGTGGAGTAATAGCTTTTTCTTTTATTGAGTGGAGACATAAGTCTTTTTAGAGTTGGAAGACATTGTTACTGCAGAAGGCAATTACGCTTGATTCACGCAGGCGTTGAAAATGGTTTCCGCTATAATTCGAGAGTTTAAAAACGAAATGATTTTGGTCACTGTCACGCTTCAATCTACCAACTGTGAAAGTTGCCGTTTTGGTCTGAAAAGTAAAAGTATTTGAAAAAACACTTTTTTTCTATATATAAAAAGCTCGGTGTCAATGGATTTATTTTTTATTTTTTTATTTTAATAACCGTCGTTGAACAGCCGACCCAATTTTGGGTTTACGACTACTAATGTTCAACTCCGTAGCCTTGCAATTTTGAACGAAATTCAGAACTCCTGGATCAAGTAATGGAATAAAATTTTGCCTTCGTGGACTTCTGTAAGGGGTTACTAATCCGGATTTGCGTTACATGGAGAGGAAAACCTCGAGAATCTTCCATGGTTAGCCTGACTGCAAGGGGACTTTAACCCATGATCTGTCTACAATAAATAGTTATTGATAATTTGAAAAAGAGGAAATGAGCAGTGTATTTATCTGATGATACCTGGTTGTCAAGGTTTTTTACTTCCTTTTGTTAACTATAATTATTTTATTTCATTTTATAACTGTTGTTGAACAGCTGACCCAATTTTGGATTAACGATTACTAATATTACCCTCCGTAGGCCTTGTAATTTTGAACCCAATCCGGAAGACCATCCAGAACTCCTGGATCAAGAATTGGGAGAAATTTTGCCTTTGTGAAAGACTTCTTAATGGAACTAACCCAGAATTGCGTTACATGGTGCGAAAAACCACGGAAACCTCCCACGGTTAGCCTAACGGCAAGGGGACTCTAACCCATGATCTGTCTACCCCTGAGGATATTTTACGCCAGCACTAAGCTCGGTGCAAGCAAGATGCGGAATTCGTATCGACCAGTCCTCGCAGGGATTCGAACCCGGTTCACTTCATTTAAAGACGAACCCTCTATTCCCTGAGCCATCACGGCTTCGGTGTCAATGGCTTTTATTTTATTTTAATAACAGTCGTTGAACAGCCAACCCAATTTTGGGTTTACGACTAGTAATGTTCAACTCCGTATCCTCGTGATATTGAACCCAATACAGAAGAGAAGGATACACCTGGATCAAGTATTGGGAGAAATTTGCCTCCGTGGTGAACTTCTTAATGGAACTAACCCGGATTTACGTTACATGAAGAGGCAAACCACGAGAGCCTCATAAGGGTAGTCTGACGGAAAGGGTATCCTAACCCATGATCTGTCTAAAATAAAAGGCTATTAATAATTTGAAAAAGAGGAAATGAGCAATGTATTTATCTAAAGATAGCTGGTCTGTGTTATTGGATTAGCCACTTCCCGACGATCAGTGTTATATTTATAGGGCAATTTCCTTCTTTCCTTCCCTTTTATTCAAAAGGCCAAGAATATCAAAATGATTATTTAAAAAAAAAACTTAGAAAAAGGAAAATATATTTTTTTAGGAAAAATTCGCATTCAATTCAAAATTGCAACAAGACCTAGTTATTATTGAAGCTTTTCTTTTAAAAACACATTGTTTTTATTTTAGTTAATGTATCAAACAAATACAAATTAGTTTTGAAAATTGGCTATCAACTCATTTTTTTCCCCTGAACAATTCACGTAATACAATCAATAGAGTTAGAAACCGTTATTTTAACAAAAGAGGAAAATATAATTAAATTTTCTCAAATAATTTTCCACCACTAACAAATTGAAATAGTTTTTTTCCTTCTTCCCTCAGTCTAATCGCCTATTCATAACACGAAAGGAAGTTTAAAATCTTAAACAAGGTTTTTCATTTACTATTCGTAAACAAAGGGGAGCAGAACGCCTGACTGATTCGCGCTCTAATCACTGTTTTAATAGAAAAATCGTTTTATTTACTTTTTCCTTAGCAGACGATTGTTTGACGCTATAATTTAGAGATATTTCAATTAGTTTCTTGATAAGAGACAACTTAATAATGTTCTTTTTTGATGGAATATATAGTGATAAAAAAATATTGTTTTTATAATCGCAGTTAATCATTTTTGTTGAACCCCATACATTGTTCTTTATTTAATAATGTGTGATAAAAATACTATTTTGTTATCATAGTAATTATTTTTGTTGAATCCGATTATTGTTTTTCCCAGAATATTGCGTGGTAAAAAATTAAATGTTGAATTTCATTTATTGTTTTTAATTAAATTTTTGTTTTATTTCAAATGACAAGGTACAAATACAGTCGGACCTCTATTTAACGAATTCGTTAAATCCCGATAATAAGTTCGTTATATTGAAAATTCGTTGAATTGAAAATCACCTGCCGAGATACTTAAACGACACAAAACAGGTTTTAAATTCATTAACACTAGACATAATTAAAATAGCAATGGATACCCCTTTACCTTGTAAACTATTATCTACTATTTATTTAATAAATCTTAACCCTAAAAGAAATTTGCATTTTAAGCAAGAACAGAGCAAAACATTATCCAGTGTTACACTATCATGCTACATACATTTTTAACCAA
The DNA here is from genome assembly GCF_982258835.1 of Parasteatoda tepidariorum. Taxonomy (NCBI): domain Eukaryota; kingdom Metazoa; phylum Arthropoda; class Arachnida; order Araneae; family Theridiidae; genus Parasteatoda; species Parasteatoda tepidariorum. The sequence goes on along the minus strand of NC_141759.1, from coordinate 99,024,054 downwards.
AAGCTAAATTTAGGAATAAAATTATAGCTGCATTTATTATAGAAGTAATTTTAAACACACATTTCCACATGCGTTAAGTTTAATTGCTTCTGATAAAATCCGTTAATTTTGTCTGAGTTTTTCGTTTGAAATGCAAACAAAAAGGGAAAGAGATTTTACTGCTTTCTCCATAAGTTAAGTGGCTTCGTAAATCAATTCAAGGTCATTTCCCCCATCAAATGAGTTAACAAGTTTGAAATGTTCGGAAATATTTTGGGAAATAGGGAAAGTGGATCTCAAAGAAAAGTTCGTTGAATAGAAAATTCACTTCGCTGTTTGGAAGTTATTTTACGAAGAAATTTCCAAAATGTTCTTGGTTCCTCGGAAAAAAAAATTGCAAAATAGAGAAGTCCGTAAAATGGAAGTTCGTTAAATAGAAGTCCGACTGTATTTAAGAAGATAAAAATACAAAAGTATGTACATGAGATGACAATGCATGACCAAAGTCATTGCTCTAAAAGTTCTTTTGCTTTCCTACACCTTGAGAACTCAGTGTGTCCACTCTGGGTCCAAATCGGAGCAAGTGGCCCCTGCACATTTCTTCTCCAGTATGATAAAGTACACAAAAAGGTGTGGCTGAAAGGAATATGGGTGGTTTTTATTTTATTTTATAACCACCGTTTAACATCCGATCCAATTTTGGATTTACGACTACTAATCTTCACCTCCGTAGCCCTGTAAATTTGAACCCAGTTCAGAAGACAAGGGAACTCCTGGATCAAGTATTGAAAGAAATTTTGCCTTCATGGAGGACTTTTTGATGAAATTTACCCGCATTTGCGTTACACAAAGGGGGGAGATTTCCGTATCCTGATCTGTGGCAGAATGATCACCAAGTCTAGGCAAACCTAGTCAGCGGCTCGCGAGAGACTAAAAAAAAAAATCACAGAAAGGGACCAACTCGAAAGATATATATCGTAAAAACCCACGGGCAAACATCTACATGTTTTTTTTATAAAAAAAATTGCAAGTTTAAAATCTATTTGGCACCTTGGCGATTGTAGTTGGCGCAACAGATCACAATACGGAAATATCACCATGGAGAGGAAAACCATGAACGCCTCCCACTGTTAGCCTAACGGCAAGGGGACTCAAACTCATGATCCGTCTACCACTGAGGATGTTTTTACATAGCGCTGTGGTCGGTGGAAGCCGGTAGTGGAATTCGAGTCGACCAGCCATCGGTTTAATTCGAACTCGAATCACACCATGCAATATTATTACACTTGTATTGTTTTCAATATAACACGCTTTTACAATCTAACTTTGAACGAGATAAACAACTAATAAATTCGGAAGACTTCGTAAGCTTGCTGTAAATGCTACCTAAAGAATAACAAACGGTGCTATTTTACACAAATATAGCCAAATTAGGGATAACACTCAAAGCTTTGTTAACCTTACACTTTATGTTGAGATATGCTCGCGACCTGTTAGAATTTATAATATACAGAAAATTCCTAGGAATGATAAAATTAGGTTTAAATTTAAACCAAATCACAATAATAAACCTAGAATATTAAGTTTCATTAAACATTTCTATTACCTAATATTTATAATAAAAATTAAATATTTCAAAATTAATATAAATGTTATTGGTATTGAAATTCGAACCATCATAATGATTTTTGAAGGACATAGTTTGCAACTGCGAATGAAAATGACATTTTTAATTAAAATAAAAAAAATTATATTTTAATTTTTTAACTGTTCAAAAATTATTGAATTTATTTAAAGACAATATTGAAGAAATGTGCAAATAAATTAATTACTTTACATACAAACTCAAGCAATCTAAATTAGAAAATAAAAACCATAACAGCCAAAGTTGTTGGTGCAATGAAGAGAAAACTTAAAAAAATTTTATCATACTGAAATGATATTGACATTAGTAATCGACACTCAATAAGTATTTAAAACACTGGAGCCTTTAAACAATGAAATAACTTGGACTGAATAAAAATCGAACAACTTTGTTTAAAAAATTCGCAATTGGCGTAGTTCTGAAAACAAATCAATAAATATTCTATAAAAATCATTTCAATGTCTTCTAGAAAACAAAATAAGGACTTACCCATTTTATATGTCACAACTTTTTTGACGTGTCATCAAAAACATATTTTTAAATCAGAATAAAACGGAACTCTCTAAATTCAGTTATTACTTTTAGATAAACAAAAATGAATTTAATAATCACCAACACAAAATTCTTAAAAATTACAGGCTTGAAACACGCACACTCAACCACAAGATTATAACTTCTTCGAATTAGACACTCTTTAAAGGTGATCATTTTTGAAAACATTCTCTTTTCGAATATTCAATTTATGAATGAATCTTCGATTAAACGAGCAACCCTAAATTTTTTTGAACATGAGCGACTATCACAACAAAATTAAAGAATTTTAATGAAGTAAATTTTTTTAAATTACAGATGATTACGTTCAGTTATAAAATAGCATTAACTTTTACACTCAGGTTATTAGTACAACATACATTTGCAGGCTCGTGTGCTCAATTACGGCTTATAAACCTTTGTCAAGCAGAAGAGCAGATAGCACAATAGAGAAGGACATCCAGGGTTACGGAGGGATTCGAACCCGCAACCTCTACGCTTAACAGAGCGTTTGGCGAGCATACCGCTCGGCCCCTTTTACACTCAGTCGTCTCCAAATAAATAAATAAAAATGCTGATGCCAAATCTGATTGATAACTTTTAAAAATCGTTTGCTTTTTGCTATGAAAGATCAGTCCCGCAGTGAACTGATAGCTGAGACACGCTTCCCAGCAGATCACCGAAGTCAAGCATCACTGGCTGTGGTCAGTGTGCGGGTGGGTGACCACTTGGATCAGTCTGCGTAGGGACCGACGGTGTGCGGTATTGGTCCTCGTTAAACTGTTCTGCTGTAAAGTGCTCGACTTTGTGTGCAGGTCGTTGGAATACCAAAGCAGGGGAGTCATCCCTTCTGCAGAGGATCAAAATTGTGATGACATGTCCTCGGATCATCCTCAGGGATGTTTCCCAGACCGTCGCCAATAGCCCATTGTGCAGCTCTAGTGTGACGTAAATAAACAACAACAGCTATGAAATATTAAATAGATGTTCCTTTTTATGATTTTCTACTTCAATATTGACGTTTTCTCTATTCACATTTATGCGAGTTGTAAAATTAAGTTTAACATTTCACACAAATAATTTCAAAGATTTCGCATTTCAAACTAATATAAAAGTGTCTGAACACAATATATTTTTTTCTACTTCCTAATGGCAGGCATGTGAGCTTTTACGTTCTTAACCTCGGAAGATGCCGGAAGTGTTGCTCATTTAACGTTACCCAGTGGTCACCTGTGAACCTAAGTCACGGAAGCGAGCAACATTACCCACGCCACTCTGACACAGATACACGTTCATAGGGTGGGCCACATTCACACAACAGAGTACAATACATAGAAATATCCATGCCCAGAACGGGATTCGAACCCGCAGCCATTGACTTCGCAGTCAGGCACGCTAACCGCTCGGCTGAACACAATATATAATTCAATGCAAAATGCATTACATACTATCAGAAATTTGTCAACACTTCTTTCTGAAAAAAAATCTTTATAGTGCAAGCATAATCAATATTAGTCCAAATGTACGCAAAATGGAATAAATCATTTTATTTAAATTTAAAAGATAACAAAAGATGCTTAGTTTATGGAATTCTTCACTCAAAAATTGAGTTATTTTTCTTCCTCTGCAATATTTTTGAATAAATAAATCTTTTCAAGACTATTTGTGGCCATAAAAGTTGAGAAAAATTTGAAATTTGTAACATTAATCCTACAAAAAATGTAATCATGTACAGTGCACAATATAAAAAAATGGGGCACCCTTAATAACTTTTGATCTAATGGTCGGATCCTCACGTTCTAGGACTCAATCTTAATGGCTGGAGGGAGTGACTTCAAATATGCTAATTCATAAATGCAGACGATATTTTAAGCTGCGGAATCAGACGCAAAAATGTACTTTCTCTGAATAAACGCACCTTTTGTTTTAAAAAAGGATTTGGATTTTTGACCCTCAAAATATAAGGGGTAGCAGCAATCAGGGATATATGGCCCCCATAGTTTGCGCTCGGATCCCTTAATGCTAATTTTACTTCTTACGTATTCTGCCATATCTGGAAAACTTTTTGAGCGAATTGAGAACTTATTGCACACAATTATAAAATTCGTTAATCCAAAGATAATTCCATGCGAAAATAATTTTTAGTAAAATATTTACTATTTTATTTAGTAACAGTCATAAAATGTTTGAATTGTAAGGTATATAGATTTTTGCACAATTTTAAAGTATCTAATTTTACATGGAAAAGTACAAAATTTGAGCGAAATCGGTTAAAAAGTTCCCGAGAAGAAAAAAAACATACCTTTTTTTGACGGATTCGAATTTTCTGACCTCCAAGATATAGGAGGTAGCCGCAATCTAAGTAATTTAGTCCCAACAGTTTGTTCAGAAGAAGGGTTCGAAATTTGGACCCCTTAATGTTAATTTAAATTTTTTGCGTATATCGCTATATCTCGAGAACTTTTTAAGCGAATTAAAAAAAACTTAGAAAATTTACAATTATAAAATTCATTTGATTAAAAATAATTCCATGCAAAAAGCAAATTTTAGTAAATATTTATTATTTTATTTAACAATAATCGAAAAAATTTTGAATTGTAAGGTACACAAATTTTTCCTCATATGTAGTTTTAAAGGGCAAAATACACAATTCGGCCGTAATCGATCGAATAGTTACTGAGAAATCGAATTTTAAATATACGGCTTGTTTAAAATTCGATTTCTCAGTAACTATTCGACCGATTTCACTCAATTTTTGTAATTTGCCATGCAAAATTACGAACTTTAATATGACACAAAAAATTTTTTACCTTTACAATTCAAAATTTTTTCGATTACTACTAAATAAAATTATAAAAAATAATAAATGTTTACAGATTTTTTTTTTTTTTTTTTTGCATGAAATTATCTTTAGACAAGCGAATTTCATAAATTGTTGGCAAGAATTTTTCAATTCACTTAAAAAATTCTCGAGACATAGCAAAAAATCAAATTAACAATGAGGGCTCCAAACTTAGAACCCCTCTCCTGACTAAAATATTGGAGTCACATTTCCCAGATTGCGGCTACCCCCCATACATTGGGCGACATAAATCCGAATCAGTCGGAAAAAAAAATATGTTTATTCAAAAAAAGTACGTTTTTGTGTCTGATCTAATTAATTAGCATATTTGAGATCACCCCCTCCAACTATTAAGATTGAGTCTTACGATGTAAAGATCCGATCATTAGATCAAAAGTTATTCATGGTGGTGCTTTTTTTTTGTTTTGCGCACTGTACATTTGCATTTAAGGATATCTGGCCTTGGGATTTCATGCAAAAAAAAAACTGAATGTAATGGAAGAATGCATTTGTTTTACAACATAAAAACAGTAGCTTAAATTTAAATAAATAAAATTGCGCACCAGAAAATTATAAGTTTTTTAATCCACTTTCTTAAAAAAAAAAAAAAAAGATAAGAAAGTAGTCTATTTTTTTTAAAAATATTTATTTCAGTTTTGTACTTAATTTTTATATTGTATCGTTCAAGATTTAGTTTAGAGCTTTCATATTAATTTAATTAATGTAAATAAATTTAATCAGTGATTTGTTGTAGTGTTTCACCGAATTATCAGTGATGTAATAATTTTTATTAGTCATGTAATGTAGTGGACTGTGAAACACAGAAATTGGTGGTTGTTCCACCAGTGAATGTTATTAATAACACAGTAGCTTTGCTAAATGTCCAAAATATATACTAGGGTCTAGTTATATACTAGTCATTACCTGGTACATATTTGCCCGGTATGCCCTACATCAATGTTTTTTAAAATCAAGTGTCCCTGCCGAGTACGCATTTAACCGTCACTCCGAACACTGATGTTTCTCCTAATCTATCCTCAGCAGATATTAAAATATCGAATAAATGCAATAATATCGACGAATAAATTAATATGAAATCGGATATAACAAATATTTCGGACATTCACGAAAGCAACAATGTGATTGTTGTCATTCACTTGATTTCGGTTATTTCATGGTAACATATACACTTAGTGAGTGATTTGTTGATTTAGAAGCATTAATAAATTTGGATTATGACATTTTAACAGCTCTTTACATGTAATTTTATAAAATTAGAACTTACTAAGCGTTATATATATTAGAGAAAATAATGTTATATAAAATACCCAATGACTGCAGTTATTCTAACAAACCGGACACGCCTGCCTTGCCGCTCACCTCCAGAGACTTGAGATCCTTCCCGATCCAAACTGTGTCTTGTGAGGGGAGGAGTCCCCAGTGAATGCTGAGCATCTGCGGCTCTGCCCCGCAAATACTGGCAACATCTAAGACATATACTTAAATCAGGGTGCGTAGTCAAATCTTTCACCGAAAAATAAGCACATTTTAAGTATTTTTTAAGCACTCAAAAAATATTTTTAAGCTCTCTATACATCAACAAAATGCAAAGTAATTTTCAAAGACTTTACATGATCATGATAAAATAACTAGTTTTTGACAAAAGAACTCTTTTCTTGATTATATTAGCCATTAAAAAACGACCAAGAAATTTTCTGATTTGATTTCAGAGGGTGGAAAATGAAGCTTGACATTGAGAATGTCTTGCAAAATGCAGCAGAGTTGCACATGATAGTGCAAGAATCGCACCGAACCCAGCTCACTATACATACATGCGGAATCGCAAGTATTTCATCAAACCTGTAAAATGATTGGCGCTTTTATACGCTATGAACCGTCGGTACGCTGAAATGGATAGTGGTTGAATGGATTGTGAAAACGTTGAATAGAAGAATGTGAAAAGCACGCATTTGGCGAAAAATGGCAAGGTAAAGAAAAAAAATCTTTTTCGAAAAGGGAAATTAAGCACTTTTTAAAAACACCCAATGAAAAAAGCTTTAAGAGCTTTTAAAAAACGAAAATTAACACCTTTAAGGACTATTTCAAAATACTATGCACCGTGTAAATGCTGGGGAACAGTTGCAGGCACTGCTAACTGACTAATTTTCTGTTTATATTTCTATTGTTGACATTTTATTTAATATTTCTTTTCTCTAATTGTTTTTGTATTTCAAAGTTTCAATGTTCCTAAATTTTTTTATTATTGATTGTTATTCTTTATAGGTCTGTGCGGAGTGTTTTTACACTCTAGCGAATGATGTACACATCAAGTGCTGCTGCTAGAAATAAAAATAAAAACAGTTATTCTAATTTCTTTAGAATTTCATTAAATTTGTTTCATAGTTTTTGCTTTTTAGTATTCAATTATCAAAAATTGATAAATTAAATTGATTGGAAACTTGGTTATACTAGATTGCAATCAAAACTGTTTAAAATTATAATAATATTTCCCTTTTAAAAAAAAAAATAACAGTTGTATTTTTCAATGAAATTTATGAAACAAAATTAGAAAACTGTATACAATGTATTAAAGACCAAATTAAACAATTCATTTAGGTTTATTTTGTGCGTTTCAAAACTTGCAAATAAGCATGCATACAGAGTTTTTTAGAACAAAAATTATTAAAATCAAATAGGCAATATTTACAAAATTAAATTTTGATTTATATAATTTTTTATTTTAAATTCATTGAAGATTCTAAAACAGAATTGAACTATCAGAAAAACATACAAAGTTTATGATAAACTAAATATTAAATAATAATTTGTATTTGATAGCTCATGAATGCACAAAAATAAAAGGTCCAACACATGGAATGATTTTCGAGGCATACAAATGCAATAAGTTCATTAAATCATTATTTATATAATTCGCAATATATTTAGATAATTCTTAGTTTAAAATACTTTTTTTTAATATTGAAATAAAACCTGACATTAAATCTTTAGTTCACGTACGTTTAAAAATGCATTTCAATTAAACAACACATAATAAGTGCAAATTATAACAATAATTTTTCATTCCCAAATACATGAATTATTACACACTATGAAAATAAAATAATAACAAGTCTGGAATAGGTTTAAAAAAACATCTTTACATTTAAATAAAATCTAACATTAAAGCCAACATTCAAATAAATTGTTTAAAAAGCATTTTAACAAAATATTAATTGATTTAGCTTTAATTCTTCGTTTAAGAAGTCAATAAGTTTAAAGTATATTGGAATACATCTTAGTTACAAAACTAGAAAAAAGAAAATATTTTTGAAGAATAGTGACAATTTAAGGGTCCACATAAAGCTTAAAAGTAGCAAAATAATCTATAATTTATTCCTGATCAATTTGAAAATTCACTATTGTTTGCAATCATTGTTTAGATAACTTCTCAACAAAACAAAAAATTCTTATTGAAAATAAAGCCTTGGTTCAAATAAATTGTTTAAAAATATGTTTAAATAAAATACAGCACGTGTTTTTATTTTAGTTACTTGCAGCTTATGTACAGTGAATAAAACTTTTTAATTTTTTTTGTTTTTCTCCCTTTTCTTTTTATCCTTTTTGTCTTTATTGTGCATAATATTATTGTCTTTATATATCTATGCATAAAGGATTTTCAGACCAAACACACATTAATATCATTTTAAGATTTACCAAATCAAAAAGTAGTTTAAAAATCTTTATCTACTAGTAAGAGGATTGAAAAAAAAATTGACTAATACAGAGTGCAATATTTAAATGCAATATTAAATATTTAATTCAATTATGCTAAACATGCAATATTTAAATAACTACATATTAAAATGATCTATAATACCAGAATAAACAATTTTTTCTTGCACATTGAAGATTTCATTGCAAGAAATGTATTTCAAAATAATTTATACTTGTATCCATTAGAAAAATATATCTTTCAATAAAATACAACAGCATTTTCGTAGTACATAATTCTTTTAAGTTTTATCCAGTCTTACTTCACTAGATAAAAGAATATCCGTGACTGTCGTATTCTAGAATAAATCAAATATTCCTTACTATCATATTCTATATCATATAATATTCTTTGATTCAGTATTCTAGAATATGATACTATCATATTATATAATACTATAAATAATAATAGTATGATATTATCAATCAAGAGTATTATCATATTCATGAACGCGGGATCAAAGAATATTTTTAAGTATTGGGTAAAACAATGTTCTTGAGCGGGTTTGTAATTATTGCTGAAAATTGAATCAAAAAATATTCTCAACATAATTTATTAAGGAGATGCCATAAAGACATTTTTCACAAAAACTTTAGTCTAACGGAAAGTAAATTATTATTTTTTATAATTTCTTTTTTTTTAAAGCACTGTTAATAGGTTTGCAATTTGTGTCTTCCCAACTATAATTCATTGGCATCTATTTTAATATGAATTTGTTGCTTTGATTTTAGGCCAAGGTTAAGCCCCCCCCCCCCCAAAAAAAAATCTAAAAAATAATTTAGAAGAATTTTTAAACATCAATGCTCTAAGTTGCATATGATGTCCTTTTATTAAGTAAAAAAGAAAGTTATTGTTATTGCATTTTATAAACTACTACAATAAATATAAAAATATAGTTTTAAACTGAATAACTTAGAATGATTTTCAAATGCCACAGTTTAAAATAGCATATCACATTTATTGATAAGAGTAAAAAAAGTAAAAACAAGAAGAAAAAAATGGATTTCAGATTGTCAATTATTACAGATAAAATAAAAATAATCATTTCAAGTTAAATAACTCAGAATGATTCTCAAACAGTGCAATTCAAAATAGCATACCATACCTAACAAAATTTTGAAATGTTATTTTAGGAAATTTTTACATTAACAAAATAGATGATAAAAGAATTTATTGATTAAGTTACAATTTTAAGTTTACTAAAAAACATTCAATCTTAAATTACAATTAGCTACTCTTTTTCTACTTACAATTATCTCTCTTTCTTTCAGTGTTGCTTTAAAGTAAAAGAATATCAGCAACTAATAAATTCCAGATCTTAACTTTGTTCAATAAAATAAAAATGGCGAATTTATCAAACAAGAATTTACTTGATAAATATTCCAAGTAATGATGAATTAATTAAATAAGTTTCATCTTTTTTTAAAAGATGAAATACACTCGATTGGGAAACCTTGTTCATTGTTTGTCTAACAATTATCGAAAAAACATTTAAAGAACTAAATTTAAATGAGTTTATTTTACAAAATCAATTCAAACAATATCAATGTAGAAAAACTGTGTAAAACATTAACTACATTTTTAATAAAAATAGTGCTTAACAACATGAAGTACAAATAACAGAACAAAAATAGAGACATATTTTTGATTTTATATACAAAAATCTATCTCACTGTCAAAAAACAGAATAATTTAATTTTTTTATGCTATAAAAACATTGCATTGTTTCGACATTGAGGAAGGTTCTTGATTATAAAATCAAAATTATAGCATGTCTGTTCTTGTTACATTAATTGTGGTTCATTCATATATAGAACAAATTATACCCTTTTTTATTTGCTGACATGTTTAATACAGAGTTAAGGCATGTTTCTTTCAACTTAATAGAGTTCTTTTCTTTTGAAAATTGATATAAAGTACTGATATTGTTTTCCAAAGTACTATGTACAAAATATTACCTAAAGATTAAGTTGCAATGATTAAAATTGTTTACAATGTAGAAAAGAAATATGTCTAATACTTAAAAAATAGTTTTTTTCTTAACTTTTTTTTCCTAAAAGATTCTTTTTCTTTAAAGAATTAATTTTTATCATTGATATTGCTTTTTAATTTAAATGCTGCATAGGATTTCCCTAGCACTCTGTATAACTTTAAAAATACAATCACACAAGTTTGCATGAGTAGTCTTCTTGAGCAATAACCAAAACTGTTTATTAAAATTTTCAATTATATATATTTTTAATCATATATCTTTTTACACCAATTACATGAAGGACATATAAACACTGCTTTACTTGTATTTTGTTGGCATTTATTTTTAAATTATATACTTTTTAACATTAATCCTTAAAAAGACACATCATATTACTATATTTTGTTTGTACTTATTTTTAAACAATATACTTTTTAACATTAATACTTCAAAAGACACATCACTTTACAATATCTTTGTTAGTATTTATTTTTAAATTATATACTTTTTTTAACATTAATACATTAAAAGACACATAACTTTAATGTACTTTGTTTGTACTTATTTTTAAAGCAGAGAAATTTTTAACAAAGATACGATTTTCTCAATAATAATAAAATTGCAGTTTTTTTAAAAAGTTAATCTAAATGAAGGAAGAAAAAAATTATATTTCATATTATATTTCATAAACAGTACTAAAGACATTGAATACCAAATGTGTGTTCTGCATAGTTGAAAATGGGCAATAATGGTAATTTAGTTTCAAACACTGAAACTTCAGATTAAAATTTCAGATAACCAATTCCTGCACAAAGTTTTACGTTCAATTTAAAATGTATTATTCTTATCCCAAAGAAATAAAATTACCTGGAATTTCATTAAGTGCATTGAAATGAAAAGCTTAGTAGAAGAATCTGTTTAAAGTTGTAGAGCTGATTTTCTGAAAATTATCAAAATATCACATAAAACATTTATCCACTATGCTTTACATCAGAAAGTAAAATTTATCATTCTTTTTCCACAGAAATAACATTACCGAAAGTACCTTGATTATGTATAACAGTTACCTAAGAAATTGAGGTTTCGAAACACAGTTCAATGACATGGCACTTTTTCCCCTATGAATTGTGCTTTTAAAATATACATTTCAACAAAACAATTCTTTTGACTCCAAATACCTATTTCAATGCATGAGAGAATTGAGCTTATTCTTGACTTTCTTAATAACTTTCTTCATCCGCTGGTAAGTACCAACGGAGCTAGGTAGGTTCTCAAAATCCATGTGAGAAGTAACATTTTTTGAAAAGTTTTCATAATTTGGCAGTTTTGAGTACGAACTGTGCCTTGAAATGGATGGCGTCCCCAGAGAAACCAGTTTGCTGCCAATGCTATCTGTCCTTGGCAGAATTCCACTGTTACTTACAGACTTTCCACTAGTGCTAGCTTTTGAAGAAAAACTACTATCACTTAAATTTGAAAACTCATTCGTGTTTTCCACTGTATCAGAATCCACTGTTTTAAGCGACTGAACAGAATCCTCATTTGCGACCGCAACGGGACTCGACGGGTCCGCGTCGATGCCGAGCGCCATGACCAGTCTTTTCTTTATTTCTTCCAGTTCCACCAAAGAGGGTGACGTGTCACCTCCTGACGAGTCCTCGTTCAGTGTAAAAGGTTCCATGATAGCTCCAAATCTATTCGAGTCGGGATTCGGAATCGGAGAATCGCCACCGGAATCTTGCTCGACCAAAATCACGCAGTCTTCACTGTCGCTTTCAGCTTCGGGAGGATCAGGCTTGTTTTTAGGTGAATTTGGTGAACAAAGCGAAGAGGGTGAAGAGGATGGAGAGAATGGTGAATACTCTGGTGAAGCAATCACAATCTCAGTAGGTGAAAATTCGGGTGGAGGGGGTGGCGCTTTATCTTCAGGTAAAGGAGGCTGGAATTCTTTTAATTCTATTACAGATGGGTCTGGAAAAAAGTTTGAATCACAATAATCAGGAATATGAATGCATTTCCTCACAATTTATCAACACAAATAGGAAAAAAAATGTTATTAGTTCAGCAAAGTCTAAATAGCCAAGTTATAAAACTAATATTCCAGATACAGGGTTGCCACTCAAATCTAGAAAAAAAATTTCCAGGCTTTACCTTGCACACATTATACGCTATATATTAAGAGGAAACACACTATCGCTTTGCTCTTGTTGGAGTTATATTAGGCTAATTATACAAGTTTTAATTGCAAGAAAAACTTAAAGAAATAAGGAACAGCTTAACCTATTAAAAACAAATAATGTTATAGTAAATGAAATAGTTTAGTATAGCAGAAATATCATCCTTAGATAACACATAGAATGCACTTTGAGAGGTCAATACTTTCGAAACTGAGAAATAAAATTCCCTGTATTTTGCCAGTTTGTATTACAGAACTATTTAATAAAGAGTCCACGGAATTCAGATTTTTTTCCCTGTCTTATTTGGTGCACCATCAGTCGTAATATTACATATTTTTGCTACGGGCACTTTCAAAGTTAAAAGCTTTTCCTGAAACTCATGAAAAATATCACATCTCGTTGTAGTTCCCTTTAAAGAACGCAAACGTGCCAGTACCTCGGTTTTTTCAAAGTTCTTATCATACACCTCGTATAAATAACACTAATTGAGCAGTATCATTTATATCAGTGATTTCATCCATAGCTATTGAGCAAAATTTAAATGGTGCAATTTTTTATTCTAATTGTGAAGTCAAAATTTTATCAATGGCTTTGATTCTAGAAGTCATTATTTTTCATGATGTGTACAGCCTAGTTTGCCCATCCTTGATTAATATCCTTCCCCTTTATCCCCCTAACATCATTGGTGAATATCCTTCCCCTTTTGCTACTCCAGATGTAAAATAAATTTTTTCATCATTTTTACAACAAAATATTTTTTTGGTGCAAATTTAATAAGAGCTGACTTTTTAAAAGAGTGAGGCAAAAGAGATATTCTATGGATAGTGATAAGGACATTTGAAATTCTGCATCCAAATATAAATGGAATGTAGGAGAAAGTAGACTACTCCTCCTCAAAACTTTAAGAAACATTTCTGTTGGATATAAACAAGATAACAACAACAGAAGAGATATTTATTTTGAAGATTTTTGGAAGAACTTCAAATGCATTAGTATATATTTTGGCTAGGATGAATAGGAACAAGAATTACATCACAGCAATAAATTTAGAAAATCAGTGAGAATAAATTAAGCATCCTTTAAAAGAATTACCTAAATCTTCATCAATATCCATTGTTTCATCCAGTCTAACTACCTTGGCACTTTGTGTTTTGGGTAAATCTAACTTTCTTTTCCGTGATGGTAATTTCTGTAAAACAAGGTATAAAGTTTAAATACTAAATTAATTATTATAAACTATAAAAAAAATTATCATAAAAAATATTGTCACTCTAAAATAAAAATAGAATATATGATCATTACTAAAGAGTAGCACAATTCTGATATTTTACATATTATAAATGTTTTCCTGTTTTTGAAATCACCAAAAAGAAAAAAAATACAATCTATCTTAATTACTAGAATTTCTCAAAAATTTTTCAAAAGCATTATATAAATGATAATTTAAAAAAAACATTATAAAAATCACAATTATAAGAACATAGCTGCCAACTCAGCTAGATTTTCTTGTAGACTACTGGAATTTGTCTGTTTCTCCCGGCCTACTGGTTTAATAAAAATTCTCCGTTCTTTTTTTTTTTTTACATTTTAGAAAATTCCCTAAAATTGAGTAAGTTTTCTAAAATAAAAAATAAATACTACTAATACATGAAATGTGACTCATTTATATAAATCAGTTTACAACTTTCTTTGTTCTAAAATGTTCAGTTTATTTTTATTCAGAACTCCCTTTTTAAATTAATTAAAAAATTCTTTTGGCTATCTTTGAAGAATTAAATGCCTACTACTATTCAAAATTAGGAGTAAACATAATACATAACATTTCAAGTCTATTTAATGTCAATCATAACTGGAAAACATTGCGTTTTTTCTATTTTAATGACTATAAAAATCCCTAAAATTCCCTGTGTGTGAAATATTTAGTATATTATGCAACAATTATCATGAAATTTATATTTTTTCATAAAATTTTCT